>NC_134270.1:58179223-58494223 GCF_031893055.1 Leptodactylus fuscus
CAACGACTATAGTTTAAAAAAACACCATCCATCATAGCCAGTGGGTTTCTTTGAACTCCTTTGGTGTCCATAATTGTCAGGATCTGTTTATGTTAGTTTTTCCAAAATTTCAGAAATGAAATCACAGATGTGAATGTAACGTAACTTTGTTATGAGACTGTTTCTGGACTGCAAAAAGAAATCCACTCCATCTTTTCAAAAAGATAAAGCAAAGTTGTCATTGTGCTTGAATGCCTCTCTATGTAGTAATAGACATGCACAGAAGTAGAAGGATCGCTCTGTACAATAATTATAGTTGTGCAGTACTATTGTAATGAAGTGAAAAGAAACAGAACAGAAAACAGATTCAGAATTTTCTCAGTACAGAAGAGCATTGGCTTTAATAGGTTAGTGCTATAAAACCAGTTAAATGAAGAATCTCTGCTACATCTCTAAATGGGCTTCAGATACCCTACCCGTTTGGGGTAGGGAGCACCTCTGACCTGGTGAGATATGTTTTTATATTCGAATCAATAAAGAAACGTTTTTTATTCACGTGGATGCTGGACTTTTCTAACTTCTTCAGATATCATCGCCTGCCTAACTGATAAGACGTAAAGACAATCTTCATTTCATGACCATCAAATGTGGTTGTGACCATCATAAATGCGATAATTGTGAAGACACTACTGCTGCGCTGTTTGTATGTGAATAGGCTGGTTGCGTTATGTCTACACAATTTTCAATTATCTCTTATAAAAAAATTATATACTATTATGCTAAGATATGTAACAAAAGGTTATTGGATATTATTTTACTGTCATTTGTAAATGTAGGCAAAAAATCCCAAAGCATTTCTTTTATGAATGGCTTCTTATAGCAGAGAGCAAATAAGGACAGAGTGAGGGGGCATACATGTGCGCACCAACTCCTAACACACACTGACAACAGCCAGAGGACAGCAGACTAGCTCCATACATCTGATAGCCATGTTTACAAGATATATACAGTATATTATGAGGCATGCTTTAAGAGTCAAGTCTTGCCCCCTACACATCCAGTCGTTTTTACAGACCACTGTGGCAGAGCTGACACTTGTCATTAGAATATCATATCCTGAGAATAAAGAAGCAGCCACACTTATTTAGGACTGTGGCCCTTGTATTGTTTTTCCCTGCTCACCCATGATGCAGGTAACTACAACATGACCCAATTCAAATGAATAGATCTGTTACAGCTCTGTCACTACGCTTATCTGGGGAGGTTATGAATCCACTAGGTTGCTCTCGCTAGAGATTTGCCATTGGGTTAAACCAGGAAATCGAGTCAAAGGGATTAGTTCTTTACCCAGCAATGAGGTATGGACTTTCCCATTGGAAATTCCCAAGTTGTTACCCTGTTAGTCACACATGATGTGTGTATGGACTATAGACGCTGCTAAGTGGTAGGAAGACAGCTGGCAGAGAGCAGGCAGGGCTCTGAGGAGGCTGAGTACTTCACAACTGTGATCTTGTTTCTTTTTTGGTTGTCCTGGTTTACCACCTATTTACCATATTGCCTGAACTTTGCCAGTCCTGACCTAGCTACAGTTGTGAAGTACTCCACCTCCTCAGACCCCTGACTGTCTGACTTTGTTGTCTGCTGTCTCCCTACCACACATCGGTGTCGGGGTCAGGACTGGTTAAGTTTAGGCAATATAGTAAATAAGTAGTAGCTCAAGAAAACTAGAAAATTAAGAAGACAAGCCTGGTGAATGCCAAGGGATAATACAAATAAGGAAAATACATTGAAGTAAACAGTTTTTTAAAGACTCTAGAGGGAAGGGTCCTTATTGACATTGACTAAGGAGCAAATTCTTTGGCGTGCTGACTCTTTTAGAAACCAAGAATCAGCCATGGGAAGCAAAATGCTGGTAACTCTGTGCAAGAGACGGCAGGGGAGAACATAATCCTAGTGATGGAAGCCCCTATGCAGATGGCAGCTATGCAAAATGGAATACCACTCAAGGCAGCTCCACTTCTTCATTTGTGTTCCCTCTAATACACTTTGGTGCATTTCTCAGCCACACCCTGCACTAACAATTATTAACCCTTTCTGATCTAGACTTTGAAGTTTAACCATTGTTAATGGCTCTGTAGACTGCTATTTAAAACTATCTTTTCCAACAGCTCTAGAGGGTTATTTTATATTCTGTTCTGTGTGCTTGTTTGTTATGTTTTTGGACCTGGAATTTTTTAGTCCTGCTTTCCTGTCTATGGATTTTGCCTCTTGCCTCCATGTTCCTAAAAACCTGCTTCTTTATCCTGGTATTCTATGAAACCCGAAAATCTGAGTCTCTATACTGGTATCTCATGCCCTGATGTACCTATGCCCTGCGGACAAGCCTGTATACTATGATCTGTTTGTTCTTGTTTCCTGTCATCTGTTCCACGTATTTCTGTTGTGGTGGTGATTTACCCAAGCCCATTTGGTGTTTATGGACTGTCTGTTGTCATTGTTGCGTCTAGCCCTGAGCCTGTTGCAGTTTAGGGATCTGCATTGGTGTTTCCATTCTTCGGATCTGCTTAGGGACCTGAAAAAACAGAAACCCAATCCGCTTAAAAAGTGGTTACCATAGACTATAATGGGGTGCGCTGGGTCTCCACCTAAAATATGCAGAGAGAAAAGTCTTGCTTGCAAGTGGAATGGGGGATGGAATCCCCTAACGGTCACTGAACGCAGGTGTAACCATAGCCTTATTGAGCTTTTCACACCTTTATGAGAATTCTGCTTGCATTTTGTTACTATTTTGCCAGTGCTGAATAAGATACAATTACTGCACAGCTGGGTGGCAATGAGTATTGCTTTTCAGAGAAAATTAGGATGCATTGCTAAATCAGCGCCATGGCCTCTTCATTCCCAGGACTAGTGGTGGTGCCAGAGCTTGGACCCAAACCAGTCATAAAGTGATTAAATATCCTATCCTATAAAATGGTGCAATAACAAGTAAGAATAGTAGAATGGTCACTTTATAGAACTACACAACTTTCTAAGCCACCAAGGCAGTGCTTTTAATGTGATGTATTAACCTATTTGAGAACCCTGTTGTGACTGCCATTCTCTCGGTAAAAGCAAGAAAATAATGAAAGAATGGATAAGCAAGTCATTGCCAAGTGATATGCAAATAAATTCATCTTACAACATTAGCAGCCAATCTGGTAATGCATTTCATCTTTCACACCCCCTTCCCTCATAACTTTCCTACCATATAAATAAATAACACCCGAGTGGTTGCAGGTGTCGGGAATGAATTGTGAAGTCATTTGTCTAATTGCTATGCGGCCCTGAAAAATAAATCAGTAAAAAAGTAAAGTCATATCATAGTTTGTAAACTATTCTTGTATAATAATACAAATGAGCAGTGGCGTAACTACCACCATAGCAGCGGTAGCAGCTGCCACAGGGCCCGGGACATTAGGGGCCCGGTGACAGCTGCTATCATTATGCTCGGAGGTCTTTTCGGACCCCCGAGTATAATGATCGGGGCCCCCTGTTGGTGGAATACTTTCCACCAACAGGGGGCTCCGAAGCTGCTGCAACGGAGACACAGGAGCTGCAGCTCTGGCTCCTGTCAGCGCTGCAGGACGCTCTCCCTCTCTCCCCCCTCCCTTTCTCTGCTGTCCTCTGCCCACCAATGAGAGGAGGAGGCGGGGCTTATCCCTGCCGTCCAGCACAGAAGAGAAGAGGAAGAAGCTGCTCCAGGAAAATGAAACTGAAGCTACACAGGTACGTACTGGGGTTACTATACTTATTACTATCAGGCATTTGGGGGGATTACTTGTGTTTTAGTGACTCCATGTCCCTCATAGTAATAGCAGTTAAACCCATCATCTCCCTCATATTAACCCCTGTTTGCCTCACCATAAGAGTTACTGATATGTGATACATATGGGGGTAATAGTAATGAAGATACTTTATTATTACCTCCATGTCTCTCACATATCAGTAACCCTTATGGTGAGGCAGACAGGGGTTAATGTGAGGGAGATGATGGGGTTAACTGTTATTAATATGAGGCACATGGAGTTACTAAATTGTAATGCACATGACCAGATTTTTTTTTTATCCACAATTTGTCCTGGTATAGCGGTCAGCGGGTGACAGTATTTAGTCCTGTAGGGGCCACTAAGGGACATAATACTGTGTGCAGGGGCCACTATTGGGTATAATACTGTGTGCAGGGGCCTCTAAGGGACATAATACTGTGTGCAGGGGCCACTATGGGACATAATACTGTGTGCAGGGGCCACTATGGGGGATAATACTGTGTGCAGGGGCCACTATGGGACATAATACTGTGTGCAGGGGCCACTATGGGGTATAATACTGTGTGCAGGGTCCACTATGGGACATAATACTGTGTGCAGGGGCCACTATGGGACATAATACTGTGTGCAGGGGCCACTAAGGGACATAATACTGTGTGCAGGGTCCACTATGGGACATAATACTGTGTGCAGGGCCACTATGGGACATAATACTGTGTGCAGGGGCCACTATGGGGGATAATACTGTGTGCAGGGGCCACTATGGGACATAATACTGTGTGCAGGGGCCACTATGGGGGATAATACTGTGTGCAGGGGCCACTATGGGACATAATACTGTGTGCAGGGGCCACTATGGGGTATAATACTGTGTGCAGGGTCCACTATGGGACATAATACTGTGTGCAGGGCCACTATGGGACATAATACTGTGTGCAGGGGCCACTAAGGGACATAATACTGTGTGCAGGGGCCACTAAGGGACATAATACTGTGTGCAGGGGCCACTATGGGACATAATAGAGCGCGCAGGAATGCGTAGGAGGGACTCGGTCGAGATCTTCGGTGTCGGGGGGGCCCCATGTCAAAAGTTCGCCACGGGGCCCCGCCATTCCTAGTTACGCCACTGCAAATGAGCATGAACCTGAAAACGACCCGAATATGGAATTTCCCAAGACAGATACAGATAAGACTGGTTAGTCATTTTATACACAAAGAAGAATAGGTGGGGGCCCCATGGTGGCTCAGTGGTTAGCACTGCAGCCTTGCAGTGCTGGGTCCTCGGCTTGAATCCTGCCAAGGGCAAAAAAACCCAAAAAACATCTGCAAGGAGTTTGTATGTTCTCCCCGTGTTTACGTGGGTTTCCATCCCATACTCCAAAAAGACATACTGATAGGGAAGAAATGTACATTGTGAGCCCTATGTGGAGAATAATAGGTGGAGATGTATGACCAGGATGTACACGGCTTCTGTAAGGGAGGTTAGTGTTATGTATTCACACACACGTGTATGCACGCAATAGCAAATAGAAGGATATAGAGAAATATCTACTCAAGTGGAAGTACAATAACTAGGAAGAGAAACAAGTATGCAAGAAAATATCAAGCAAAGCTGCAATTTCTTACTAGAATGTCTGAATCCCTTTGCTTATAAAATGTGCAAACTGTTAAGACATATTTAAAGATAGTATAGTCTAAAGTATAGGTTTATTAAGTGTTTTTTTAATCTTCCCCCCTTCCTACTTTAGACCATTGAAGATGTTCATGTTCTGTCCTTCATGCTTGCTACCGGTAAGTGGTTGAGTTCATTCCTGTATGCTGTTAATGCTGCACTCAGATAATCTGATGGCTTCCCATTTCTGTCCCCTCCTCCCTCTCACAGCATAGAGAAACATACAGAGAAATTAAAGTAGAAAGATGTATAAGTAGCTAAGGTGGTTTCTGGATATTATCCGGGAAGTACAAGACATTGGGAAGTGAGGAAGACATAATAAGAATCCTCTAATAAGATGTATTACAGAGTTTCATTTATTAACTGCACTACTGATGTATGAAAAGAAAAGATTAATAAAAGGAATATTAAGAATAAATTTCCTCCAAAAAATATTCTGCGGAGCTGTACGGAAATCACAATCCCACAATAAACTGGGTGACCACTTTGTCAATATTTTCCTACTACACATGTGGATAAAATTATTGGTACCCCTTGCTTAATGAAAGAAAAACCCACAACGGTCAAAGAAATAACTTGAATCTAACAAACTGGAATTTGCCAAACTACACGTTGACAAGCCACAAAGCTTCTGGGAAAATGTCCTATGGACAGATGACACAAAAAATCAAATTATTTGGCAAGGCACATCAGCTCTATGTTCACAGATGGAAAAATGAAGCATATCTTGAAAAGAACACTGCCACTACTGTGAAACATGGAGGAGACTCTGTTATGTTATGGGGCTGCTTTGCTGCATCTGGCACAGGGTGTCTTGAATCTTTGCAGGGTACAATGAAATCTCAAGACTATCAAGGAATTCTAGAGAGGAATGTGCTACCCAGTGTCATATAAAAAACAAAAAACTTGAGAGTCTTCAGTAGATGATACCTTTTTTAATGGCTAACTCATAATGATGACAGAATATAACGTTTCAAAGCTCTTTGACTTCCTCTTCAGATATAACTAAGAACAATTTGGTCTCAGTCACAGGTCATGGGTCTTGCAACAGGACGATGACCCAAAACATACAGCTAAAAAAAACAAAGAATGGCTAAGAGGAAAACATTGAACTATTCTGAAGTGGCCTTCTATAAGCCCTGACGTAAATCCTATTGAGCATCTTTGGAAGGAGCTGAAGCATGCCGTCTGGAAAAGGCACCCTTCAAACCCGAGACAACTGGAGCAGTTTGCTCATGAGAAGTGGGCCAAAATACCTGCTGAGAGGTGCAGAAGTCTCAATGACAGTTACAGGAATTGTAGAATTGCAGTGATTGCCTCAAAATATGAAGTTAAGGGAACCATCATTTCTGTCCAGGCCTGTTTCATGAGTTGAATTCTGTTGAAGTGAAAAGCAATGTCTGACTTTCATTTGTTCATTTTCATAGAATTTTTATTTATTATAATTGTGTCAGATTCAAGTTATTTCTGTTACTATTGTGGGTTTTTCTTTCATTAAACGTGGGGGACCCAAAATTTTGTCCACATGTGTAATACTAATATTAGTCAGCTCTTATTTAGTATCGTCTTCTTCATTCATTTACAGTGCCCTTGTCCAGAACATAGTGCTCATAGAGGATCATATGTCCCACCATGCTATTGCCAGGGAAATTGTTAGTCAATTGATGATACAGATATGTTAGGTCACATGAATCTCATTTTGCAGCTGTGTTCGGGACACAGAAGCAGTCCGTGAAGAAGATTGTACTAAACAAAGAGCAAAGCTTTACCAAAAAAGACATGATCTCTTAATAACATTATATAAGTGACATATAGTGTACTGACTTATACTGCAGTGCCACACATCTGGGAAATAATGTAAAAGTGGCCAACCATGCCAGCTTGTACTCTGAATATCTCTATGAATATATCACATCAGTCCCTGAAAAACTCATTTGTACATCCATCAATACCATAAAAAGTGTCTGTATTCAGCTGATGGTGCCAGCACCAAAGCCAGCAGTGCTATTATTAGATTACTTCCACTTAAAGAGAGCTCTTCTGATAATAACATAGTATTAATATAGTATTCTAAATATACTTTTTATCAAATAATAAAAGTCTAGTGCTATAAGCAACTCTATTAGTCAATATACAACTTTTTAAAGATGTCTTGCGGCATAACTTGGGATTTAAGCCAAGATAGGCAGACTTTTTCAGAAATGATAAGAAATGCATCTGCAGGCAGCTGTTTTGGGGTTCTTGGAGCTTGTCAGGGCAGAGCAATGTACTGGTTGGCCATTGATGTGGGCAGGAATGGAGACAACCATTTATGTATGTAAAGGCCATGCATGCTCCAGGTAATTTTGGGAAAGGTATGCACATTGGTTCTTGATGGAAAAATGAAAATGTCTCCTACTGGAAGGTAGCAGTCCTATAAGTCAGGTTAAGATGGACTGATTATAAAGAAATGTTATAACATAAAATTATCGTAACTTTATAAGAAGGAAATACTCCTTAAGATAATCAACAGGTTTATCTGAAGTCCTATGAAAACCACTCACATTACCAAACAAGCACAAGCTCTGCTTCACTGACAATTGACATCATTGCACTTACTTCCATCTATGTGGATAGTTATAAGTACCCATTTCCCCCCTGAGGCTACAGACCCTTAGACAATTACTTGTTGATGAGATCTGAATAAACACAAAGGATAGGACACGTCTAGTAATAGCAGGAATAGTAATCAGAAAATGAGAAGACTTCTGACACTTCGGCGTGTTTAAGCTCACTAAGTTTCACTTTGCAAAGAAGAATAAAATGTCCAGAGATTTCATCCTTACACAACTCAACATGATTTAAATCTGAAGAAAATGAGCCCTTTCCCCCTGACTTTTCTGTGCCGGCAAATCTGCTCAGATCAAAGAATCGTATAATTTAATAAGACAAATCCGCTGAAGCTAGCAAACAAATCCACTATCTAAAAGCCAGTGCGCACTTCAGCTATTATAAACAGCCTCACTTACACCATATGGTAAGACGTTTGATCATCCCAAGCTCCTTGCACTGCATTTCTAGAACCTTATTCTTCTGATGAACTGCTCCACTTGTAGAGAAGGTCTTTTCATCCGGCAACCAATAATCTGACAAGCCGCCATTTCTTTCAAGAACCTAACTGCAGCATGATGTTAAAGACAGACAATCTAGGGGAGAGAACTAATAAAAAATTACCCAGATTATAAAATTAAAGTGGCTTGAAAATTCAGAGGGCACAGTTGGTGAATGGGTTTAGGGTCTAAGGACAGTGGCGTAATGATTGTGGTCGCAAGGAGTGCTACCGCCTCTGGGCCCAGTGAGGTACAGGGCCCACAGCCAGCTGGAGATGGCCAGGTCTGGTACCACTATGACAGCAATTGGGGAAAGCCTGGTTCCCCAACCGCTATACATATTGTAAATGAAAAGGGGTCCCAACATGTCGCTGGGCTCCTTTTCAATAGATACTAGCCCAGGGGAGGTGAGTTAAAATAATAAATGGCTATTCTCACCTCTCCTGGGCTCTGTGTCCTCTCTGGAGTCTTCTGTCATGTGACTGAGGCCTGTGACTAGGCCCCAGCGGTCACATGGGGGATGGCAGCGTAATGACGTTAGTGCGCCCCCACGTGACTGCTGAGGACCTATCACAGGCCTTAGCAGAGACGTCAGCAAGATGGACAAAGATGCTGAAGACATCCGGAGCTAGGATGCCCAGGAAAGGTGAGTATTAGTGTTTGTTATTTTTATTCACCTTCCCTGGGCCTCCGATTATTATATTTTGGAGTCTGTTTGGAGCATATAATACTGTGAGGGAGGGGGACACTGTCTAATGTTATGGGTCTATTACACATTTATGGTATTTGTATGGATATATTAGAACTGTCTATGTCTATGATAGGAATACCTCTCTACCATTCCCTTTTGGGCTGATGGTTCTTTTCTACACTTCACTACCCTTATAATTGACTTCTTAATACATTTCAAGAAGAACATATTTATAGTTCTTGCTGCAATTTAAAGTGCAGTTTCACAAATGTCAGAAGACTTCGGAGGGTTCCTTACATTTAGGCTCTATATATAATTCTATTGCTGACTGATAACAGCATCTCTGGGTTTATTTCATGCAAGGCGAAAGTAATTTTCTCTTAGTTATTTCAAAGGCAGTCATTTACTGTAAATCCCTAGGATAGAATAAGGGTGCAATTCCCCCTACTGTGTAAAGAAAACTGGAAGACAGTGGCCAAGAATGGGAGGAGGTGCATGCATGATGTTCTCTCTATTACAGCCTACATGAGAGATGAGAATAATAAATCAATCTCTTCAATGTCAAAATACCACTTACTGTGCTTTTCCAGGAGCAGAGTCATATCCAACTATAGGCTGTGTTGTATTGTAGTCACGCTACATTCATTTGATAGGCAATACCAGACACAGCCTATGAACAGACATGGCAATGCTTTTACAAAATCAGTAAATAACCTTTTCCACTTGTAACCTGTGTAAGAGGAGCATCACTTATTCCTCCCATCACTTTCCTATTCTCCTCTTTGCCAATAAAGGTGCCTGTCTCTTGCCTATTGCAGGATAAGAAATATGGCTTGGATAAAATGACCATGCATCTATTGATGTTTTTAATGATTAGATGATTCTCGTCCTCATTGAGGGAAGGAGCCACTTCTGTCGTAAGCCTTCTGTGATCTGGTAACAAAAGCAAATTATTGTGAGGAGCCTTCACGTCACCTGAACAATGCAATGTTCTAGAAGTTAAGGGTTCAGCTGTTAAAAGTTCTTAAGTGCTGTATCATTATTGCTTGCTTTCATAGTATCGATTTCATTCAGCAATTCACAGGCAAACTATATCCACAGTCCAGCGTATAACAGATTTATTGTGTAGAGAAAAACAAAAATCTTTATGAGGTTAAATGGCCATTCAGAATATAAAGTCTAACTGGGAATCCAGTTGTGACAGTAATTATTGGTCAAGAAAACATGGACAAAGTCAGAATTGGTTGATTCTCGTCCAATAGTCCACACGCGTTACACAATGATATGCACTGTCTTCTGGATTTGATGCAGGTTTTACCCATCGTGTAGCAATAGATGAATCTACTATGACATCACCATCAGATTCTAAGGTTTTCCATGTATTTCCTTTCACTGCACAGAATATAAGATCTTGTGTTAGGGTGCATTCACACTAGTCCAGATTTATAGATTCATAGTCTTTTCGGTGGCAGAGAGTGCACTTTATTTTGGAGCAGGCGCACTACTCCTCATGTATTAATCATAGCATCCACTGGTCCGTGCGCTTGGAGGGCATATAAATACTCCAGCTCATAACTGGTGCACAATTCCCACATGATTTACAGCAGATTTTTGGCGTAAATGATGGCCTACTGCCCATTTTTTTCACTGGGAAAATCACTGCAAATATTGGACTATATGCAAGTATACAATTATTGCTTCTATTGGGGCCTATGGACTACTTATATACTGTACAGATCATTCCTAGCAAATACGCCAAAGCTGCACTGTGAACATTATGTGAATATAGTCTGAGGCTGGGGACAAAATCACAGCTGATTTTGAGTGGCTTTTGCCACTGCTGAATGTTCTTGTTTACCCTGTTTCTAGCCTTAGTTTTAGATTCAGATTCTGTCTACACCCAAAAGGGGTAGGGGTTTATCAAGACCAGGGTGTTGCACAGCAGTCTTGATCATCCCTGTGCTGCCCAAGAATGCGCCTAATTTAGGATGATGCCCAGGCCTCCTCATAAATCAGGCATTACCGCAAGCAGGCCAGGCGCCTGTTATCGAAAAATATTAGAAAATGGCTTGCAAATCAATCATAAATAAAATTGCATTCTTGATTTATTATGTATTTACCACTTTAAGGGAGAATATGTAGGATTTTTTGTAGAAGTACTGTATATTCATTAGAATGTCTTATTGTTTAGAAAGCTCTTCTTACAATTTATTATCAAGGTTCTCTGATAAGATGGTTCGGCTGTACGCCTCACTCCCATACTCCCTTCATCTGGGAAACAAGATCCATTGTATGGTGACAAGAGCTAGGCCTTATTCAAAATGTTATGTGAAACATTTTCAAGGTCCACTGACTATAATGAACCAGTGCTCTCAGTTGCCCAAGATGGCGGACACCGGAGGTTTTACATGCCGGTCACATGAAAACGCCCATTTATAATATGTATTCCTATATGATGTATTGTGTGATGCTAAAGTTGGTATAAAGCCATTATTTTCCTTTATAATCTTTTGCCCAGCATCAATAAACAGAAGAAAATTATCGCATAGAACTCCTTGAGCTTGTGATTATTCATATTGGGCTTGATTTATTAATTAATTAATTTGGACATTTCCTGACAATCAGGACTGGGATTGCTTAGGTTCCGATTTTCCACCTATGCTGAAAATTACCGTATATACTCGAGTATAAGCCGAATTTTTCAGCCCAGTTTTTGTGCTGAAAAAACCTCCCTCGGCTTATACTCGAGTCAGCAAAAAAAAAAAAATAATATTTTTTTTTTTTTAGGAGGGTGAGGGGGGTTTATGACCAGCCACAATGTCAATGTATAGAATCTCCCATAAAATAGTGCAAAAAAATTAAAAAAAAACTAAATAAATAAAAGTTCTTAATCCCGCCTTTCCCTAGAATACATACAAAAATAGAAAATGACTGTGAAACACATACACCTTAGGTATCCCTGTGTCTGACAGTGCCCTGTCTACTGAATATAGGGTATCTGCAGTGCTCCTGTTCCATCAGGAAGGGGTTAATAGGAGCACTGCAGATACCCTATATTCAGCCAGGATGAATTCCAAGTGGGGGAAAAAAAAACAGTCCTCAAGCTCAGGGAAGGGGCAGACAGACAGACAACCAAAACACCCCCTCCCCTTCCCCAGCATCTACTGCACCCAAAAACTACGACCATTTTAATTTTTGAAATTTTCCAGTAGCTGCTGCATTTCCCCCCTAGGCTTATACTCGAGTCAATAAGTTTTCCCAGTTTTTTGTGATAAAAATAGGGGGGTTGGCTTATATTCGGGTCGGCTTATACTCGAGTATATACGGTATACCGATTCATAGCTATCATAAATTTCAGGCTTCATTTACCCCTGAAAACTGGCATAAATGATGATACATCTATAGTAGCCATCACACCATGACCCTGCCCATGCCAGTTGCCGTTTGCATCAGAGTTATATAAATCTGCCCCAATGTGTATGCTAATACGCTAACTATGTTTACAAGAGGCCAAAGCCTTGTCTATTTTTCAAGAAACCTATCACACCATCTCAGGCCTGGGCAGGGGACTTTTCTGCTCGGTTGCAAGTGATAAGGAATTTTCCAGAGCCGAGAATCACGGCTGAGCAATTAGCACAGGAGGTGACCAGTGACACAATTTATATGCACAGCAGTAACAAAACGGGGAATGAAATCCCAGCAGAGGGAGGCTGGAGCTGAAAACGCAGTAGCCGGCTGACTCTTTCCATCCTCCTGTCTCATACCAATGACGGGCAGATGTGCGAGCGGGGCATCGAGGCGCGCAAATGTTTTCATTACGCACCACTTACACAAATCTGTCCTGCTCCACAGCAAGACAGTTACAGCCATTTAAAAGAAATGCAATGCAAAGAAAAGCAATAAATTCCAGGTAAAATATTCAGCTTTTCTTTCCATCCTATTGAATAGCGCTTACGCTGCATAAACTCTATTCCTTGATTCAAATTAAATACAATGTGCATATATTAGCATGTCTAGAAATAGGTGGCTGCATTAACACATAGCAAAGGCTGGGTTTTCAGAGAAGGAAGACATGTAGTGCAAAGTCTTATAGGGATTATTTCATACTCCTTCTCATGAGCCAGCTGCTGCACACAGATTAAGGAACGAAGGAATAACATTTGCCCGAATCTCATTAGCCACAAGATTATACTGTACATTCAGTGTAATGTCTGGTGTACTCTGATGATGCATCCATGTTACTGTATATGGATGTATATGTTACTGTAACACCTGGAGTTAGTTTTAGGAGGACCGCTCCTGACATGTCTATTGTACATAAATACTTGCATTTTCCTTTAAGTAATTCTGAATATCATCTTATAACTCTGCATTGTATCGTTCCTCTGTTATTCCTCCTACAAATGGATAAATAATTTCACAACTGCCTATTACCAGCTGGTGGAGTGTCCCTGCACAGTCTGATACTGTCCAAACAATGCAGACCAGACTGTAGGGATGGTAATATCCAGCTGTTGTTGTATTTCCAGGAGGAATAACAGAGGAATAGTGAAACATATAGTTATAAGAAAAAATGCTCCAGAATTCTTCATTAAAGACTAATAAAGTGCTAGGTCACTCTTTACAGACAGGACATTGTGACGCAAAGGAGAAATCCATCAGAGAGTAATGTCATAGAGACATTTCTAAAACTCCCACTGGAGAGGTCTGTAAGGTCAGACCATGTCTGTTTTCCGTAATTTTAAAGAGGACCTTTCATGTCCTCCTGCACAAGCGGTTTTAGATAACGCTAGAAAGCCAACAGTGCGCTGAATTGAATTCAGCACATTGTCTGCTTTCCCGTTATGTGCCCTGGGGCTCGAGATATCGGTGCTGTTATAATGGCACTGATCTCTGCCCACTGTCAGAAGGGCGTTCCTGACATTCTACCTAAGCTGTGAAGATCTGTTCACATCTGAAACCTAGGACCCCTACGGATCACTTATACTGAGATTGGGCAGGAGAACCATGTTACTCACTCACTGTACAAACTGTAGCGGCAAGTATAGATACTGTAGCACTGTCCCACAGACTTCAATGAGGCAGTGTTGCAGTACCTACACTCACCGCTACAGCCTGTGTGGCGAGTAAGCAGTTTCAGCTCTCCCACACTGCCTTGGCAACGATGATCCGTGGTGTCATAGATGTGGGACCCCAGATCTAATATTGATGACCTATCCATCAGTCTTAGAAACCAGATAACTCCTTTAACGTAAAGCTTAATACAAACCATAACATATTTT
The DNA here is from genome assembly GCF_031893055.1 of Leptodactylus fuscus. Taxonomy (NCBI): domain Eukaryota; kingdom Metazoa; phylum Chordata; class Amphibia; order Anura; family Leptodactylidae; genus Leptodactylus; species Leptodactylus fuscus. The sequence continues at coordinate 58,193,743 of NC_134270.1, forward strand.
GCAAACACACGATGAAAGATGAAGTCAGAAATGCCCAGGCCCTTTTGGCGTTATCACTGTACATCTCTATAAAACATTTAAGATATTCTTTTTGAATCAGTATCTATCCATATAGAATCAGATATTTGTAGTAAATGAAATCTCTGAGCAGTGTCAAAGGGCTTCTCTAGACTGTTCTATTGATCAATGATGCTGCAATATAGACACCGTCTCTGATGTTGTGCCAAGGGGCAGACTGGCTATATACTTTGCTCCTTTTGATCACGCATAGGGCCATCTGGCATACCTTCTAACCCCATGTGTAAATCATGCTTATGATTTATACTTTCTCACAGCATCTTCTATGAAGAGGCCAGCCAGGATTTCAGGCTCTTATCACTATGCGCAGTGACCCCACCGACCTCCTGCAGAGATAGTAGCCCTTCTTGACCTGTGAGTTGGACACAGTATCGCTATTCCTAATGTACTTCCACTTCAGGATATATTAGGATATGTTCTGTCCCTTCCAAACATGTTGATGTGCTAACAGTCTGTTCCAGGTCTGAGACACTATTTATTAGACAGGCTCTGGTGTTCTGGTGAGTGGTGCCATGTAAGTAAGGACATCATATCGGTTTATTAAATCTGAATTTATTTGGAATGACTACGCTATTTTGTTGTTCCTTTCCACCCCACTTGTACAGGGGTCGTTTGTTGCACTACACATGTATAGACCACTCATTTTAATAATATGTACAGCCTTTTTCTATTATGCCTTTTTTGAGATTTGGTCTCTTTAGGCCTATATTATGACATTTTTTTATTAGTCAAATGTAATGTTATCAGGCTAGGTAGCCGGTCCACTATATATTATGGAACTTTTTGGTTTTGTCTCTGACAGGAGGACTGTTAGGGAATACTAGGACAGCAATTCCCCAGTAGCTGTTGAACCCTGTGACGGGACACAAGAGACAGTGAGCCCTAAGATGAAGCCCCCACTGTCCCTTCCTATTGCCAGGCCCTATCCTACGTAATAGGCGGCAACCACGAAGACGGTCCCTTCCTGGATATGTGAGACACAAAACGCAGACAAGACGGACAACAAAGGGAGGTCAGCTAGTCAGTAACAGTCGAGCAATGCAGTGCCAAATCGGAGTCCAAAGAATAGTCAGTAGGAAAAGCCAAAGGTCAAGGATAAGAATGCAAGCAAAAGTAGTGAGAGCAAGGAGAAAGTATGCACAAGGCAATAGCAAGCATTGGTGTGAATGAGAGTCAAGACTAAATAAGGAGGAAGAACCCGCCCCTGGAGTTGACAGGAAGGCAGTTTGTCAATCACACGAATTAACACTTCATGAACAGAGGCAAACAAGGGCAGAAGACGGGTGTGGTGCGAATACAATCACAGAACTAGAGCCATGTTCACACAGTACGACCAAAAACTTTAAGCCAAGAACCGAACTGCACCCACCTCCTGCACTGCCGCATGCAAGCAGAGGGTGGTGCAGTGACCCCAAAAGGCAGAGATGTTACAAGGACTCTTTATTATGACAAATTTTGATGCATGTATATATGTGTATTTCTCTCTTATCATATGTGTGCTGTAGAACCATTACACCTGAGGAAGGACGTTTTAAAGCCCAAAACGCATTGTGTTTGAGTTTGTGTTTTGCCAATAAAGCCGTTCATCCAATATCCATGGTGAGAGAGCAGTTCCTTCAAATTAGATTCTTGTGGTCAGTCTGTCTGTTAGTCCTTCCGTCTATTCCATTTACACCCGAGGGGTGCGAGGAACCCTGCAGCTATACCCCACCTAGAGAAGGGTATATAAGGCACTGTCAAAATTTATGTGGCTTCAACATCACATATTATGAACGAAGTTGGCTCCTACACCTGGACACAGCTACAGGAATAATGAAGGGATTACAAGAGAAAATAAGCTACTAGCACAATTCTTAGAAATATACAATTGTCATCAAATTGTAGAAGAACTTCCAGCCTGACACTCCCCCTGATGAAAGTGCCTACAAAAATACATAGAATTATGGCAGAATTGAGACAGACAATAATGCCATATTCTGTAATCAGCTCAGCAGACACACTAGCCAATTTAAGGCCCTGCATTTATCTTAGGACGGAGAGAACTATACCTGCCAATGACCAGACTTTATGCAGTAATCCATTGATATGTCAGTATGGAACTCTATAACTAAAAGGTAAAGTGTAATGCTAAGGTCCCATGAGATGTCCCGCAGCAAAAAAGCACTGCGGGATAAACCGCGGTGGCAACGAATCGCGGTTCTTCCCGCAGCACTTTAGACAGAGAGTTCACAGAGTTTTCCTCCGCGGACTTTCTATTACAATTATCCCTATGGGGAAACTGACAGCATTTCCGTAGGTATAATTGACATACTGCATAATCGCAGCATGTCCCATAAACTTTGCCCTTACTGTAAACGCCGTGATTTTTCCCATGGTGTTTCCGCCGCGGGCAGATCATGGTGTTTCTGTTCCATGCCCACATGCAAATCCCATGCCCATTTTGCAGTAAAAACGGTGATGCAGACACGCTGCGATTACCAAAACAGGCGTTCTTTTTGAAATCGCAGCATGTCAATTATACCTACGGAAACGCAGTTTCCCCATAGGTATAATTGTAACTGTAAGTACGTGGAGGAAAACTCAGCGAACTTTCTGTCTAAAGTGATGCAGGAAGAACCACGATACATTACCGTCACGGTTGTTCCCACAGCACTTTTTTGCTGCAGGACATCCCGTGGGGGCGGGGCCTTAGCCTAAGGGGGTTTTACTGCTTTTCCAGTCTCTTCTTCCCTCCATTTCCAATCTACACTCAAAAAAGGAAAGATGCGGAACAAATGTAACTGAAAGAGTTACTGTCTGTCAGCTGGACTAAAGGTCTCAGTCAGCAGAGGTAGAGCACGCCATTGTTGTCATTGCCGCTGAGGATTGGGGTTTTTTATGCATGAAATTATTTTACATATAAATATACAGACAATACTTTATTTCTACAAACACTGTCCTTATTTACCTGGATTTTTTGGGGGAAGGGGGGTCTAATTCTGAATTTAGCTATGGGGCCCCATGATTTCTATGTATAGCCCTGGCCAGTCATCTCTGGATTTATATAGTGAGATAGTAGAGGCACTGATCAGTACTAAGCACTGTTCAGGCTCATCTGGGGGCTCAGCAGCTAAATGTAGTTTGAAGAGTTGATATTAGCCTCAATCATAGTGAAGAGAAAAAAATAGAGGTGACCAGTAATGGGAAGATCATTGCAGCTAGATAGCAAAGGGGGTCTGAATTCTAGATAAAACAATGTATTGGGTAAATCACTTCCATAAGCTTAACCACTTTCCAGCCACCCATTAACTCTGCAAGGACGTACCCAAACATCCTTTTGGGGTTTGCAACTGCATGATATTGTGCAAGTTCAGCAGCACCTCCACATGTAATAATTGGGAGAAAAAAAAAGTATATTATTTTTATTTAGAGAAAAAATGTCTGTATAGATCCTGTAGGCAAAAGCCCTTGCTCCCATTAAGCTATTTACATACTTAATCAGTATTATGGATGTCAAAGCGTAGAACATTTCCTGTAACCCTGAGGGAAACAAGTCAGAGAAAAGAACCATTTGTATTAATGTGGTTTCAAAGTAAATGCTTAGCTTGCTAAAAGAAGGCGACATGACGGCAAACCCTAAAAATGCTTCATTACTTAATAACAATATTAGCTTATAGAAATGCAAGGCTCAACCTGTGCAGATATACTGTAAATGAGAGGATCGGTCTCTCCTGGACCATCTAAAATAATTCCACGTTGCCATTACTGAGCACAAGAGCAGCAGGGAATTACAAGATGTCTTTAGTCTGAAGTCAGCAGTATTAAATCAGCCCTGTGGTTGCTGTAGAGGAACCCACTTTTGTGGGCTGAACCTACATCTAATGTAAATAATGCATAGACGGGTTATTCACTCTTAAAAATGATAGACTATAGCATATGTCATCACATCATATTAGATCAATGGGAACTCTAGAGATCTATACCATTTAGCTGTTTGTAGGAGCTGGACTACTATAGTATTAATAATGGCTTATAGACTGTTCATCCTTGCAGTACTTTTCATAGCAGAGAGGCCACTTAAATAGACAATACTGTAAGGCTTTGCACAGTCACTAAGGTACATTGGTGCTCGCAGATACAAACTAGCCTGTAAATACTGTTTGTACAAGTGCCTCAGCCTCTCCAACCAGAATGGTGGAAGTGCTGGCCAATCTAATTCTGATGGTCTACCCTAAGGATAGGCTACAAATTTTATAAGGTTGGACAAACCCTTTGATCATTGACTGTATTAGTTCAATCATTGACTGTATTGGTTCGATTATTGATTGTAGTGGTTTGATCATTCACTGTAGTGGTTCGATCATTGACTATAGTGGTTTGATTATTGATTGTAGTGGTTCAATCATTGACTGTAGTGGTTCGATCATTCACTGCAGTGGTTCAATTATTGATTGTAGTGGTTTGATCATTCACTGTAGTGGTTCGATCATTGACTATAGTGGTTTGATTATGGATTGTAGTGGTTCAATCATTGACTGTAGTGGTTCGATCATTGACTGTAGTGGTTCGATCATTGATTGAGTGGTTTGATAATTGATTGGAGTGGTTCGATCACTGACATTCAGTGGTTTTATACATCTTGACAAAGTAATCCAAAGGTCAAGTAAAACACAAAATCCATTTGAAGCTGGTTAGCAGCCTATTATTTGCTAACGGAGACCATTATTATTGGTCTATTCACAATTATTATTTTAGCTTCACAACTATGCTTGGGTTTCTGTCCTTTGGGTCCACTTAGGGACCCAAAAAACGGAAACCCAATCCGCTTAAAAAGCAGTTACTCTTGCAAACCTGCGGACCCCATAGACTATAATAACGTCCACCTGGTTTCCAGTCCTTTTCTCTCCATATTTTTCAAGTTCCCCAAATGTAAAGCGAGCCCTAGTGTGAATCAAACCTTAGTTATGAAAAATTATTCAATAAATGATCTGTGTCAACAATGATAACAGAATATTGTATGTTACGGTCCTATTAAAAATCATCCTGTATAGATTGAAATAAGGCCCTCAGAGCTTACTCTCCTGGTGGGATCATGGTGCCAACTCCAACATCAATCAGTCTCATTATTGTGTTGTTTCTTTTAGGTAGATTACTGTGGATACACCACCTAATAACCCCAATGTTTACAGCAATGTGATTGTCGGCATCATTTCCCTGGAACCCAGTCTGTCTCAGATTACTCTGTTCTTTAGCTCAAGGTAAAATTGAGGGAAGAAAAGAATAACTTTGTAACTTCTATGGGAATGTTTTTGAAAAATAAATGTAGGTCTATTCAATGAAGGAACATTTCATCAACCAGAACGAGATGCAGCTGCACACTAGAGCCATTTTCTTTCTATTCTAGGACCTTATCTCTCTACATCCTTCTTGGCAGCACTCCTTGGATTGTAGCTAGGTGAATTATCAATTCCTTATATGTGTGGGAAAAGGATCATTAATAAGAATTAGACATGATTATGTTTGTGTGATGCTTCACAGCAATATTCAGATGACTGCTGGAAATAGGTCACTCAGCAATATGTTCTTCCATTCATTCAGCCACATGAATTCTCTGACATGTACAAAGTGAGCTCCAAACCTGGACACGGGCCACATCAGCTGCATGCTTATATAGGAGTAAATGTGTTATAATCACTTACATTAATTGAACATCTGGATGGGATAATAGGCTTTTCTTTGGGCTGTTTGTTCGAACCAGTGTGCGTGGTGTGTGAAATGATGAACAACACTTTAAGCATACCAGGTAAAGCCATCTGACCCTCTCCGGTTCTCAATGCCTTGAAAGAAAAAAAGATAAGAAATATAAACAGAAATTTGTAACAAATGTCAGGAGCAAAATGAATAATAAAATTGTAATGCCATGCATGAAATATAACTAATAAAGCTGTAAGAGTGACTCCATGGCATGTGATTTTGAGAAATGCATCCTCATGGGTGGGACCTTGAGGATAGAATGTGAAGAGGGAAACTGACATGACCCCTAAAGGCAGCATTTTAGCTAAATTAGTTGAAGTAGTCTATGTGTCCAGTTTATGAGTGAAAATACTATCTGTAGCTGACCCTTTCTACTGTATGTTAAATATTATGAAATTTACAATATTCTCTAGCTCATAAAGGGTTAATACTCTATTGACATCACACTTCTATATTCTGGGTACATGGGTGCGGTTAGTGTACACCATTTTAGAAATCTCCTTACATAGCAACAAGATGGAAGGTAACACCCCCTCTCATTAATATAAATGAGTAGGAAATACACATGTCTGGAGGACGTCGTGACCAGCCCAAGTCCATCAACCAGATGACAAGCATGAACCAAGCTGTAACTACAAGATATCCAGATGAAGAAATCCCACTTCTCTGAAGATGTAAGCTATTGAGACATTGACTGATATTTATATTATTTTGGACATTTTCCCTGTTCCTGTGTTTTCCCTCAAGATATTAATAAACCTCTACACTGATTTATAATAAGCTGACTCCTCCTATCATGATAAGGCCTCACAACACGTGATCACAAGTTTTACTGTAATACAAAAAATTGTACACTGTATAATAAAAATCACCAGAGCACGCACTGTGTAAGCATTATCCAGGCTTTAAAAAACAAAGAATACAAAGATTTCAGCTCCGAAGCTGCAGCATTGGAAGTACAGTTCTGGAAACTCGTAGACTGCCACTCAGGATCAGCAATAATGACACAGATTTACTAAACATTTTACAGCATAGACTTCTAAAAACACATCCGATTTTTCATAGTAGTTGATACTAGATGATAAATCTAGTGTATCCTTAGACTGCCCAGATATTGACAGTCTAATTATGTCTAAAGTTATGCCACCATTTTTGGCTAACTTTGAGCTACAAGTTTACGACACAATTTTGGCACGTTTTGGTTTTCTGGGGAAAAAAATGTTTTGTTTTTTAAAAAGGTCTGTTAGTGCTACTAATGGGTTAATAAATGCACTCATATACCTTTATCTGTGTTTTGAGTGATCTCTGGGTTTCTCTGGGAGCTCCTGGTATCTCCTGCTTTTGTTTACATGCTCAGATTCCTGCTATATGACTTCCTCACTAACCCCTCTCACCTTACTCCTCCTCCTTCCTCACTCCCTCCCCCCCATACACCTTCTCCATGTCTCTCTAGCTATCCCGCCCTTCCCTAATTACTCAACCCAACCCCAAACCCATATTATATACTTATCCTTCACGCTTCTTCCTGTGAGTCAGTCCCTCCTCCTTTACTGATTCAGTCTTCTCCTCCAGTGATGATCCACCTCTACTGCGCATGCGTGGATGCGTAGTAGAGGTGAATTACTGGCAGCAGCGTGCACAGTGGAGAAGAGCGCGCACCCTGCCAAATTATTACAGAGGGAGACAGCCTGGAGGGTAAGTATAATAGAGTGGATGGGGGAAATGTAGCAGTGATGATCCATTTCTGGAGATGGGGAAACAGATCGTCACCGGATAATCAGAAAATGTCATAATCAGAATATGGTTAACTATCCATTTTTGATAAATTCTGTTTAGAAAGTAGAAGGACGGAGGATGTTTAAATTAGTATAGGGGGTGTGGCCTGGCTATGGAGGAGTAGAGACGCGTGCTGTCTGAGCTCTGTCCCCGGCCTCCGAGTTTGCCTGCATACCTGACCGACCGGCAACCCAGCAGCCTTCCCGAGATGAGCAAACCTCGCCGGAACGCCCAGAGATCCTCTTCAACCCCTCCTGGGGCCTCACATGACTCCATTGAGCGGTTCCTTTGGGGACCGCGCGCTTAAGCTACCAGCGTGGATGCGGATCTCAAGATGGCACCCACCACCGTTCCTCAGCCATGCGACCTAAATACCTGCACGCCTGTAGCGGGCCCTCTGTTCTGTGTGACCCTCCGGGCGACTCTGGAATGCTCCCCGTGTCTTCTGGCAAGTGCTGCCTTGCTCCCAGCCCGCGGACTTCATGGACTCAAGGGAAACACAACTACTGCTCACCCTCCTGCTCTCCCCAGTCAGTCGTGGGGTATGCCTCTCCACATCTTTCAAGGCTCCTCTTCTACCGGTGCAGCTCCTGCCTCCCCCCCTGGCTCTGGACTCCAGGCTCTTGCCCCTCTGTCTACTCCTCCTGGCATTACAGACTGTGTCTCTGGCTTGTTGTCTGGCCCTGGGGACTCAAGACCCATTTACCCTGCCTCTACAGTGCCTTCACCCTCCTCCTCTGCCCCGGCTTACAGGCTCCTCAGATGGTTCCTCCTGGCACAGGACTTAACCTGGCTGGCTCTGCTGTTTTGGAGCCCCTTCCTCAAGGTGACCCCATGTGTTTCACCTCCACTGTGCCCTCTGCCTATGCCATGGACACTCTAGCCAAACTGTGCCGTCTCAGCGCTCATCTGGCTGCTGTTCCCACTAAGCCCAACATGGAGGAATATGTGTCCCGGTTGGAACAATCCTATAAATCTGAACTTCCTGCTATCCGGTTCTCTGTGCAACAGCTTGCGGAGGAGCGGGTTGTTGGTCTGGAATTAAGCTGTTCACCAAACTACTTGTGAACCGTTTGTTTCTCCTGATTTCTCCTGTTTCCATACTGACTAGGTTGGTTTTATTCACGGGCGCGAGGCGCGTAACAACGTTTGCAAGAATCTCCACAGCTCGCTCCACTGGCACACCTATGTGCCTCCTCTCGGTGGACGCCGAAAAGGCGTTCGACCGGGTCCACTGGGACTTTCTTCGTGAGACCCTGTGCCTGATCGGAGTAGGGTCTACCTTCCTAAATAAAGTGTTTTCCCTCTTTGGTGATGCAACAGGGCCAATGGGGTGCTATCTGACCCCTTCCCAGTGAGGAACGGCACCCCCCAAGGCTGCCCCCTGTCACCCCTGCTTTATGCCCTGGTTATGGAGCATTTGGCGGTGGCGATCAGGCACTGCCCAGAGATACATGGCCTCCAGATGTGGTCCCTCCTGGTTAAGGTGGCCCTGTATGCAGATGATCTCCTTCTGTATGTTTCTCTGCCGCGGGTGTCATTCCCTGCCATTTTGCGAGAGTTCTCGCGCTTTGGTTTCCTCAACAACTTCAAGGTGAACCTCTCCAAGAGCGAAGCACTTAACGTCACGCTCCCCGCCGCAGAGGCCACTCAGCTCACGTGCGACTTCCCGTTCCATTGGCAGATGGTTTCCTTCAAATACTTCTGTATCCATATCCCCCCCGACCTTGCTCATTTATTCCGGCTTAACTACCTTCCGCTCCTCGAGAGAGGGACTTCTGATTTGCGATCATATGGCGCCTGTGCTCTCTCGTGGTTCGGCTGCATCCACGCCACCAAGATGGATGTGCTCCCATGGTTCCTGCATTTGTTCCAGGCTCTTCCCATTCCACTGCCACGCGCTTTCCTTGTTCCAGGCCTTGATTGAGAGATTTGTGGGGGGGAGGCGTGGAGCAAACTTAGTCACCGCACGCTAACCCGTCGTAGTCATCATGGGGGTACAGACATCCCAGACATCCACTTATATTATCGGTTGGCAGTATTGCTCCGCCTCTTTGATTGGCATTATTGTGGTGGCGATAAACAGTGGGTAGCCATCAAGTCAGATCTAATTGCATCGTTGCTCTCCTTGCTGCCATGGATCCCGTCGCACTACCACCCTCAGGACATTCAGTTTTGTCTTTACATTTTCTCAGGACTTGGGATCTGGTGTGTTCTATGAGCAGGCTCTATGAGCAGGCTGGTTCATGTTCCTGGGCCTTTCACGCCCCTCTTCGACAAGCCAATGTTCCCCCCAGGCTTCTCTGTAGACAAATTTCTCTGTTGGTGTAGAGGTGATGATGTTCTCGTCCATCAGGTTGCGGGGGACCCCCCCTTCCCGTTTGCTCAATTGTGTCTATCCCACCCGGACCTCCACCTATCTTGGTTGGAGTATGGTCAATTGTCCTCCTTCTTGAGAAAGTTCACACTACCACCACTTCTTTCTTCACCTTTAACCACCCTGGAGTCTATCCTCTCGTGCGCTGACTCGACTCCACGTGCCCTCTCTGTCTTATATGATGTTCTTCTCGATGATGCCACTCATGAGCTCCCTTCTTACACTGGGCCCTGGAACTCTGACCTCGCCTCTAGTCTGCCACCTATGCCGATTGGAATAAGTCCTTCTTACTGACGCTTAATTTGGCCTTGCCCTGCAGTGTGCAGGAGAGAAATTTTAAAATTTTGACCTGTTGGTACAGTTATCCGGACCTTCTCCATAGGATCTTCCCGGCCATCTCTGATCGGTGTTGGCGCTGTGGTACAGAGACGGGCACCATGCTCCACATATGGTGGGAGTGCGACGTCCTTGGGCCTTTTTGGGACGCGTTTTTTTCCCTATATTCCAAAATGTGTGGTCGCCCTATTGCACCCTCACCTCAGGTGGCCCTTCTCTCAGTCCTTCCGGGTAAGATTTCTGAGATTAAAAAGGACCTTTTGCGGCATTTGCTTATGGTCGCCAGAGCTGTCATCCCTAGGCATTGGCGCAGTACTGCTCCGCCATTCATGCTCGAATTCTTGCAGGAACTTCTCTTTAATAGGAGAATGGAGGCCCTGATCGCGGAGGACTCTCCGGACTCTTCCAGGTTTGACAGCCTCTGGTGGCCCTGGGTCGCATTTCAAGAGTCTTCCGATTTTTCCTCCTCCTTTTCATGATTTTGCACATTTTGCCCCCCTCTTTTTTCCTCTCATTCTTTTTTCCTTCTGTTTCCACTGTCTTTGTCTCTTTGTTTGTGTTTATGCATCTTTAGTATGTGGTTGGTCCTGTCTTAGTGTCCCTTCAGTCTGTTCTCATCTTGTTTTGTTTCAGTGTTTTTCACTCTATGAGTGCCTTGTTATAGCAGATGGCTTTATAGTATCGGGCCTGGCTGATCGAGGGGCTCTCCGACTGGCTCATATTATTGGGAGGCCTGCGAGCCTCGTTTGTTGTTTACTTTCTTGTTCACCCTTTCCCTGTATTCATAAAAACCTTAATAAAATTTGATTAAACTAAATTAGTATAGGGATTTCTAGTTATCCCAGACAACCCCTTTAAGCTGCTCCTCTTTTATCTAAGAATCTACACCTACATGACTAGCCAGTCAAAATTTTTGCCCAAAATAAATACGCAACATTGTGCCACAGATGCACTACATCACGCCAAAGATGTGCCATGTTTACACCAGTGTCTAGTTGTAACCACAATAATAAATGTGGACCAATGTGTTAGAAACTGAATTATGTGCTTATGTAGATTCATTTTACATGAAACCTGTAAATTTGTGTTCAGAGGTGAATGTATACTTTTACTTTTCAATGGTAATGGAAGACTTTTCAACACTCAAAACTCTCTGAATAAAGCAAGTGTAATATCTTGTTTTCCAATTGCTGTTGGCATGGCAAATTCTCCATTCATTAATCTAAAATCTAAGTTGGACATGTAAAGAGGGATAAAATTAATAGCACAGAGTCCCTACCAAGGATGACACTAGGATGTGAACTATGCTCAAGTACAGCAAAGGCTTTAGTGCTGCAATTAATCTCTTCGTTGTGACTTTGTATTGGTTTTTCCCAAACACTGTAATGTGACAGGTAATTTATACAAAGGGCATATCATTAGGAGGAAGAGATAGGATTGATTATATGGGTCTGGCAAATAGATTCATAGATAAAGATAGCTTTAAACAGGCACAAAATGGCCAAATGACAATAGACTTCAAATCTTACTAAGCACTTAGGGACATTATAAAGTGATTTACACCATAAAGTTACACAAAGAATAATAACAGAATCGAACAATAGAGCTACATGTTCCAAATAGAAAAAAATTGACAGCTTTCTGAAACCGGCCTTATTATTCAGGAACGCTCTCTTTTATACAGGCATAGAAAAAATACTGCAAAGTAAGAATGCTTTCACAAAAATAGAAGCAACAGTTAACTTTTGTCAATTAACAAATGTAAGTGAATGAACAATAGAGAAATCTGAGGCTGGGTTCACACCTGAGTCCGGTCTCGATTCAGCGATTCCATCCCGTATTCCACTTAAGAAAAGTCCTGCAAGCATTTTCCGGGTGGAAACCCAGCACCCCATTATAGTCTATGAGGTCTCTGGGTTTTCATGGGTTAGCGTTTTTTTTAAGTTTATTGGGTTTCTGTTATTCGGGTCCCCAACTCGGACCCAAAGAAACCAAGCACAGGCATGAACCTACGGTAAATCCCATCAATATTTGGTATGAGCTAGCCTTGCCATTAAAACAGAATCACTTCTTCCAGGTAAATTTTTACTGAAGGAACTTGGAAGTGAGATTGTTCTAAACATCTTAGAGATCTAACCACAGACCTTCTATCGATGTAGACTTGCTAAAATCCTTCTGTCTTTGCATGTAATCCCAGACAGACTCAATAATGTTGAGATAGGGGGTCTATGAGGCCCATATCATCATTTCCAAGACTTCTCCTCCAAAGGGTGTTCACTAGAGATGAGCGAGTACTGTTCGGATCAGCCGATCCGAACAGCACGCTCCATAGAAATGAATGGATGCACCTGGTACTTCCGCTTTGACGGCGGCCGGCCACTTAACCCCCCGCGTGCTACGTCCATTCATTTCTATGCGAGCATGCTGTTCGGATCGGCTGATCCGAACAGTACACGCTCATCTCTAGTGTTCACACCAAATAGTCATGTGATTTAGATTTATATTTTGTTTGTCACATCATTTTGTTAGTTGACAAAATAAACTGTGGATTGGATAACTCACAAATTCAGCCACTGGTAAGAAGATTATCAGGGATGGCTAGGCTCTGATCAAACCTTAAAGGTGTATTCCCACGTCGCATACTCACCTGTCTTCACTGCTGTAAAATCTTCTTTCTTCCTGGTTTCTTGCGTCATTTGGTGGGTGGGGTTTCATATGCAACCGGCAGTCTAGCTCCGCCCCAAATTAGTGTTGCTCCGCCCACCGCATAGCGTGATACTATGGGGCAGCTGAAGGGCCTGTGATGTCATCAAAGGTCCTCAAACAACACTATATGCACAATATTGGACTATGAAGTACAGGCAGGAACAACTCCATTCTGTGTTACATACAGAGACTGCCTGTCTCTGCCATAATGAACACAATTGAATTAGCTAGCCTGATAACTGGGAGAACAGAAGACGAGTTCAGAAATGAAAGCAGCTCCCCTCTATCTGACAGCAGGGCGCTGGGTCACGTTGTGCAGACACAGGAATAGCTAGAAACACAGGCTCGCTCCCGTGCACTTAGCCCCTCCTCCCTCCCCCTGAGAGCAGCAGATACATCACTTGACTTTTGAGCAGATAATTCAAGGGCTGTGTCAACAATGAATTGAATAAAGTAAGATAGTGGACAAACAAAGCAGTTTTGCTGAAGCAGTGTATTTAGGAAAAGTCTTACATCCACATTAACAAGCAGTATAGATAGGATCCTTGTGATGGGACAACCCCTTTAAGGCGCAGGCCACACAGCGACTTTGGCTGTGTCACCTTGCGACTACTTCATTCATGTTGGTGAATGGATTGCAACAACCATTGCAAAAAAGTAGAACAACGTTCAACTCCATTCACTAACATGAGTGAAGAAGTTGCAGGGCAACACTGCAATCTTTGGTTGTACGACAGGAGTTGTGGCCAAAGTTTCCATGTAGTCGTACCCTAATAGGAAGAGCCACCAACAGCCTTTCCGGACCAGACCATCCCACCACTGGAATTTGACTGTATATCTTCATGTGTGATTGTGCCATTTATTGTAGCCAAGTAGATGAATCACTATAGCTGCTACTTGGTCACCTGACTTTTGTGAAGCTGATTACTGTATCTGTTTGGAGAATCTTGGAGTATACTGCCCCCTAGGGTTTGAATATTGCACATTTAGATATCAGCACCGTGATTTAAATTTATTTGAAAACCATTTGTCGCTGGGACACAGACTTAGGTATAACAGGTGGCAATATATAAATGCATGATGCAGAAGTTACAATATGTTAATTTTTGTGACACTATATTCAAGAAAAGAGTGATGTGGATCCAAACATTGCTTCTCAGACCCAGACTGAATGCAATGGCTGCCTGTGCCTGCCTAACACACTCTCTTCAAATTCTCTTTATCAATTTATTGTAGATCTAATTATCTATTCTCAATGTCTTCTTTCCACTGGGCTCCACATATTGTCATGTACATAAGGTTTTATAGTCCTGTATTAGGGGTAAACCTGCCATGACTGGAGGTCATGTAAATCTTCTTCTCTGTCATTTTCTGATCTGTAAAATGGTGACTGCCACCAATAGCCCAAAATGAATCCTAAAATTTTTGTATTTGCTATTCGAAAGCTTTTTGGAATTTCTAATTAAATTCAATGTATGCGGAATTGATTCTCACATTCTTAGGTCTTACCTGAAAGACATTTCAATAAAACTATTTAAAAAATTAGGAGTGCGGATTATTTCATATCTCAGACAGTTACCCAGGATGGTAAACATTAGGATTCATCAACTACATTTATCACCATTTGACATTATATATAACTCAATGACATGAGTTAGAGAAAGGCAAGTAAGATGAGCTGATCGATAAGACAGGCGGTATTCAGAGAAAAGCATTGTGTAGTAGAGTCTTTGCTCTTTTCTCACACCACTCTCTGTTCCTCTTATATTAGGCTATAAAGGTGACCATACACATTAGATGTTGTCAGGTTTGGCCAACCACTTAAAGTGTATGTGGACCTCCTAACATTCCTCCGAGAGTGGCGACAGGTCAGAGGATCGGGTAGTTAGATTTCAACAGCACAATTTTTTATTCTACTCTTTCCTTGGTCAGCACTTATGTCCTGCTTCGCCAAGGGTGCACATGTGTGCGGATGTTGGGTGACAAAGCTGTCGGATGAACAACAGCTAAGTGTATGCGCTGCATATCCCAATCCACTCACAATTATTTGAACAATAAGACAATAATGTCTTAGGAAAATATTGGCCATTTTTAATTTGGTAGCTCAAGAAAATAAGTCAAATTCTAAGTGACTAATTTTATAGCCTAAAGCAAAGAAATACAGTCAACCAAACACGTCCTTCTTCTAGTCGGTGTATCATGTTAGATGATAGTGTACTATAGAAAATCCTTTTCAGCCAGTATTGTTCATATAAGACTGTAGACGTTAGCAAA
The DNA here is from genome assembly GCF_031893055.1 of Leptodactylus fuscus. Classification (NCBI taxonomy): domain Eukaryota; kingdom Metazoa; phylum Chordata; class Amphibia; order Anura; family Leptodactylidae; genus Leptodactylus; species Leptodactylus fuscus. The sequence continues at coordinate 58,209,023 of NC_134270.1, forward strand.
TAAATCCTATCAATTTCTGTTCTACCCCATCTATTGGTTCTTTGAAATACATGGTCGGACAATGGTAACACTCACAGTCTAGAGAAAGGAAGGTGTTCTGATACGAAAAACAGTGATGTGGGTTCTGTTTAATGCAAGCAAGCCATCCTGTCAGTCATATGGATCAGTATTCACTATCTGTCAGCATTAACAGGAAAATAAACGGCAATATTCCCCATGGATTTCCTTTTTGTAATGCACGCTTATCTCATGTTTTCAGGTTGTGAAGACACTGAACTTCTTCTCTTACCATGAGTATAAAACGCCTGAGGTTTCCAGGGAGATGCGTCATTCACACGTTATTAGTGTATTAGCATTTTAATTAATGGAGAACGGGGCTTTTCATATCAATTGTTGTAGATTATGGAGTGGCTGGCAATGCAATGCATGACTTCAGACAGTCCCGGACACAGCTGTAGACTGTCACAATACCAATACTCTTCTGAATAGGGATTGCTGCTCTTTTTACTATTTAGAAAGGAAGAAAAACTATTTTATAAAAGTCAGACTGTAGGTAAAAATAAAAAATATGCAGATGTGATATAGTAAATGACGGCAAACAGCACAATTACATCAATTGTCTAAGGCCTGGTTCACATCTGCGTTCGGCCTGGGAGTGCACTTGGATCCCCCGAATGGAATACCGAATGCATTAAAAAGTGGTGAGCAATGAAAGCACACGGACCCCATAGACTATACTGGGGTCTGTGTGTTTTCCATGCAGTGTCCGCTCAAATCATGCGGAGAGAAAAGTGCTGCAAGAATTACTTACTCCGTGTGGTTTCTCTGCTAAACGCTTTTTAATGCGTTCCGTATTTCATTCGGGAGGGGGGGGGGGGGTCCCAAAGCGCACTCCCCGAACGGAATACTGAACGAAGATGTGACCAGGCCTAAGAAAGTACAAAAACATAGATATTATCTTGCATTGACCAATAACAGTACTATACAGTGCTCCAATAACACTGCAATATAATGTGATAAAGTGTAATAACAATGTCATACAGTCGTATAGTGAATCAATAGCAATGTTATATTTTACCTGTACTGCAGATACACATACGCAGGTTGGATATCTAAGCCTTTCCTCACTCATAGTTCCTTTGTGGCTTTTTTTATTTTGGCTTATAAGAAAGACATCCATTTCATGCATTTCAACAAGTGTTTTTAAGTTCGATTTTTTTACTTAGACAATTTTTAATTTTTCAGGTAACTTTTCAGCAAATGTCTGCACTAATTTTTGAAATACAAAAAGGTGGGAAAATGCCGAAAAAAAAAACCAACATTTTAAATAATAAAAGTATAATAATAGAAGCCCAATTTTAAGCAGGGTCCACAGTTGTTGGATCCATAGTGGAATGTCTGGCACAGACACAGTGGCGTAACTAGGTATGGCAGGGCCCCGTGGCGAACTTTTGACATGCGGCCCCCGCACCGACCGACACCGAAGACCTCGACCGACCCCCTCCTACACATTCCTGCGCGTTCTATTATGCCCCATAGTGGCCACTGCATACAGTATTATCCCCCATAGTGGCCCCTGCACACAGTATTATCCCCAATAGTGGCCCCTACACACAGTATTGTACCCCATAGTGGCCCCTGTACACAGTATTATGTCCCATTGTGGACACCCATAAACAATTATTATGCTCTGGGGTCTTTTCAGACCCCAGAGTATAATAATTGGAGACCCGGAGGAATAAAAACATACAAAACCACTGCCTGTCCCCCGGCTCCTACTGTAAGGGAATTGCTAGGACAGCAATTCCCAGTAACTGTTTAAACCCTGGGAGGGGCACAAGAGACAGTGAGCCCTAAGCTGAAGATCCCTAACTTTCTCTTCCTATTGCCAGACCCTATCCTAGGTAATAGGCGGCAACCACGAAGACGTTCCCTCCCTGAATACGTGACACACAAAACGCAGACAAGACGAACAACAACAACGGGATGTCGGCTAGCCAAGGGTCAGTAACAGTCGAGCAATGCAGTGCCAAATCGGAGTCCAAAGAATTGTCAGTAGGGAAAGCCAGAGATCAAGGATAACAGTGTAAGCAAACAGGGACAGAAAAGAGCAAGTATGCACACTGCAATAGCAAGCACCAGTGTGAATGGGAGCCAAGGCTATATAGGGAGGAAGAACCCGCCCATGGAATTGACAGGAAGGCAGGCTGTCAATCACCGGCAAGACAAAATTAACCACTTAATGGACAGAGGCAACAAGGGCAGAAGACGGGTGTGGTGCAATCACAGAACTAGAGCAGAGTTCACACAGTGCGACTGAAAACTTTAAGCCAAGACCCAAACTGCACCCGCCTCCTGCGCCGCAGCATGCGAGCAGAGGGTGGTGCAGTGACCCGAACAGGCAGAGATGTTACACCTACGCTGTCTTCTCCGCTGCCGTCCTTCTTCTATGACGTCGGACGTCACATGACCCGGGATGCAGGCCGGGTTCATGTGACGTCAGAAAGATCGTCAGGAAGGAGGCCTGGCAGGATCATGGAGAGGTAAGTAACAGTTTTTTTTATGTTTCTTATCTCTCCCGGTCCGACAATCATTATACTCGGGGGTCCTAAAAGACCCCGAGTATAATGATAGCCGCGGTAGCGGCTGTCACCGGGCCCCTAATGTCCCAGGCCCTGTGGCAGCTGCCTCTGCTGCTATGGCGGTAGTTACGCCTATACCACTGCGCAGACATCCTACACTGGACTTGTCTATGGTATAAACCAGCTGAAAATGGCTGGATTTCACTGTGACTTTCAGCCACAATTTCCAGACAGTCAGTGCCCGCTTTCTACTTTTCCATTGCAAATAATTGACATGCTGTGTGTGCAGAACCCACAGTGCAAGACACTTTGCACTGCTGGCTTGTTTCTACAGTGTGTGGATGGGATTTGTTATACTCTATCTAGTACACTGTCATCGTAGCAGGTCAGCTCCCGAGAAACTGGCAGCTGCTGACCCACTGCGAATATGGTCTTAAACAGGTTTTCTCAGAAATGACATTTTCACCTTTCTGCTGGGACTCTTACTGATCACTAGAACTGGTACAGAGTGTTCAGTCCATGGCCTCGGCAATAGATATGCATTCTGTGCTCCATACAAAGTCTATGGAACTGGTGGAAACAGTGAAGTTGAACGCTTAGTTGTTTTTGTCAGTATTGCCATAGTGATGACGAATGGGGAACGCTATATCCCCACTCTCGTGATCAATAGGGGCCCCTAGTGTAGATGATAAATATTACTTCTGGGGGAAAAATAAAAACTTTAAAGCAAAGTATCAGAGACTTAGGTTTAGACTATTTTCTTGGTTGGGAAAAAGGATTTTTGCATATCAACTGTGCTCTGCCAGTATGTCTCAATAAACCACCATGGTGGCATTCATATTATTCATAATGATAGTGTCTGTACTTGCTTTGGACTTTTACGTTCCTGCCTGGTAGAGATTTACAAGAGTGTTGGTGACAAATCTCCTCTTATTTTACTTAATAAATTACAAGAAAATAGCTTTACCAAAAGTCTATGGAGAAAGTGTGATGGCCATATTTCATCTTATATGATATGTTTAACTAACACACAATATTATTGTTACCTTTACGGTTTATGTGCATTTAATATTTCATTCTAGATTTTCACCTCAATGCCAAGATGAAAAGCAGACAGTCCCAGCTCATATTTTATTCATGTCCTCAAGCAGAGGCAGCAGCGTATCAGTGCTGAGGGTTTATGTAATACCAGGCACTTTTGTAAAGCAAAATCATTTTACAATTCCACTGCTCCATTTGAATATTTGAACATTTCATATAACTGCAAGCTAGCATACATGGATACATCAATACAAATTATATATATATATACAGTGATACCTCGGTTCTCGAACGCCTTGACTTTCGACCAAATCGGTATTCGAACAGGAAATTCGAGAAAATTTTGTCTTGGAATCCGAACAAATATTTGGAACTCGAACAGCCGAACGTCCGAGATTAGCCGAGTTGAGCCGAATGGCGTTCATTCGGCCCAGCGCCTTGCCTGCGTCATCATTGTGAGTCAGTGAGAGAGAGAGAGTACTGCACTGTACTGCAAATTACTGTACTGTACACTGAATTTAACCCTTAGACATGGGTCCAAAGAAAGCCAGAAGTGGTAATGCAGACAAAGGTAAGCGGAAAGCTGTGAGAACAACGATTGAACTCAAGAAAGAAATCATTGGCAAATATGAACAGGGCACACGTGTGTCGGATCTGTCTGCAGAGTATGGCATGCCAAAATCAACCATCTCTACCTTCCTTAAGAATAAAGCTGTTATAAAGGCTGCCAGTATTGCCAAAGGTGTTACACTGTTAACTAAGCAAAGGCCTCAGATAATGGAGGAAATGGAGAAGCTGCTCCTTATTTTCATTAAAGAAAAAGAGTTAGCAGGTGACAGCATCAATGAAGTCGTTATTTGTGAGAAAGCACTCCAAATATTTAGTGACCTGAACACAGAAACACCTGGTACAAGTGGTGAAGGTGCTTTCATGTTTAAAGCCAGCAGAGGTTGGTTTGAGAATTTCAGACATAGAAGTGGCATACATCGCGTCACTAGGCATGGGGAGGCAGCTAGTGCAAACCAGGAGGCTGCTAATAGCTTCATAAAAGAATTTAGTGACTATGTCAAGGCAGAAGGGTTTGTTCCTGAGCAGGTCTTCAACTGCGATGAGACCGGATTATTCTGGAAAAAAATGCCAGCCAACACCTACATAACCAAAGAGGAAAAAGCACTACCAGGGCACAAGCCTATGAAAGATAGGCTTACTCTTTTGTTTTGTGCAAATGCAAGTGGTGATTGCAAGGTAAAACCCTTGCTTGTCTATCATTCTGACAATCCCCGGCCATTCAAAAGACACAATGTCATGAAGAGTAAATTGGCTGTGATGTGGCGGTCTAACACCAAAGCTTGGGTTACCCGACAATTCTTTACAGAGTGGGTGCGTGAAGTTTTTGCACCTCGAGTGAAGGAATACCTGACAGGAAAAAATTTGCCATTAAAATGTCTATTAGTGATGGACAATGCTCCTGCTCACCCCCCAGCTTTAGAAGAAGATCTAGTTGATGACTATAGCTTCATAAAAGTAAAATTCTTACCCCCCAATACAACCCCTATTCTGCAACCCATGGACCAACAGGTCATATCCAATTTTAAGAAATTGTACACAAAGGCCCTCTTCCAGAAGTGCTTTGAAGTGACAAATGACACACAGTTAACTCTGAGGGAATTTTGGAAAGAACACTTCAACATCCTGAATTGTGTAAACTTGATTGACACTGCTTGGAGTAATGTCACTCATCGCACATTGTATGCTGCATGGCGAAAACTTTGGCCCGAAAGGGACAGTGAGGCTTTAGAACCTGAGTCAGCTCCTGTCGTTGATGAAGATGTTGCTGTGGTTGATGATGTTGTGGCCATAGGAAAGACCATGGGCCTTGACATTCAACAAGATGACATCAACGAACTTGTGGAAGGTCACGCTGCTGAGTTAACCACCGAGGATCTGATGCACCTACAACAACAGCAGCAGAAGGATATGGTTGAAGAAATTTCTTCTGAAGAAGAGGAGAGAGTGGAGGATATTTCTAGTGGCCTTATTCATGAAATGTGTGCTAAATGGGCAGAAATCGCCAATTTTGTTGAACAACATCACCCTGATAAAGTGGTAGCAAATAGAGCAGTTAACATTTTTAATGACAATGTTATGTCCACTTTCCGCAAAATTTTGCAAAGGAGAAAAAAACAGCAAACCATTGACAAATTCTTCCGTAAAGAAATCAGACAAGCAACTGCAGAGCAAGATTCTGATTCTCCTCAGCAAAAGAGACAGAGAACAGAAACACCCAAAGAGCAGTTACCCTCTGTTTTTATTGAAGAGGACTTCCCATCAGAACAATAACCATCCCCCTTCCCGCCTCCCTCCACTTTCATTCCCTCCTGCCATAAAGGTTGGTACAGGTACAGTAAATGAAACACAATTTACTGTACAGTACATTTTATTTTTTTTGTTTTAATAAATACACTTTTATTTCTTATTTCTTGTTGAGACTCATGTTTTTCTACATATTATATACAAATTAGGCCAGTAAATAGGCATTTTCTAGGGCTTGGAACGAATTAATCCAGTTTCCATTATTTCCTATGGGTTTTTTTGTTTCGGTTCTCGAACAATTTGGTTCTCGACCGACCTCCCGGAACGAATTATGTTCGAGAACCGAGGTATCACTGTATATATATATATATATATATATATATATACAGTCCTATGAAAAAGTTTGGGCACCCCTATTAATCTTAATCATTTTTTGTTCTAAATATTTTGGTGTTTGCAACAGCCATTTCAGTTTGATATATCTAATAACTGATGGACACAGTAATATTTCAGGATTGAAATGAGGTTTATTGTACTAACAGAAAATGTGCAATATGCATTAAACCAAAATTTGACCGGTGCAAAAGTATGGGCACCCTTATCATTTTATTGATTTGAATTCCCCTAACTACTTTTTACTGACTTACTGAAGCACAAAATTGGTTTTGTAACCTCAGTGAGCTTTGAACTTCATAGCCAGATGTATCCAATCATAAGAAAAGGTATTTAAGGTGGCCAATTGCAAGTTGATCTCCTATTTGAATCTCCTCTGAAGAGTGGCATCATGGGCTACTCAAAACAACTCTCAAATGATCTGAAAACAAAGATTGTTCAACATAGTTGTTCAGGGGAAGGATACAAAAAGTTTTCTCAGAGATTTAACCTGTCAGTTTCCACTGTGAGGAACATAGTAAGGAAATGGAAGACCACAGGGACAGTTCTTGTTAAGCCCAGAAGTGGTAGGCCAAGAAAAATATCAGAAAGGCAGAGAAGAAGAATGGTGAGAACAGTCAAGGACAATCCACAGACCACCTCCAAAGAGCTGCAGCATCATCTTGCTGCAGATGGTGTCACTGTGCATCGGTCAACTATACAGCGCACTTTGCACAAATAGAAGCTGTATGGGAGAGTGATGAGAAAGAAGCCGTTTCTGCACGTACGCCACAAATAGAGTTGCCTGAGGTATGAAAAAGCACATTTGGACAAGGCAGCTTCATTTTGGAAACAAAAATTGAGTTGTTTGGTTATAAAAAAAGGCGTTATGCATGGCGTCCAAAAAGAAACAGCATTCCAAGAAAAACACATGCTACCCACTGTAAAATTTGGTGGAGGTTCCATCATGCTTTGGGGCTGTGTGGCCAATGCCGGCATCGGGAATCTTGTTAAAGTTGAGAGTTGCATGGATTCCACTCAGTATCAGCAGATTCTTGAGAATAATGTTCAAGAATCAGTGACGAAGTTGAAGTTACGCCGGGGATGGATATTTCAGCAAGACAATGATCCAAAACACCGCTCCAAATCCTCAGGCATTCATGCAGAGGAACAATTACAATGTTCTGGAATGGCCATCCCAGTCCCCAGACCTGAATATCATTGAACATCTGTGGGATGATTTGAAGCGGGCTGTCCATGCTCGGCGACCATCTAACTTAACTGAACTTGAATTGTTTGTTCAAAATACCTTTATCCAGGATCCAGGAACTGATTAAAAGCTACAGGAAGCGACTAGAGGCTGTTATCTTTGCAAAAGGAGGATCTACTAAATATTAATGTCACTTTTCTGTTGAGGTGCCCATACTTTTGCACCGGTCAAATTTTGGTTTAATGCATATTGCACATTTTCTGTTAGTACAATAAACCTCATTTCAATCCTGAAATATTACTGTGTCCATCAGTTATTAGATATATCAAACTGAAATGGCTGTTGCAAATACCAAAATATTTAGAACTAAAAATGATTAAGATTAATAGGAGTGCCCAAACTTTTTCATAGGACTGTATGTACACAGTATATAGATCCATAAATTGTGTATATTAAAGCTAATAATATAGACCAGGGGTGGTCAATTAATTTTCCCAAGGGGCCACATGAGAAATTGTAACGGTTCTAGAGGGCCATGCGCACAGCGGCAAATTTAGCTCCACCAACTTCTCCGCTGACTCCGCCCATTCTCAATCATTTTGCCATGTGCCCCACAAAGTAAAATCCTCCTACAGTCACCCTAACATTATACTCCCCACATTATATCGTTTCCCTCCAAATGCCCCACAGTATTAAGTCCCTCTCCTGGTGCCCCAGTATAAACTAGCAGAAACTAGAGGGGGCATTAACCTGGGGCAGCTGGAGGGGGACATTAAACTGGTGGCATCTAGAGGCAAACATGTCCCCCTCCAGCTACCCCCCATGGTTTAATATCCTCCTCCAGCTGCCCCAGTTTAATGTCACCCTCCATCTGCCCCCTAGTTTAATGTCACCTCTCCATGTGCATTCAGTTTAACTGCCCCCCTACATCTGCCCCCAGTCCTCCCTCTTGCTCACACAAACTGTCTCTTCTCTCTTTATCATCCAGCAGACTCCAGTGCCAGCAGCTTGCAGGAAGCACACAGTCCCGTGTGCTCCACCCACTAACGAGTCATAGCCTATCCTGGTGATAGGCTGTGATGACATCATCACAGGTCCTTGAAAAAACTTCAACTAGCTATGCAGGCCGGATGGAAGCAGTCAGAGGGCCGGATGTGGCCCGCGGGCCGTGCATTGCCCAGATCTGATATAGACTATCTTTGCAGAGGGATCAGATATTGTAGTGGTATATCACATGTCATAAACTCATGAAACTACATATACTGAACATCAGTAGAGGAACATGAAAAAAAAATAGTGTGCAGGTCAAGGACACTATTAACGGGGATTTATTAACTCTATTTTGCAGTCCATATAAAGGGGACTTTAGTATGCTAATGAGTAATTTTGGAGTCAAGGGACAGAGCTAATGTGGTATCCCAGAGGATTCAGGTGTTATAGTAAGACCTAATGGGGGTAGTAGTCCCTCTGATAGTTGAGCTATTGGAATGGTCACGGTAGCTGTAGTGGTGGTCCTGACTGTGGGGCACCTCTCATGGGACTCACAGCAAGTCAATTTTCAAAATTAGTATAGCAAGAACCAAAAGTGACTTTACTGAGGAGAACTTCCATAAAGTACAGTAATACCTCACAGTGCTACAGTCTCTCATGTACAATACAGCGGGTGCATGTGAGGAGGATTCCCTTGTAAACTGACTGATAAGGGCTGATACTGATGCACAACTTTCCTCAGATTTTGTAGTCTACAGTATGGAGGAGACACAGTCCAGATTACAGCTACAGAAGAAGGAACTTACCCGGTTGGCTCCCGGCAGGTGACTAATTTGGGGTATATGTACTGTAGTTACTCACGGTTATTTGGCCACGGAATCCGATAGCCAGACGCAGACCTAAAAGACATGTCGCCTGTATACCACAGAGCACTAGACTTGACCGGAGGCCTTCTCTGGGTCCAGGAATGCAAAAAGGCTCCTTTCTAGCTGCTCCTTTCTGTCAGGTTCTCTCCTTCTTGGAGACAGTAGAAGTATGGCTGTTATCCCCTCTGTATGGACTGGTGAAGGGTCCTAGGAGAAGCTGTACCTTACATGGGCTGTGAGATTCACCATGCAGCTCCTAGGTTTGGCAGGAATAATCTGAAAGATCTGCTTGGAGTTGGACTAGCAGCAGGTGCTGTTAGCTTCTCCAGAATATGGCTGCACTGGTTTCCTGTCCCCTGCTAAGAGGAAGGCGGGGCTAAAATCTCCACCCACAGCTTGCTATGCAGAAGCTCATGCTGTTTATGGAGTGATTGGGAACCTACCATCACATGCATCTACATAGTACATGGCAATAAACACAATGTATACACAGAAAATACAGATTATACAATAGATAGTGATACCCAGTATTGGTACATTGTGAGAAACATTACATTGCATACCGTACAACAACTACTCCTATCATGTCAGGAATGAATGTACTGGGACACTACACTAACGCCAGAACTCAAGCTCTCCATGACCCTATCCTGGCCTATCTGCTCTGATGGACACCCGCCTGCCTGTTTTCGTCCTCACCTCTAGCTCAGCAGGCAGGATGATGTCCATCAGAGCACAGAGGCTTGGATAGGGATGAGAAGATCTTTGCTTCTGGTGTTAGCTTTCCGCCTCTTGACTCCAAAAGAACATTGAATATCATATTGAAAAAGTACATTTTATATGGATTGCGGCATCTTAACAGCAATATGAAGACACCATGGGAGACCTCATAAAACTATCTGTGAGGTAGTAATAACAACAAGAAGAAACATTTGTAATGCGCTTTTCTCGCAATAGACTCAAAGCACAGTAATAGCAGTATTATTGGGGAAATGGAGCTGACAGACTCCCTTTATATGTCTGCAGTCACGCCACAAGTAGCCCTAGATGCAGAAGTCATAAAGCAATGGCTGTGGAATTGCTGCAAACCCCACTTAATCCTTTGCAAAGGATAAAATCTTCTGTGAAAACTTGCAATTTCAATTGACATGTTGCAGATCTAAAAATCCCATTACAGATCAATTTATACTGTAGATTTTGTCTGCAACACATGGATGTGATTCTGTAAAACTGGATCTACTTACTGGTACTAGTATTCTGTAGGTTTTCCACACACAGTTCCAGAACTGAAGATCTACTACATGTTCTAGAGCTGAGCAAAACAGAGAGAACCTGATTTTGTCCCACATTTGGGTTTGTCCAAAGTATAATAAGGCCCAGGGGAGGTATGTGTACATAAGAGGCTGAAAGAAGATACCGAGAGACCACCATACGCTGTGAGGGAACCCAGTGGAGATGAGGCAAGGTGAGAGTAGGTGTTTATTATGTTTTCACACCTCCCCTTGTCTTTCACTTATTATACTCTGGGGTTTTAAGAGACGCCACAGTATAACAAATAGCACTTTCGGTTTGGGCCAAACTTAGTAAGCGGTTGAACAATGTCTCAAATATTAGCAAAACGAATCTTGCCGGGTTCGTGAATCACTAAGCACTTACTGTTACAAACCTGAAATAATCGGAATTTAAAGAGGACCTTTCATGTCCTCCTGCACATGCGGTTATATACCAATAGACAGCCAAAAGAGCACTGAATACAGCACACTGAATTTGCCACTGTTAGGCTGCATTCACACGGAGTAACGCCAGCGTGTATCACAGCCGTACACGCCGGCGTTACAGCAGGGCTGCCGTACACTTCACATTCATTTCTATGTGAGCCGGCATGCGAGCGCTCCCCATAGAAATGAATGGGCTGCTTCTTTCACTGCGAGCAGTCCCATTGAAGTGAATGGGAAGTGCCGGCGTATACGGCAAGCTCTGCTCATGCCGAGCCGTACACGCCGGCACTTCACATTCACTTCAATGGGACTGCTCGCAGTGAAAGAAGCAGGCCATTCATTTCTATGGGGAGCGCTCGTATGCCGGCTCCCATAGAAATGAATGTGAAGTGTACGGCAGCCCTGCTGTAACGCCGGCGTGTACGGCTGTGATACACGCTGGCGTTACTCCGTGTGAATGCAGCCTTATAAGGGTATTCCTCATAGCTTGATGTCATCGTTGGACTGTGAGTAAGGTCCCCCTGACAGTATCCTAACATGGCCTTGTGCTGTCAGAGGGGGCAATCCTTACCGCCCTGCGATGACGCTGAACTGTGAGGAACGCATCCCTAGTACAAGTCTGTGGACGAGTACTGTCAAGGGGTGGGGCTTACTTACAGCCCAGCGATGACGCTCAGTTATGAGGAACGCCCTTTTGATAGTGGGGAGAGATCAGTGCCAAAACTAATTTCACCAATATCTCCTCCACCTGGGCACATTTCGAAAGTCGACATTACTCTGAATTCAGCGCACTGTTGGCTTCCTAGCGGTATATAAAAACGTATGTGCAGGAGGACATGAAAAATCCTCTTTAGGCAATACATTAACCTAAAGACACAAAACTGCAACACTCAGGGATGGCTAATATCCTGAAGGTATCAGTATACTGTATGCGGTAACCCAAAACTAGAATTACTGGGAAATGTGAGAATGGTAATTGGGTGAAAGAAGGCTTTATATTCTGCATTGTATGTAAAAATGTGTAATTTTTTTCAAGCTAATATTGTTTGTCGCATTTTTTGATAGTTGATGAAAATAATACATTCCTGGGGCTATTGTATTGATGGGGATTTGATAAGGTCTTTTCTGTATAATTTTATTTGTGACATGGTTTCTGCAGAATTCAATAACCCAATCACCGTCATCGCCATTGTCAGCTCTGTGGATTTCTCCATCGTACAATGCCTGATAGCATTATCATACAAGTGATACACAAGCAAACATGAGTCTTCAATCACGCCGTCTGATCTTTCTGATGAAATTTAACCATGTGTATAACAACAAGATTTACAGAGTGACTGACTGGTAATGGTATCTATAGCTGTACACCGAATAAGATTTATAGCATTTATATGGGAACAATCTACACAGAATTTAATATTTTTTTCTCTGGTGTTTTATAGGAAAGGAGTCTTATCTGTGTCGGCTACAGAGAAAATGTAAATCTCCAGACACCATAAATAAAATAGAAAAGAAATTCTGAGGCTCTCATAAATGTTTTCTATGGGAGAAGGAAATCCTGTATCATAAAGGACATCAAATCATTCTGTAGATATAGGGAGAGTAGGGCCCCAGTCTATCTAGTCTTGAAGTTTCCCTTATCAGCAAGTCAATGAATTTTTCCCATACTGACTAGTATCATATATAGTACTGTGCAAAAGTTTTAGGTAGGTGCGGGGAAAAAAATCTGCAAAATGAGAATGCTTACAAAAGTAGAATGATTAATAGTGAGCAATAGTGAATAACCAAAGGAAAATCCAAATCAAATCAATATTCATTGTGCCCAGATCTTCTCTAGATATAGGTTTAGCTCAATTCCTTCTGTATTTTCATGTAATACCAGAAAGACTAAATGATGTTTAGATTGGGGGCAATATCACTGGGTCCAGGACTTCTAAAAAGGGCAGTCACACTAAATTTATTTGTTTATTCATTTCATTTTGCACCCTTTGATGCATGGACTACTAGTCAGCCAACAAGACGTTATCAGCAGATTCTGTATTCCTGTAAATTGTAAGGTGGCTGTTCCAGCATTATCTCATAGATTCAGAGGCCAAGTCAACACATTTAGAGAATTGACAGATCCTCTATATTACACTACACTGGAGAGCTGACAGATTCTCTATATTACACCACACTGGACAGCTGACAGAGCCTCTATATTGCACCACACTGGAGAGTTGGCAGATCCTCTATATTACACCACACTGGAGAGTTGACAGATCCTCTATACTACACCACACTGGAGTGCTGACAGATCCTCTATATTATACCACACTAGAGAGCTGACAGAGCCTCTATATTATACCACACTGGAGTGCTGACAGATCCTCTATATTATACCACACTGGAGTGCTGACATCTCCTCTGTACTACACCACACTGGAGAGCTGACATATCCTCTATATTACACCACACTGGAGAGCTGACAGAGCCTCTATATTATACCACACTGGAGTGCTGACAGATCCTCTATATTATACCACACTGGAGTTCTGACATCTCCTCTGTACTACACCACACTGGAGAGCTGACAGATCTTCTATATTACACCACACTGGAGAGTTGACAGATCCTCTATACTACACCACACTGGAGTGCTGACAGATCCTCTATATTATACCAAACTGGAGTGCTGACATCTCCTCTGTACTACACCACACTGGAGAGCTGACAGATCTTCTATATTACACCACACTGGAGAGTTGACAGATCCTCTATATTACACCACACTGGAGAGCTGACAGATCCTCTATATTACACCATACTGGAGAGTTGACAGATCCACTATGCTACACCACACAGGAGAGTTGACAGATCATTTATACTATACCACACATGACAATTGACAGATCCTCTATATTACTCCACAATGGAGTGTTGACAGATTTTATAAATGACACCACACCACATCTTATATATGACAACCTCTATACTACACTGCCAAGAAAGCTGACAGAACTCTGTATGTTACCACACAGGAGAACTGATTGAGCCTGTATACTACACCACACGTATAATATAATGGCCCCACAGTATGCTTCCTCTTTGCTCCAAGGCTTGTTAAGACATCAGCAGTTGGTGCCCGGAGCAGAGAACAAGTAGAGTGATGAGTACTGTATGCACCTTACCACTTGCTGCATGGGGTGTCGGTAACTGCGAGTAACAAGTGAATCCATCAGTATTGATGGAATCGCCAATTACACTTGCAAAGTAAGGATGATGGCTGTAGCCTTGCAGAGCCATTCATCCTTGGCAGTGGCAAAGAGTGGCTCTCACAATGGCAAGTACCCCTGGGATAGTGGGGCGAACCCTGAGGTGTATGCGTGCACCAGGTTGAGAACCACTGCTCTATACTATACCATGCAATAGAGCTGTAATTTTCACCATGCTATAGGAAGATCCTCTTTCAGCAGTGAGAACATTGTATCTGTGTTAATAATATTTATTCATTTTGTCATATATCATCGAATCCAAATATAATGGAAATAAGCAGATAAGTCTTCTTTACACCCAGAGCTGTGTGTGAAAGGAGCCCAGGAGCTGGCACATCGTGCATTACATGCAGTGTCATGTATCCTGATCATTACATAAATTAGGATAGATTGGGAGTTAACGCAAGCAGTAAGTGGCTACTTACCATCACAAGCTGTCCACCATTTTTGCTGCACAATGCCAGCTGCTGTTTACTCAGTAATTAGGAAAAATCTAATTATTATTCTTTATGCAGAAAACACCATCTTATTCTCCAGCTCCGCACAGTAAACATACAGGACATTCATCACAGATCATTTGTAGAACTACACCCATTGCTGCAGTCTCTTGTACTGAACCATCATTAGTTTCCTGGTTTGGCTTCTTTCAAACAAAGCAATGATCTGGTTAGGATTTTATACATTAAAAACTAAAACCATAGTCAAACATTGCACATGAGATGCCGGGCTGGATTCTCATTCACTTTTCAGTTTTATTTATTCCTATGTTATATCATTTTGAGTAAATTTGTTGTTTTCTGAACTATTTTCTGAACTACTATACTGTTGAGGGACTATAGAGTACCCCAGTTTCAAAGATTTGGAAAAACCAGTGTCTTCATTGTGAGGGGTTCCATGAGGGGTTCACATGAGGCAATCCGAGTAGAGATGAGCGAGTACTGTTCGGATCAGCCGATCCGAACAGCACGCACGCATTGAAATGAATGGAAGCACCTGGTACTTCCGCTTTGACGCCGGCCGGCCGCTTAACCCCTCGCGTGCCGGCTACGTCCATTCATTTCAATGCGTGCGTGCTGTTCAGATCGGCTGATCCGAACAGTACTCACTCATCTATAAATCCGAGGCAATGACTTTTTTTTAAAATTGGACACTACTTATTGCGTTATTGCAATAGGTAGCAGTAGATAATTTTTACTCACCTGTCCACGCTCCTGTTCTAGCCGCCCTCCACTGCCTCATGTTGGTGGCTCTACACCTCAGTCACAACACTGATGAACGACAGGTCACTGTACATCCTGGCGTTCTATCGTCCGTTACCTACAGTACTCCACCTATAATTCCAACATTCTAAAACATAAAAATGTATTTTAAAGTTTTGAAATATCCAACATTAACTCCATATAATTTAAATTTCTATATCCACTTACTTTTGGCCCTTGATATTTAATCAATATAAATCACCTTTCCTCTAATCATGTTTAATTCTCTCAATCCCAAAGAATTGTGAATCTCTAATGTTCCGCATGTTCAGATATATGATATATAATGTGAAAACCATCGGATTTGGTCGCAGGATTGGGACACAGATGAATGGGACTCATTAGCAGGGACACCTTATCCGCAGAATTGGTGACAAGATCGAGCAACATGTGGAATTTTTACATGTCCTGCTGTGATCTCTGCTTCCCATTGACAATAGGAGATAGATTCCACTCCCAAATCTGTGGCACATTTCTCTGGGTGATGGGGCATGGTGGCTCAGTGGTTAGCACTGCAGCCTTGCAATGCTGGAGTCCTGGGTTTGTGTCCAACCAAGCACAGCATCTGTAAATAGTTTGTATGTTCTCCCTGTGGTTGCATGGTTTGTTCCCACACTCCAAAGACTGATAGGATGCAAGTAAAACTATAATGGCTCCAGAGCTATGTAGAATGTAACTAGAACTTATTCCCTACTACTGGAGTGGTGGGATATGTCAGGGGCCATTGCTTAATATTGTCCGTGCCTGATAGGACTTCTGAAGCACCGACTGTGGCTGCAGTAGGAATAGATGACTGTGTAGGAGGTAAAAAGACAGGTTGTGATGCTCCACAATTGTCTACTGTGAATACATTGTGTTTCAGAAGTCCTGACATTGTGCACCTGCATATAAAGTTCATATTGTTTGACATTGCTGACTATTTTTGTGCATTTGTTGCATTGTGCATGTGGGGGTTTGGCTGACTCCACTTGGGTATTGCATGCTACCCATCTGCCAATGGATGATTTTAATAAGAGTATAATATAGTTGAAGTATACCTCACCTGAATTCATTTGCAGGCCAAGGCTCAGAGACCTTGTAATGTAGGCTGCCATCTAAAGAGGTTGTCTTAAAACTGGCATATACGCTTGCTCAATTTGATTAAAATGTGCTCTAAGAACTTTATTTTCATGCATTTATATATTCAGTAGACATAGGGGTAAAGCTATTGATGCTAGCAGAGAGCTGTTGCAATTTTTAGTGTTTGCACTTTTGATAGACAGCAAACTTCATTATGTCCTGGCCCTGATTCAGCCCCAACTCTACCAGCCTTCAGTAACAGGAAACATAAGGACGCACGTATGGAAACACAATGAAAACGCTTCCTATTTTTTATGCTGCATTTTTCATTGACTTTTCTCTGAATTATTTCTGCAGAAATGCTGGTGTTTTCCCTATAGTATTATTATTATTATTATTATTATTATTATTATTATTATTATTATTATTATATATTTATATAGCGCCATTAATTCCATGGTGCTTTACATTTGGGGGTTACATACAATACACAAAATATACAGGTAGATATAATACTAACAGTGATCGGCTGGCACAGTGGGGTAGATGGCCCTGCCCGCGAGGGAAGGGGGTAGAGACAGAAGGAGAGGGGGAGACTGTACAGATGGCGGTGCGGTGATAGTGTTATTGGAGGTTGTAGGCCTTCCTGAATAGGTGAGTCTTCAGAGCCTTCTTGAAGCCTGTGATTGTGGGGGTCAGTCTTATGTGTCTTGGTAAGGAGTTCCAGAGTATGGGGGATGCACGGGAGAAGTCTTGGAGATGGATGTGTGAGGAGCGGATGAGAGCAGAGCGGAGTAGGAGGTCGTTGGAGGATCTGAGGTTACGTGTGGGCAGATAGCGGGAGATGAGGTCAGAGATATATGGAGGGGACAGGTTGTGGATGGCTTTGTATGTTAGCGTTAGTAGCTTGAATTCAATTCGCTGGGCTATAGGTAACCAGTGGAGGGACTGGCAGAGGGGAGCAGCCGATGAGGATTGGGGGGTGAGGTGGATTAAGCGAGCAGCACAGTTTAGGGTGGACTGGAGGGGGGCGAGTGTGTTTATAATAAGAGAAGAAAGTCCACTTAGAAAAAATTGTGTTACGTTTCCACCGTGTGTTTTTTGCTGCGTTTCGCTATGTGAGGCTTTAGCCTTAAACTTCATCCACGTGGAGGCAACTTCAATATCATGTATTAGACAGGTAATAGGATTCCGTATTAATGCAGCCACCACTGTTTACAGCACGTGATGCAGAAATTGTACCATACAAAGCACAAGATGCTGAAGTGATACGGAGCGCTTTATAGCCCTGCATTGCGCTGCGGAGTCTACATACTACCCTGCAACTGAAGCCACAGTCAGACTTTGCTAACAACATAATTGGTCAATTTGCCTCAGTGAAGTATTGCGGCCCGAGAGACCCCAATAAAGATTTTCCTATGCGGTGCCCTTTGACAAATGGAGAAAATCCATGCTAAAGCCTCTTTTGACTCTCAGTGGTTTAATCAGGAACGTTTCTTCCATCACTACCCAGGGCTGGGTTGCTAGGCAACAGCTTCTTTACAGCGCTGATAGGAAGGCGCCAAGCATAGGATACATTTCTAGCCTGTCAGGTGGATAATTGGACGGCTGTGCAAGGGTACACGAGAGAAAAATGACACCTAGTACAATCCTTCTGGTAACAAACCATATTAGCCTTAGAATAAATCCCGGATTTATTAAAAATGCAGGCAGCTGATGTCACCATGAATATTTGTATTATTAGTGTCACACAGCTTGCCACAGGCTCAGCCAACCTCCGTCCCTTCTCCGAGCGCTCTTTTATTATTTATCTGGCACTAGCCGGTATATTTTTGTCCTTATTTAGCTGAAAAACGCACTGTATAAGGTGCTGCGGTCTGATGGAGGAAGAGAAATAAGCACAACTATTGGGAATGCAAGACGGAATGAATCACTAGTTAACTAAGACACGCTTAGCGCTCGCTTGTTACAGCCGCTTCCTTTCCACCGCTACCTCTATGTTAATGACTCCCAGCGAGATATGCAAACAATGGCAGATATATAACTCTTTGAAATAGTTACTGAAGGGCCCAAGAGATTGGAGATAAATGTAGGTCAAGCTAGTCTCTCCTAAGGATGGGGGGGGGGGTGCAAAATCGTGTCTTTATTTTGACCACCATCAGAGAAGGAACATATTCGGGAAAAATAATAAAACACAGATGGACGTAACACATGCCCGAGGCGGACCTCCAAATGCTGCGCAACAGATTATCGCCGTTACTCTAACATTTCCATACGATGTGCTCTACTTGTTTTAATATTCCTGAATATAGATGAAACTGTATGGTCTCCTCAGCACTGCTTAGTAAGCATTTGCCATTTTTTCTTATATCTAAGCAGAATTCTTAATCACTGTTGACATTAACAGAAAGTTTTGACCTTTAACGGAATCTGACTTAAATTTATGCGCTGATTTTTATATATTTCTGTCCGGAAAACAAAAAAGAAAAGAGAAAAACAAAAGAGAAAATAGTCACTGACATGCCAATCTTGTCTGTACACTACCGGTATGGCGAAATGGCTAAGAATTTCTAAATTTAGTGCAGGCTTTAGTAGCCCCTATCAGTACTCCACCCGGCACCAGTAGTCCAACAAGCAGAACTTTCTTTCATATTAACTCAAAAGTTTGGTAAAAGCTCAAAAGTCCTAGGAACATTGGCATATACGGGCAACATTTTGCATTTCAGTGTTGCAGGGGTATTCTGGACACAACAAGATAGTTCCTAGCCACAAAATGAGAGTAACTTGCTGATAAGCGGGTGGGATCTGGAAATCTGACTGCAGGGACTCCACCAATCACCCCATCTGACAGCAGGGACTCCACCAATCACCCCATCTGACAGCAGGGACTCCACCAATCACCCCATCTTACTGCAGGGACTCCACCAACCACCCCAGTTTTAATGGAGTCAACAAGTGAGAAATACCTACTGTTGCTACATTAATTTCAATGGAACCGCTAAGTGTTGGCCTTTGGCCATTGTGATGCTAGTAAGCCTGGATGACTGTTTGAAGTATATTATAGTCTCCATTTTTTAGTATAGATTTCATTTTGTGTCTTAAGCAGAATTTCTCATTGCTGTATGAAATCTGTTATTCAACAAAATTGCACAGGCTTGCATATCTTTGATATCTTAGTTATTTCACTTATTTCACAAATCTATATGAACAAATGTATGAGATCTTTCTCACCCAGTTTATTACACTGGAGCCTATTATCATTTTTTGGAGATTATTTTGGTTACCCCAAACACCTGCACATGTTACTAACTATGGGGGAAAAGTATTACAGTAATAGTGCCCCCACAGGAAATAGAATGAACATGAGAATGAATGAAGTTTTGATTACCCGTATATTCTCGAGCGTAAGCCGACCCGAGTATAAGTCGACCCCCCTAATTTACACTGCTCTGTCCCCCCATACACTGCTCTGCCACTGGCGTTTATGCATTTGGACATTTAAAATGCTCAGAAACTTACAGTGTTGGCCAAAAGTATTGGCAGCCCTGCAATTCTGTGAGATAATACTCATTTTCTTCCAGAAAATGATTGCAATCACAAATTCTTTGGCATTATTATCTTCATTTAATTTGTCTTCAATGGAAAACCACAAAAAGAATTGTCAAAAAGCCAAATTGGATATAATTCCACACCAAACATAAAAAAGGGGGTGGACAAAAGTATTGGCACTGTTTGAAAAATCATGTGATGCTTCTCTAATTTGTGTAATTAACAGCACCTGTTACTTACCTGAGGCACCTAACAGGTGGTGGCAATAACTAAATCACACTTGCAGCCAGTTGAAATGGATTAAAGTTGACTCAACCTCTGTCCTGTGTCCTTGTGTATACCACATTGAGCATGGAGAAAAGAAAGAAGACCAAAGAACTGTCTGAGGACTTGAGAAGCAAAATTGTGAGGAAGCATGAGCAATCTCAAGGCTACAAGTCCATCTCCAAAGACCTGAATGTTCCTGTGTCTACCGTGCGCAGTGTCATCAAGAAGTTTAAAGCCCATGGCACTGTGGCTAAGCTCCCTAGATGTCGACGGAAAAGAAAAATTGACGAGAGATTTCAACACAAGATTGTGCGAATGGTGGATAAAGAACCTCGACTAACATCCAAACAAGTTCAAGCTGCCCTGCAGTCTGAGGGTACAACAGTGTCAACCCGTAGTATCCGTCAGTGTCTGAATGAAAAGGGACTGTATGGTAGGATACCCAAGAAGACCCCACTTCTTACCCAGAGACATAAAAAAGCCAGGCTGGAGTTTGCCAAAACTTACCTGAGAAAGCCAAAAACGTTTTGGAAGAATGTTCTCTGGTCAGATGAGACAAAAGTAGAGCTTTTTGGGAAAAGGCATCAACATAGAGTTTACAGGGGGAAAAAAAGAGGCCTTCCAAGAAAAGAACACGGTCCCTACAGTCAAACATGGCGGAGGTTCCCTGATGTTTTGGGGTTGCTTTGCTGTCTCTGGCACTGGACTGCTTGACCGTGTACATGGCATTATGAAGTCTGAAGACTACCAACAAATTTTGCAGCATAATGTAGGGCCCAGTGTGAGAAAGCTGGGTCTCCCTCAGAGGTCATGGGTCTTCCAGCAGGACAATGACCCAAAACACACTTCAAAAAGCACTAGAAAATGTTTTTTTTCTTATCTCTAAGATCATGGAAAACATATACTTCTGTGAGTGTGATTTTGTGGTAGAAAGATTTCTTTGCAGTCATACTTGTAAGTCTATGCTTTGACTTGTATTTGTGTTTAAGGAGTTAATTTGAGGACTACAAGATCTAGAATACCATACCAAGGTAGAAACTGTACCTCTGCACCACAGGCTGAAAACAACCGCAATCAATGACTATAAAATGTTCCCAAATAATAGAATAACCGTGACTTGAGTTTAGATGCTCTTGGCCTCATTTCTGCATTTACTTTTGAGTGGACAATAAGTTTATCACTCACCTTCGATATCAACAATCATAGTCTCAGGAGGTGTCTACTCTGAAAACATGAAGTCTACCCCATTTCCAAGTAAAGCAGAAAGGAAATGAAAGAAAAGCTGCATTGCCTATTCTGTTTGTATCAACAGAAACCCGCAGTTCTATTATTACTGAGCTCTATTCCCAGAATCTTGGTGATTGGTTGCGTGTTCAGGAAGAGAAAGACCACCACAAATCACCTCATTACCTTTGTGTAAAGCTAAATGCGCCAACATTGTTAAAATGAAATCTGCTTTCTAATGAACTACAGGGAGATACACCCCAAATATTCTCGGAAAATTTCTTTCTGATATATATGGAATGAAGAGAAGTCAGGAAAACAAGTTTATGTGATTTCATAGGTGGACTATTGTTATCCTGAACAATACAATATAGATCTTTCCTTTTAAGGGGGACGCAAAGCGGTGTCATATGTAAAGAAAACCAGTTGTGTCTTACTAACTGCTGTACAGTATTGAGACTTTCTGCATGCTGAGAAGCTATATCAATACAAATGCCCCCATAATCCCCTAATGCATCCAACAGCATCTCACAGATGTCTAAACAAGAACACCCATGGTTAATATGTTTTGCTTGCACATAATTCAGCATTGCATGTGAATTTTTGACAATGTGTACATATATTTATTAGGGTAACAGGACATCTTTTATGACTCCTAGTAGCCTGTGGTTTCTCTTTCCCACCTGGAGAGTCTGTGTAAGTAACCATAAAATCTGACTCATGTCAATATGTTACACACAACCAGCCAGTGTCTTACTCTGTACTGAACCTCGTGAACATGATGGACGCTGTCTTCTTTCTTATTTGTTTACTTTTATAACGGAAGAAAAAGTCCTGCATACATATAAATAAACATAAATAAACATGACAGAAGACAGCATCCATTATGTTGTTTACATTGTCCATTACTCTGCCATAGCTAATGTCCGTTGCTATCATCCTATGACAGATGACAGCAACAGAAAATAACAAGGGTAGTGAGAACCCATTGTCCTGCAGATTGCAGTGTTATTTATTAGAGATGAGCGAACACTAAAATGTCCGAAGTTCGAAATCCGATTCGAACAGCCGCACACTGTTCGACTGTTCGAACGGATTTCGAACCCCATTATAGTCTATGGGGGGAAAAGCTCGTTTCAGGGGTAGGCAAAATTTGATAACATTATACTTACTAAGTCCATGAGTGACAGTCGGGCTGGATTCTCCTTGAAGTCTTCTCCTGGCGCAGCGTTCCCGCGTCTTCTTCCGGCTGGAATTCACTCTGCCTAGGCATCAGGGCCTTGGCAGAGCCGACTGCGCATGCGCGGTCGGCTCTGCCCGGCCCTACGCCCGAGCAGAGCCGACTGCGCATGCGCGGGCATGTCGCGCATGCGCAGTCGGCTCTGCCTAGGCAGAAAACGACTATCTCAATACATGTTCCTTGGATCTTCACCGGGGTCGGAGCACCTCTCCGTTTACTAAAGTCCACCACCATCTCCTTGGTCTTCCCAGCATTAATCCTGAGCTGGTTCTGCTGGCACCATTCAACAAAATCCCGGTTTAAGTCTCTGTATTCCCTATCATCGCCATCAGTGATAAGGCCGACTATAGCAGAGTCATCGGAATACTTCTGTAAGTAACAGCTGGATGAGTTGTGCCTGAAGTCAGCAGTGTACAGTGTGAAGAGGAATGGGGCAAGAACTGTACCTTGAGGTGCCCCCGTACTACAGATCACAGTGTCAGACACACAGTCCTGGGCTCTCACATACTGAGGGCGGTTTGTCAGGTAGTCTAGGATCCAGTTGGACAGGTGATGGTCCACACCACCAAGGTTCAGCTTCTCCCTCAGTAGCCCTGGCTGAATGGTGTTGAACGCACTGGAGAAATCAAAGAACATTATTCTCACAGTGTTCCCGGGTTTCTCCAGGTGAGAGAGAGCTCTGTGAAGAAGGTGGATGATGGCGTCATCTACCCCAATGCCTGGCCGGTAGGCAAACTGGAGGGGGTCCAGAGCGGAGCTCACTAGGGGGCGTAGGTGTGTCAGGACCAGTCTCTCTAGGACCTTCATCAGGTGGGATGTCAGTGCTACAGGTCGGTAGTCATTGTAGCCCATCGGGTTGGGTTTCTTTGGGACTGGTACCACGCAAGATGTTTTCCACAGTTGAGGTACCACCCCCAGCTTCAGGCTCATATTGTACATGTGCGTTATAATACCACACAGCTGGTCACTGCACATTTTAAGAACTCTTGCGCTTATACCATCAGGTCCCCCTGCTTTGTTCGCTCTAATGTTCTTCATTTCCTTACACACTTGAGACTCCTGCAGGATCAGATAGTCAGATTGCAGTTGACCGCAGGTCGGTGGGGGTTGGGTCTTGGTGTGTGAGGGGAGGGTGGTTGGCTGACATGCTGGTGGAGGGAGCATTTGCTTGGAGTCGAATCTATTGAAGAATAGATTAAGCTCGTTAAGCCACTTCCTGTCCCCTACTGTTCGGTGCCCTGTCTTTTCCTTGTGTCCTGAAATTGCCTTAAGGCTGTCCCACACCTCAGAGATTCTACCCTCCCCCATCTGTAGCTCCATCTTCCGTCTGTAGTTGGCTTTCCCTTCCCTGATCAATTGTCTCAGCTGTTTCTGAACCGCCCCCAGGCCATCTTTGTCCCCAGACCTAAAAATTCTCTTTTTTTGCTTGAGGAGAGTTTTAATCTCAGAGTTAATCCATGGTTTGTTATTGGAGAAACACCTCACCTTCCTAGTTGGTACCGTGCTGTCCACACAGAAATTAATGTAGTCCGTTATGCAATGTGTGAGTCCCTCAATGTCCTCTGGAAATGAGTCTTGAAACACTTCCCATAAAGTTATATCAAAGCAGTCCCTTAGAGACTCGACACTTCCCTCTGACCAAATCTTCACGGTACGGGTAACCGCCGGTTCTCTGCGCACCAGTGGAATGTATGTGGGTCGCAGATGTACCAGGTTGTGATCTGATCTGCCTAGGGGTGGTAGGGCAGATGAGTTATATGCATCCCTTACATTGGCAAAGAGCAAGTCCAGCGTCTTGTTGTCTCTTGTATGGCAGGTTACATACTGTGTGAAGCCTGGTAGAGTGGATGCTGAGACATGGTTGAAGTCTCCAGACACTAGGAGCAGGGCATGGGGGTGAGATGATTGCAGCTCACTCACAACAGCATGGAGGACTTCACAGGCAGCGTCAGCTTTAGCAGAGGGGGGGACATAGGCAGCTAGTACAATAACATGTGATAGTTCCCTTGGCAGGTAAAAAGGTCTCATGCCCACGGCTAGCAGTTCAATATCCTTTCCACACAATTGTTTCTTAACCACAATATGTCCTGGATTACACCATCTCTCATTGACAAATATTGCAATTCCTCCGCCTATTCGCTTACCGCTCTCCAGTGTTCTGTCCGCCCGAAGAAGTTTGAAGCCCTCCACGGAGGCAAGTATGTCCGGAGTGATTTCAGTAAGCCAAGTCTCTGTAAACAGCATCATACTGCACTCACGAAACTCCTGTTGATGTCTGGTCAGTGCTGTCAGTTCATCCATCTTATTCACAATTGATCTCACATTCCCCATAATGATGGACGGGATCACATGCTTTTTGCGTTTTCTTCCTTCGCGTCTCAGTATGCCGGCTCGTTTTCCGCGTTTTCTGCCTAGGCACCTGGAGGCGCTGCACAGAAAGGGCCACAGCAGACTCTACCTGCTCAGGAGGCTGAGGGCCTTCGGAGTCCAGGGGACACTTCTTAGGGCCTTCTTCAACTCTGTGGTTGCCTCAGCCATCTTTTTCGGTGTGGCCTGCTGGGGAAGCAGTATATCAACCAGGGACAGAAATAGACTTGACAGGCTGATCAGGAGGGCCAGCTCTGTCCTGGGGAGCCCCTTGGACCCAGTACAGGTGGTGGGTGACAGAAGGATACTGTCTGTGGTGACCT
Organism: Leptodactylus fuscus; assembly: GCF_031893055.1. NCBI lineage: Eukaryota > Metazoa > Chordata > Amphibia > Anura > Leptodactylidae > Leptodactylus > Leptodactylus fuscus. The sequence continues at coordinate 58,234,657 of NC_134270.1, forward strand.
CCATGCGGGAGAACAAATCCCACCCCATGTATGGGACCCTGATGGGACTTGGCAGCACTGTAAGCGACCGTCTGCTTCACCCCAAGTGTGAGAAGGAGCGCTATCGCAGGTCCTTCCTTCCAACCGCGACCAGGCTGTATAATCTACATCAGACCAAACGAAGAGCTCTCCGCACAGAGAACTAATGATTATGAGGATGACCATGAGGTCTTCCTCTTTCTCTTCTGTTTTCCTTAGCTGCCATGGACTCCTAGTATATCTTCTCTTCTCAGCTTATCTGTGTCTACGTCTGTAACATATTACTCTGTATTATCCTGTATCTGTATTACTATGCTGCTGCAACACGCTGAAATTTCCCCAAGGTGGGACTATTAAAGGATTATCTTATCTTATCTCTTATCTTATGCCTAGGCAGAGTGAATTCCAGCCGGAAGACGCCGCAGGGACGGTGAATGGAGAAGACTTCTAAAGGTAAGAGAAGAACCAGCGTTGATTGGCAGAATGTATAGCATTCTGCCAATCAACGCTGGTTCTGCATGGAACCTTAAACTTTGAACAGCTATTAGTGTTCGATCGAGTATGAGTATCTCGAATACCGTAGTATTCGATCGAACACCTACTCGATCGAACACTACTAGCTCATCTCTATTATTTATCTAAAGTACAGAAAAGGTCTTTTTTTTTTAACACTGCATTCAGTAAGGACAGCTACAAATGTGAAATAAGAATCTTTTATGTCCTTTGTTCTGATCCCTTGATGCATCAAACCAACAGACAACAGCAGTTTTAACATAAACTTAAAAAAAATTATGCAGAACAAGACTTCTGGCCTCCCCTGCTGGGGAACCTGGTTTAGATGACAAATTAAGTTTATTCATTGCAGGACATGCACGGATAAGCTTTATTTTTTTTCTGAATGACCTCTATAAAAGTATTGGAAACCAAATTTATATAAATCATAATTTATTAAAGGTTATGAACTGAGGCAAATAAACAAAAAATACAGAGTTGATAAAAGTGAAAGAGGACAAGTTATTGTATTACACACATAATTTAATACATAGAACAGATAAACATACACATCAGCTAGCTATAAAAATAATTAAACCAAATTATAGAATTAATGAGAGATGACCATCTGGGTGGAAGTTTATGCCTCACATTAACAGGCGACACTCATTATTTTAAGAGACTTGCAGTGACTGTGGTTTATAATATTGCTCAGGCACTTGGATCATTGATGCAGATTCCTAGACATTATTGGCTGTTATACTGCATGGTATTTTATTATTAGGAGCCAATTCATCACATGTATTGTTGTTTTTAACAAATAATCAGCAGATAGAGGCGGATCTCTGCTCTCCCTGTATTGGCATCATGCAGGGAAGGTGTACATGTATCTGCCAGTACAGGGACTGCAGAGCTCAAAACAACACAACCAAAATACATTGTTTAACATTTTGCTACTGACATTCCCCATGCTAAAAAAAAATGTATAAAGTATTCCATAAAAGTTCTCTCTTTTTTATTAAGCTAAACAGTTATTGCATGTGTCAGATTAGGCAGCTTTGTCTGTTGTCTCTTTTTATCACTTCCTGTTTTCTTCCACCAACTGATGGGAGGTGGCTTTTACTGTTTGATGAACAGGATACTATGACACAATATAGACTTTGCTTTTATCATGAGATATCATATATTATGATTAATAGAAATCTATTCTAAATGCAGATAAAGTAATGTGTACAGTAAATGTATATTACATTACACAGGTTTGTATAGAACACTTACCATGCTGCTAGAGAATGGGCTCAGTGTTATCTTTGTGTTAACATGAAGAGATGACAGACTCCAAAGTCTTTATCAGAAACTCTGCAATTAGCCGAACTGATTGTCCTGCAGGCAGAGCAATACAGTAGATAACAGGGAGAGCACTCAGCCCCCTGCCCCCCAGAGGGCAGTGACTCATGTTATCTGTCCTGGTTATCATATAATAACTATTCCTAGTTATTCCTTGCTCCACTGTGTTTATTTAGCTCCCTGAAGCTGGACTGCAAATGTTGCTGGCTCAACCAATACGTTATACTTCTTGCAGATGGGTGACACATGCAGAACAATAATAAATAAAAACAAACAAACAATAAAGTATTGTTTTCATCATACTTGGCAATAGCCTCATCATTAGGAATGCTGGTAAGCAAACAGGAATCTACTCGACTCAATACAAGTAATGTGATTTACATGTATTCATTTGAGTTACCTTTTAACACTATATGAGTTTCATTATGAGCTTCTTTTTTACTATTCCCTAACATATACCTGAAGGAAGACTGCCCCCCATCCTACTGTATAGGTATACAGAGGGATACACCAGTAAGGAATTGTATTAACTCTTTGCATAAACTATACTGCATGTAAAGATGAACATAGTGTAGCAAGATGTAACAAGTACATTTTTTTACCAAATTCCAGCATTGTAAGGGGGTTCCTAGATAGAAATAAAGAGCCTCTTGTAAAAATGTAACAAAAAATCAACAAAGCAATAAACTGAGTTGCTAGGGAATATTGCCATCTAAATGCTGACCCATTCTGCAGTATTTTTCACAACTGCTCGGGATTCATCAACTACCTCGTATTTGGAGAGCTAAATATTGCCAAAGAAGTATCTGACCCATTAAAGTTTTATCTCCTTCATATCAGTTTTTTTTTTTTTTTTTTTTTTTTTTTTTTTACAGAGAGTGATTTTGAAAGAAGGAAACAAGCCTTTGGGAAATAAATTCTCCTTGTTTTCTGTAGCAGATCTGGAGCAGTACCTTCAAGCTACTACAACATGTGCAAGCAGATTTCTGGGTCCTCCAAGATTTCATGTACCTTCAGCATTGCTAAAGATCTGGTGTACTTTTTATCATCTAAAAATGTCATTGATTGTTATTATTATTAATTACTGGACAATAATAGATAGAGTTTGATATATTGTATTCCACAATCTGCTACATCACCTATGCAACTGAAACATTACCTTCTATTCTTTGACCTGTATTTTAAGGTATTGTAGTATTGTTTATTCCCGCACTGCAGCACAGACTGTAACCTGACCACAACATGGGAACAGAATATAGAATATATGCCAGCCTATAGCTCCCCAAGGGACCAACACATTATTTTGAAATCTATGCACAATGATAGTGGTCACCTGTAACACTATGATCACATCTATGTCAGTTTGGTCCGTTCTTCTGGTCCATTTCAGGATTAGGAGTATGAAAAAAAAAAACTGTCTAATGACTGACATGAACCGGTCCTGAGGGACCTCATTGACTAAAATAAGGACCATCACCATCAGGTGTCCATCAAGTGTCCGTTTTTTTCTGTGAAATGAATAGAAGAAAAAGTTGGGCTTTTGGGATTTTTTTTCTACAGGATTTCTGAAGGAAATGCAATGGATGTACCCATGGGCCGATGTAAATTCAGACTAAGGCCCTATTCACATCTGCATTCAGGTTTCCATTTGGGGAGTCCGCTTGGTGACTCCATCCCGAATGGAAACCTATACGCATTAAAAAGCGGTTACCTGGGAAACCCACAAACTCTATAGACAACTAGGAACAGCGGGGCCCCTGGCAAACTTTTGACATGTCCCCCCACCCCCGACTGACACCCGCCTAAGACCCCGACCGACCCCCCACACACACATTCCTGCACTCTCTATTATTGCCCTTAGTGGCCCCTGTACACACATTATTATGCCCCATAGTGGCCCCTGCACACAGTATTATATCCCATAGTGACCCATACACACAGTATTATAACCCATAGTGGCCCCTGCACACAGTATTATGTCCCTCTGTAGACACCCATGAACAATTATTATACTATGGAGTCCAACAGGGGATGCAAACATAAAAAACACTGTTGCTTACCTATCTCCAGTATTGCTGCAGTCCTCAGTGGTGTCAGCCTTCTTCAATGACGTCCAGGTTATGACCCGGGATGTCACATGACCTGCGTCCCTCGTTATGTGACGTCGGTCAGGGAACATCCAGAAGTAGGCCTGAACCTGCCTGGAGTGTGGAAAGGTAAGTAACATGGTTTTTCATGTTACTTTACCTCCCCTGGACCTCCGATCATTATACTCGGGGGTCTTTTCAGACCCCCGAGTATAATAATCATGTTTGTGGGGCCCGTGGCATCACTTACCGATCACGGCCACTGCCAGGATCGGTAAGTAAATAGGACCCGTTACCAGCTGGAGTAACTCCAGCCGGTAATGACCTATTAAGAAAATTTTTTAAAAATGCAGCGGTAGCGGCTGTCGCTGGGCCTCTAATGTCCCGGACCCTGTGGCAGCCGCTACACCTGCTACCCCGGTAGTTACGCCACTGCCACACTCAGATGTGAACTGAGAAATGATGTGAAATGCAGTGTTTTAGCTGTCAAGGAAACAGCAGAAAAAGTATTGCTTTTTACAGGACTGGAAAGTGAATGTTATCGCTGTGTTTTTCTTCGGCACTTTTTTCTGCAGAGGTTTTATTTTGGTACATTTACACTATGTATGGCCTTAGCCTAATAGGGGCTTCTGTATTAATAGACCATAATGCAAAGTGTTCCTGAAAAAATGGATTTGTATCTGTCCAGCACAGATGGATCCCTTATTGTTTTGACTCTATGAGTGAATTATTACAAATGGACAGAAACTGGACATGTGCTAGGTTTTGTGGACCTGCATTCAGATTGAAAACTGACATATGAATACACACATCGACTTTCACAAAATGGTTGGGTGAATAAACCCTAAATCCATAAATTGACATTTGGTGCAGTGCATGTGACAAAACTGAAGCATAGAAGAAAGTGTTGGTTAGAAAAGTGAAATTATACCATTGTATAGGACAGCGACAGTGGCTTGGGTTTAGTTTAACACCTGATTTCTGGGCACTTTTAGCAGCCCATTCTTTTCTATACTCCTGTATCATCAGGCAATCGATTAAGCACAGATCCTAACAGCGCTCTCCATCACGCTGAACAAAGAGCAGACACAAGGTTTTCTTTTGGAAATAATAATTCTTAGGAGGAATGAGAAATATAGATCTTTAGTCTTAATGTGCCTAAGATAACTTGTAGTTGGTGAAAGGATTTTTGTCTCTTATACTTTAAGGGTCCATTTTTAATTAATTAATCTTTTAATTTTATATCGTTCCACTCTGATAGCCAGGGATCTTCAATTAATTTTTTTTACTAAAGAAAGAATAAGAGGCCACACTTAAGTTTTATGATCAATAATAATGACTTTCTGTATTCATTGCAAGCCCTGATTCAACGTTCATAACCTCATCCTGACATCTGCCATAATAATACAGCAGATATCAGGACTCTTAATATGTCATATATATACTGCATTGAAATATCCATGACCAGAGACCACTTTGAATGCAGACATTAACACTTCAAATTCTGACAGAGACGTCTGGTCACCAGCCGGGCAAGGGCACTGCTATATTCTTCCCTATCACTATCACCAAGAGCAAGGTCCAGGGGCAGCAACCTATTGACAGCAAGACTATTGAAGGCTCCTAGGCCTGGCATCACTATACTTCTAATATGCTGTAGAAGTGAATGCATTTCTAAAAAAACCAAATAACTAATTGGATAAAAAGTGATTGAAATTTAAAAAAAACTCCAAAAAATTGTATAAATAAAAACAACTTGCCCCACAAAAAAGAAGCCTTACATACCTCCCAAGATGACGCCACGTGAGTGGCAGCCTGATACACAGGTTCCAAGCTGAGAGTGACTTTATCTTTCCTTTTTCACTCCTTTTGTCTGTATCTTCAAGAATCCTCTACTCAAGTACCCTTGCACTATGAATAGGTAACTATTTGGAATGGAAAAACCTGCGGACTATTTTCTTTGTGTCTATTGTTTATGCTTGGAAGATGCCTGCAGTCAGCAGAATGGGGTGTACATGTGATGGCTTTGTTATAGCCATGTTACCATCCCCCACGAGCTAAGGGAAGCATGGACAACTAGAGGCAGACAAAGCATGGAGGAGAAATTTGCATTGAATTGCAGACTCCTTCTTTCAAGGAAATGTTTTGGAGTCTATTGTTTATGCTTGGAAGATGCATGTGGTCTTTTTCCTGGGACACGTGCAGACTGTTATACCCTTGTTGCCATCACCCCCCCCCCCAAGTTAAAGGGGTATTCCCATGTACATAATCATATCTATATTTGTAGATAATTAAAAGTTAAACATTTTTGCAAATATAAGTAATTAAAAATTCTGCAGAGTTTTAAAGATTTTCTCTAACTTTCTTAGTGGTGGTGGTCTTTTATCTTGATCGGTTCCCTAGACTAGTATTATAGAGATGCTGTGAGAAGGCGGGCCTTGTTTTGGCTTAGGAGAGTGTGGGTGCGGAGACGTGAGTGCATTACTCACATCTCTCCTCCCAGTACCCGCTCACACTCTCCTAAGCCACAAGCCCCACCTTCTCCCAGCATCTCTATAATACTAGTCTAGGGAGGGGGGGGGGTGCAGGGCATTCTGAAGGCATGTGAAGGAGAGAGGACCAGACCAGTAAAGGGCAGCGGCAGCACTTCTGTGCAGGTAAGTTGAGCGAAGTTCGCAACTAGATAGACAAGTCAATGTACAGTAGTATCTATTTACTTGCAAACTTGCCTTGTCTTCCTCACAGCAGCGCAGCACACAGTGATTTACTGCAGCCTGCCACTCTTTTGCTTCATCCGTTTTACCGTATATTCAGCTGAGTATATGGTAAAACAGGGAAGAAGCAGAAGAGTGTCAGGCTATGGTAAATCCTTAGGAATGAATGGACACAGCCGGCACAAAGGGGGTTAAGCGGCCGGCCGCTTCTATTCATTCCTATGGGTGCTAAGCTTTTCCCACAATGATTGGCCAGTAGCCAAGCATTGTGGGAAATAACCTCCGATCTCGATCCTGCACGAAAAGATCCGATCGCGATCGTGAAATTTACTCAATTGCCGATTGGAATCCGAACATTTCCGATCCCAATCGCTCAAACCTTGTCATCATCCCACACATGTTTGCTGTCTATTGTGACTCTGTCCTCTCTAAGAAGTTCTCTTTTCTATTGCATTGTATTTACTGACTTCTGATATTTGACTTTTTTTGTTACTACTCTTTTGGATTACGATTTTTTACTGCTTTGTCTCTCTGGCTTTAACCCTTGACTTGGTGACTCCTCTTCTGTGCCGTCTTGTCTTGTACACGTTCTGTGTTTACACTTATTTATAGAAGGGACTGTCACCCAGTTGTTCCTGTCATTAGGACAGTTGTGTCAAGTAGGTAGGGACAGGGGCTGGTTTAAGTTTAGGACTCACTGACTCTGTCTTTCTCTTCCTCCCAGAATATTAAAGAAAGATTGATTGGGGCAGGACATCTGGAATTTTTATTTCTACTATGGAAAACCACAACGGGAAAGAGACGAATGGAACAAAGGCAGAGCATGTGCACACTAGCTTGATACAAGTCTGGGGGAAGGAGTCAGTCAACAACAGGAAATAGTCTCAAAATCTGGTCAAATACACTTGAAAAACAAGAAATGTTGTGACAGCATCACTTATACTATATCTGAAACTACTAAATTAGTAAATGACCAATAATTTGCTGCATTCATTAAGAATGAAAACTTTTTCGTACAACGTAGAAAAACAGACTGAAGTTTTAATAGGAATCTCATGGTCCTTTGATACTGCAACAATTCGTAAGTCTAGATTTTTTTTTTTCTTAACAGAAATAACCTGTTCCACTTGAAACCAGACTGCAGAGTGAAAAGATTATACAGCTCTCCTCATAAAGACTTCATTTATTCCTTCCTAATCTTTTATGTAGAGCTGAAGCAGGAAGAAAATAATAAGTCTTTTGTGTTTACGCCTGGAACCCTCTACCCCTAGCAGGAGATAAACAGGTAGCCATGATGAAATGAAGCAAGAGTTACACAGAGAACTTTTATCTCAGCATGACAAATCCACACTTCTTACAAACTAGTAATTTAATAAAAAAAATTAGAGCTAGAGGGAAACAAAATGTGACATCTGTATTCAAAGGAAATGCTCAGAACCCAAATCAGCTTGTAGATTGAGCGCATAGTCTAGGACAATCTACAAAATAAGGAAGCGGGGACCAAGATACGGATGATGTTCACATGTAACTGAACCGCACATCTTTAAGAGAATGTAATTTTTAGAATACCGATACCTAAATATTTTGATTATGTTTTCATTTTATAATTGAAAATTTTCTAATATTTGTACATGATTAGGAGGGCAGCCATCTTGAATAACCTACTGCTGAGAGCTATGAGCAACATCAATGATTTGAACATAAAAAACCATCAGAAGCTAAGGCTCCAAGTTACGGAAACGCAGCTTTTTTTGTTGCAGATTTTGTTGCGTTTTTTTGAAGCAAAGCCAATAATGGCTACAAAAGGAATGGGTATTATAATGGAAGTTCTTATACTTCTACCTTCTGCTCAATCTACCCCACATTGTGTTTTTTCCCATAGAGTTTCTCACAGAAAGTCCGCAGAGGTTTCCTCTGTTACTTCCCCTTGTCAAAGAGGTGTGTGCTTAAACTCACACTGGCAGCCCTGATTGAACACTATCAATGTGTAGGGAAACACGTCCATCTGGTAACACCCAGATGTTATTTTAGTAAGAATACCAGAGGAACAATACATTACAGAGTTATAAGAAAGTATGCTCAAGAATTTTTAATAGGAGATTGTTATACATTTGTTAGGGAACTCTGGGACGGGACACAAGAGACAGTGAGGCCTAAGCTGAAGCCCCCAACTGTCCCTTCCTATTGCCAGGCTCTATCCTACGTAATAGGCGGCAACCACGAAGGCGTTCCATTCCTGTATATGTAAAACACAAAACAGAGACAAGACGGACAACAACAAAGAGAGGTCAGCTAGCCAAGGGTCAGTAACATTCGAGCGATGCAGTTCCAAATCGGAGTCCAAAGAATAGTCAGAAAGCCAAAGGTCAAGGATAAGAATGCAAGCAAAATAGGGACAGTAAGGAGCAAGTATGCACACGGCAATAACAAGCACTGGTGTGAATGAGAGCCAAGGCTAAATAGGGAGGATGAACCCGCCCATGGATTTGACAGGAAGGCGGCTGTCTATCATAGGGCAAGGCCAGATTAACCATTAGAGGAGCAGAGAAAACTGAAGGTGAAGGAGATGGGTGTGGTGTAAAATCAATTACCAAGGTGAAAGAATAGGGCAGTGTTCAGACAGTGCAGGAAGGAACCAACGGAATGAATCACAACTGAACACATCTCCTGCGCCACAGCATGTGGCCGGATGATGACGCCAAAGCCCGGATGGGCAAGTATGTTACAGAGATTCAATAAGAACATAGGTATTTATTAAATGGTCAGTAAATTTTCAGACAACTTAGTCTCATTTAATAGAACATGTGATTCTGAACAAAAGTGTAATATACATACTTTATGTAAATATGGTGAAGTTTTCTGCCTGAAACAACTCTCTAAATTTCTTTCCACTAAGAGTCTCTCTTTTAGCTAATTTGCAGTTTATTTCTCGTTATCAGGGAAAGATTTGATAATAAAAAAAAATCATTCAAGTATTTATTAATAATTCATTGCTATAATATTGTAATCCTATGATATATACATGCATATATATATATATATATATATATATATATATATATATATATATATTCCTTTAATGCTGATATTTTCACAAGTGGCCTTGTCATGTAAGGAAGAATATTTACCTATGATCTAGTTACTTGGATCTGAGAGGATTCTGCAGCTTTTACAATGTAAGACATGCACAATATAAGAAAAGTTTACTATGTACTTCTATCAACCTCTTGTGGGAAGTTAGTGATAGACAGCAAGCAGCTTTCCTTATTGTACTCAGATCCTTCTTTTTGTGTGTTGGGGAACTTTTAGCTGCATCATGCTTTGTATTTGCAGTCTAGTGTCCCTGGATCTCCTATATTATGTTCACTTGGGTTTATTGTTTGCTATTTTACAGTTACTTCTGGTAGATTTACATGTAACCAGTAATAGTTGGGAGGGGAGGGGGTAGATTACTCCTTATTGTACATGCCCCTAGGCTCAGAGTGAAGAGTAAAATGTCCTGCGACCATAATGAAGCTATTAGAAGCAGAAAAACTAATAGGACACCATGTATAATATAGTCACAGAACAAACTGACCAGCAAGACCCTGCAGACATTTCAACTTTTGGTGAAAACTCAGGTACCCTTTAAGACAGAAGAGTCAGGAGAACAGACCAATCTCTTTAAAGTGAGTCTGTTCAGCTTTGGAGCCCAATTTTTATGTAAATTGATGTTTTATTTACATGCAAATGAGGAGAAAGTGCTTTGCATGGGAATCTAGAGCTGAAGCCTAAGACACATCAAAGCACATATTTCCCCTCAATCGCATATGAATAAATTATCAATTTATATGAAAATGGGGCTCCAAAGCTGAATAAAAGAGGCATATTTGGAAACTGTGGAATCACCTCTACAAGATACTGTGATTTGGTTCATAACCAATTTACTGTCAGCAGAATCCCTTTCCCTTTCATTGATGAATGTTAGTACCGTTTTTGATCAACCTCTAAAGTGATGACCCTTAACACGCCGGTGTAGAGGGTTGCTGTTTCTTTTGCGTATTTCTTAGCATTCCTCCATGAATTGAAACAACATATTAACAGAGCGCTAGTTTTAATATTTTCCACAGGTCTTAACTCAATATTACAAGTCTTTTCAGGCGCAGTCCATGCAATTACATCTTTTAGGCTATGTACATGTTGTTTTGATTTGTTTATCTATCGCCCTTAGCCTTTAATTTAATGAACATGGATAACAGCTTATGGATAATGCATATTTTATCATAGCATTTTAATGGACGATAATCAATTTTTGTGACACGTTTGGTAGTATAATAAAGAGATGCCCTTTTTTGGGGGAAAGAGATTTACTGGGAATGAAATTAAAATAATCATACAATAATAAAACAATTCTGTTCGACTGCAGCCGAGGGGAAAAAAATAAATAAAAAAAAATAGAGCTCTGTCGTCGCAAGCGGATTCCAGCTAGAGGCTTTAAACCTTTCAGGGAAGGCAGCAAATTATTCACAAAGACAGCTTTATAAGGATACTAAATCTATAGAGCTACGACTAGTATACAGCTGGGCTTCAGTGCTTTAGCTGCAAGTTACAGTCCATGAACAGTTGGGTTAATCAAATGAAATTAATTAATAGCCATAAGGCAGTCTGTGATCTGCATGTCATGTCCATACTAGTCATAATGTTCCTAATGTATAGTTAATGGGCTTCACCCTATAGTCTTCTAGTTTATTTAGAACACAAGGGGAAATATGCATTAAAAATCTCAGCACAGTATTAAAGGCTATAAAACGAAAAAATCACATTATGCTAACAAAACCCCTCTAATTTCAGCGCTACTGCCAGTAATGTGGTGTAAAATTGCTTTCAACTGCAAAATAATAAAAACAATTGAAAATTTATCATTTACATGTTCTGAAAAATCCACACAAAAGCTCAAAGGATTCTGGGAAGAAGGCAGCTGAAGCTAGAGAAACCAACCATCTGATCTACCTCTACTGGAGAGAGAGACAGGCTCAGGTAGGTCTAGGCTGGGAAGACTAGGACCACCACAACCACTGGATAGTCATGGGGAGTATTGCACAAGTTGTAGTTAGTAGTAAGAGTTGGCTTTCATCTGTTTTTAATATGTAGCTGTAAGAAAGGATCTGACGTGGTGAATTTAGGGTCAAAATCATGTAATATGTACAGTATAGTTATCTATTTTTAAGGAAACTAAATTTTATTGACTTACAATAAGTAGTTCTGATTAAAAAAAAATATAAAAAAATCAGAATATGACCACATGGGACATATATTGGAATGAAAAAGAATCTGTTGCTGATTCTGCCTTGGAATTTGTGTGTGGCTATCCGACAATTAGACCCCCTGCACACGACTGAGTTCTACTTCTGTCTGAATGGATAGCACACTGACCCAAGTCAGAGCAGGTTCTATTCTGCTAAGTGTTTGCGGCACAGACTTGCCCATAAAAGACTAAGAGAGTAAAAACCACAGACAGCACACAGATGTATTCTGAGTGTTATCTATATTTGCGGGACAGTTTCCTAGCTACCCACAGGGTTTTTTTTGTTTCAGTTTATCATCCGTATTTGTGGATCCTCAAAAATGGATGACACTGAAGCAATACTATCCATTTATGCAGACATACAGCACTGCTGCTGAAGACACACTAATGGCACAGGGTCCGCTAAAGCTGAACACTGCACAGTATTTTGTGGACCGCTAAATACACATGATCATCTGCTAGAGTGACACCTGTTGTTCGGGTTTTCATTTGTCAGGTCCACTTGGGGACCCGAACAACAGAAACCCACTCCCCCTAAAAAGCGGCTACCTGCAGACCCCCTTGACTAATAATGGGGTCCGCCTGGTTTCCACTCTAAGGGTAAGTTCAGATGGAGTATTTTGGTCAGGATTTTGAAGAGGTATCAAAATCCTGACCAAAAAGACGGCTCCCATTCAAATCAATGGGAACCGCTCAGGAGTTTTTTTTCCGGGAGACAGCTTGTTACGACTCCCGTAAAAAGAAGCAAGGTGCTCATTCTTCAGGCCGTTTCGCCTCGCGATTCAGCCTGAAGACACTCACTCCTCCCAACTAGGCCCATTCATTGGGCCTAATTCAGAGCGGATTGCACGGCTGGATGCTGGTGCAGTGCACTGGCTTTCAGTTGCAGCTACCCCGTTTTTGGTTTGTGATACGCGCGTATGATATTGAAAGCAATAGGTAAAAAAGCCTCCAATTGATTTCAATGGGTAGCGCACGTAAGACAGAACCCATTGAAGTCAATGGGATTCTACTTTACTCCGCTCACTCTGAATGTGTTTACGTGTCAGACTGAGTGGAGCGTAAACTCCGTGTGAAAGCAGCCTAAGTGTGCTTCTGGAAGCAATGCCACCTATAATAACATCTTTCTACTGCATATAATGATACTTCTGGGATTCTGTTGCATACTGTTAGTATAAATGGACACAGGTGAATAAATCTTACTCTAAGATTTACTACCATAAATACATACAAAGATGAACACCATACCACATGTTAGCTTATTTCAACTTCCATCATGGAGATGCTGATTTTACCACAGTGTAGAACAAGAACAATATCTACCTCAGTAAAAACTGTATTGTTCCAATGACACATTCATGCTTGCAAAACCTATACTGCTTTATGGGGTCACTCTATTATTACTAAATTATCCTCATTAATATTGCCCTTCCATATTAGTACCATAATAGTTCCTATGTACGGTGTTATCAAAGAGCCATCATTTATATCACGAAAACTGGCGCCTCAGATAGACAATAAAATAGGTGTGATAGGGTTTGTAGACAGCTGCCACAATGTATGGCAACAGTTGGATTGACTGTGTATACACTTGAACTGGAGATGTCACCAAGTAGGCCCGAAATCCTGTCGGAGCTGGGATAGCACATGCTGAGGTGCTTTTATTGTGCAGTTCAAGTCTATGCACAGTCAATCCAACCCAGAATACTGTCGTCTGTTGTCTATAGACAACCTGCAACAGTTGCCCTATATGTAGTGCAAGACTTTGGCCTGATGAGGACACCAGGTTGGGTGTTGAAACACGTTGCCATTTAAACAATAACGGATTCTAAGCTTTCAGCAGCGCATCAGAATTCCCAGATTTTTTTGTTCTTTCTGTGTCTCATTTACAGACTATACAGTACAGTGCTCCCGGTTCTAGTGCTATGAGTGTACTCATTTATATTGCCACCAACAGACCTCAGACATCTCATATACTGTATGGTGCTATCAATAATTAGGGGTCATCCTAGATGGTGGTGGTCTATTATTCTACTGTTCATTATTATATCATTACTCTATATGATTGTTATGTGTTTGCATTACCATACTGTTTTATTGTTTATATCTAATGTGTTGTACACTGAGCCATGGAAGTCTATTCTATTCTGTGCCCTTATTTATAATGTCACCAGTATGCACATATTTATAATGTCTGAGAGCGCTCCCATTAACAAAGACACACGTATCAGTAATTTATGCATGTGTTATGTGATGCAGACTGAAGACTGAGCGTAAAATCTATTGGTAAATAGTGATCAGTGAATTGTTAAAGTCAAGGTAAAATGGTCTGGATTGAAGTTATCTCTGATCCAGACCATTGCAGCAGAGTAATATACAGATGGCGTCTGCTGTGAATTATGCAGCAGTACTTTTAGGGCACTTGGTAAAAAATGATGGCACCAATGCTGTAAATTAGCAATAGGTATGTCTTATATCTAGATATTTCCAAAAAACACAACATTATAACAAAAACATAATTAATAGAGATGAGTGAACAGTAAAATATTCGAAATTCGTTTTGAATAGCCCCTCAATATTTGACTATTTGAATGAATATCGAACCCCATTATAGTCTAAGGGGAAAAAATGCTCGTTTCAGGGGATCCCACTCTTTGACTCAGGAGAGTCACCAAGTCCACTATGACACCCCAGGAAATGATGCCAACACCCTGGAATGCAACTGGGACAGCAGGGGAAGCATGTCTGGGGCATCTAACATTCCCAAGTCACTGTATTACGTCGGGATCCCTGTCAGCTTGTGATATGCGCGAGCTGACTTTTTTCCATAGGAATGCATTGACCAGCGTTGATTGGCTGAATGCCATACAGAGCACAGCATTCGGCCAATCAACACTGGTTCTGCCGGAGGCTCGTCTGTGAGGAGGCGGAGTCTAAGATCAGACCAGAATGGAGACTGCTGTGGACCGATCTTAGACTCTGCCTCCTCTGGCAGAACCAGCGTTGATTGACCAAATGCTGTACTCTGTATGGTATTCGGCCAATCAACGCTGGTCAATGTATTACTATGCCGAGATATAGCAGTGCTGGCCATGCACTCAGCCATGCTCTGCTACACTGCAGATGAAGCAGAGCTGGCCGTGCTCTCAGCTCGGCTACTCCAGAGATGCAGCCAAGCTGAGCGCATGGCCAGCACTGCTACACCGGAGAACCGCTGAACCCTGCTGCACACTCAGCTTTGCTGCATCAGAGATGCGCTGAACCCTGCTGCACACTCAGCTCTGCTGCATCAGAGATGTAGCAGAGCTGAGTGTGTGCTGAACCCTGCTGCTGTAGCAGAGCTGAGTGTGCAGCAGGTTTCAGCATACACTCAGTTCTGCTACCTCTCTGATGCAGTATAGCTGAGTGTGCAGCAGGGTTCAGCACACACTCAGCTCTGCTACATCTCTGTTGCAGCAGAGCTGAGTGTGCAGCAGGTTTCAGCACATCTCTGATGTAGCAGAGCTGACTGTGCAGCAGGGTTCAGCGCATCTCTGATGCAGCAGAGCTAAGTGTGCAGAAGAGTTCAGCGGTTCTCCGGTGTAGCAGCAGTTCTCCGGTGTAGCAGTGCTGTGCTGAAAAACTCGGCTTATACTCGAGTATATACGGTATGTAGGTTTCCTTTAGAGAGTTGTCCAACTTTTATTATAGAAGGAATGACCCTTATTGACCTTTATTCCTTTCTGCCGGTTAATAATGTTGACCCAGTCAGCTATCATTTTATCCTATATTCTAGTCTAGTTGTAGCAGTTATACAAAGTAAAGAACATCTATACTAATATTTTACCTGTTCTTTTCTGTATGTTTTACTGTTTGTATACAAGATTCATCTCCGAGACCTGATCTGACAGCTAGGCTATGCGATCTAATACAAGGAGGAGACGTGGTTTGCCATTACCTAAACTCCCTCATAAAGACAATGAGATTTCTACAGCAGATTACACCGCACATTAATATGTTATTACATTACACTTTTACTTAGAAATAAAGCTGCCGTCCACCTCTTTGCCTTTATGGTTATTTTTGTTCCATCCAGTCCTTAATTTCAGCAGCGACCTTTAATAAGTATAAAAAATAATGGCTCTGAAACAGCTCCATAAATTAAAGCTAATTCTAGTTTGGCCCAGATATTCCTACTAATGCAGATGCTGCGGCAAGCCTCCTACAATGTGACGGGGCTCCTATAACTGAATGTCAGTGCACTGTGAAGACTGATAGATTAAAAATTAATGGTCCTTACCAAAAAGATATCTACAGATGAGAATTTGGCAAAGAACTGTCAAGCAATCTCAGCTTTCCCATTTATTACTGCCCTTCTTGCACCAGAGGGTATTTTGTAAATGTATTTATCATACACATTATGTAGCTGCAATGGACAGGCAGGAAAAGCTCATTCACTAATGAAGCGCACGGCCACTGTTTATGCCCGCCATCCCATCCAGATATACAGTCCACACACATATTCCAAATGATCCATCTTAATGGGAAAATCACTTTAGAAATGACTAGCAAATTGCATATCTCATTTACTGTGAAAAGAAAATACAATTTATTTCTGCTTCATCATGTAATCATTAAGAATTGGGTCAGCATCTAAGTGACCCTGGGATTTACCCTGGTTCTTATTCAATGCACCGCCTCTAATAAAAAGCACCACTCTAAACAGCTATTTACTGTTAGGCACTCATACTTACTGCAAGGTTTATGTAGGAGACAGTATATGGCATTTCTACATCGCTCGTCTTGAAAGATCTGACTTAAGAATATGCTGGTCGCTAGTTTCAGATATGAAAGAATCGGAAAATATTATAAATAAATATAAATATTATATATTATATAATATTATATAATAAATATTATAAATATTGAGTTTACAGTTTCTATATGTGACAATTAAATATATTTTATATTATTAAATTCATGAATTCTTCACCACTAAGGGGGCGTTCACACTACCGCTGCTATCTGCCGCAGGGTTTCCGTCCTAAACCCCAGCGAAACTGGACAGGGGACGGGTTGCTAGCAGTCAGCTTTAAAACCCATTTATTTCAAATGAATAGGTTTTAAAGCTGACCACTGGCAAGCCGTCCCCTGTCCAGTTTTCCCAGGGTATAGGACGGAAACCCTGAGGCAGACAGTGGCGGTAGTGTGAACGCCCCCTAAAATATTCTGCATTAAATGACTTAAAATTGTTTCAGCAGTCAGAAAAAGTATATTTTTTCAGAACAAAGGACTGTACCACTTTGAGAACTTATGATTGAGTGGTGGGGGTCTAACTGCTGGGGCTCTCAGGGGTCCCTTGTCATGTATGTGTCCTGCTGCTCCACAGAGATACATTGAGCATCAGCTAGGGGTGGTGTGAGCTGCTCCATTCAGATAGGAGATGACTCCTCTGCATGGAGATTTGGTAATTCGTCATGTAAACTATATCTTTTCTCAAACTACTCACTATTCAAGGATATGAAATTTAACCTCTTCGCCCAGCAAGAAAAACTTATTCTCCAGGTTTTGTATTTCAAGGAAAAAAAACCCAGGTAGGATGCACTCCTTGAAAGAACCGTATCAATTGTATCTCCTGTGGATTTCCAATCTGATCCTTCAGATCTGTACGGTATCCACACTTTCCAGTGATATGGGAAGTGGTGTGTAAGTTTACAATGGCAGGTAAAATGATGTGAGGGTCGCAGGACACCCGATAGACCGACTGGCAGCAGAGGCTTGAACATGTCGGTGGGTAAACGATGTGAGAACTAAATGAACAAAATCCAGGTGAAACACTCCTCAAAGACCCGTACCAGACAAAGGATGGAAATAGCAAGTATTTATTGAACAGATAATGCGTTTTGTGGTTTCGACGCTTTAGGAAAGCACACCCTATTGTCAGATCTCAGTATGGTAGTATGGTAAGCCAGCATGCCTATGTATTCATGAAGGTCGGATGGAGTCTTTGAGGAGCGCACCACCCGTATTTTGTAATTGTTCATTCAGTTCTCACACCATTAATTCTCCAGGTTGGCCTACCAGCATCAAAGTACACATACTTTTTATATTGCCCTCTATTCAATTGACGGAGAAAAGAAAGATGCTGTTATGATGGCTTTTAGTGGCCCAACAAACAGCCTTATCTACTACATAAACGTTCCGACCTGAAGATTTGACACACAGAGGTTTTGTACTATGATGCATTATTTAGACTTCTGTATATAATGGTCACTTTTCTGTTGTCAGCTGGCATACCATACATCAAAGCAAGATAAAAATATAACAAAAAGCCAATCAATATGCTTGCAAAAGCTTATAATCAATAACATCAAATACCAAAAAACAAAATCAAATTCACCAAAATTCAATCATTGAGGGTTTGACCAAAAACTATAAAAACTAAGTACTTTAAAAGTATATAATATGAGGCATGTCCCAATGTTTACTCAAGGATTACTTAAGGATTACATGCCTAGTACTACAAAACGTTTAAGGGGCTGACCTTGAGGAAATCATCCACGGAATTTACACAAATCTCGCTGACATTGAGGATAAAAGCAACCTCAAATCTCCAGCTAGTATATCTCCTATACTGACAGGTATTAGCAACTCACTAGGGAAATCCTAATTGGTCTGTTCGATACTATGGTCATCGTTTCCAGTGTGTAAATAGAGCAGTTACCAAGAGGACTACAGATATCACCACCATTTACAGAGCATACAAAGAACAAAGCCTATCCTTGGGGGGTAAAAATGTATTTCACGTTGAAACCTTCATTTAGCTCTCTCCAAGAGCAAATATTCTCTCAATGCCACAAAGAAAGCCAATTATCTTGCTTAACCTTGAAATTAATAATGGCCCTCCCACAGGGGCTTATGGGAACGCATGGTATTGAAGAAATGAAACATTAAGAAGGTCAAAAAGAAAAATGTAACCTGCAATTTCTGGCTCTTCAAACTAACGACCACTGCAGCACTGAGACGCTGAAAATGATAGAATGGCTGTGGGACCAGGTTGGAATCCAACATTCAGCCTACGATACGCTTATATAAGTCAATGGTCTTGGTAACTAAACTGTTAAACTGCACCGTAAGCAAATCTCCTTTTATTAAAAAACAAACCTCAGTAATGAATGTTGCATTAAAGGAGAGTGTGCAGGCCTGCATAATGCTAAACATAATAGGACTAGAATATAATAGGATTTATGGAAGACCCATGGAGAGGAATAATCAAGGTTAGAGTGATGGACTGCCATAGATGGAAGGATTTCCCTCCACTTATATCTAAATTGAACAGAATCTATATTTATTTCTATATTAGTTCAAAATATAGTGATATACATAGGATTTAGAATAGCATTGGTTTTGAGGGGAGATATATTTTCTACCAGAAGTCATCACCACCTGATTAATTCTTTAGGTAATTCAGAGAAGACGGGTATCAGAAAAGATGCCCTCATAGCCTCTCTCAAATTGGGGACACAGAAAGTCAGTCTATTTGAGACACCTGGGAGGAAAGGGTTACTGGACACTGTTTTGGTTTGCCAGTTGGCAGGGAGAAGCTATCCAGCTGCTAGCTAGGGTTACTGATGATGTTTTGCAAGTTCCAGACAGGCCTATCAATAAAACCTGACCAAGCATTAGCCTACACCTATCTGCTGTTGTTTGGTCTGGTTTGATGAAACAGACATGTGTCCTTTGACCCCAACAAAGGCGATCCAAAGTATAATCTCACAATCACAATCAGAGGCAGCCAGTGTTAGAGGTCAACCCAGTGGTGAACCTAGCCTCTCTGCTGCCTGAGGCGGACAATCAAAAGATGCTCCCCCTCCCCCGTATTGAGTCTGGGGGGTGTTGTTCATCTTTTAATCGTCTGTCTCAGACAGCGGGGGGGGGGGGGAACGACTGTTGGGGGTGCTAGCTGTAACATCACAATAAATACAATGCAGTAATATTTTGTGCAATAATACTCACAGGAGACATCTTCCCACATTTCCAGTATCTTCCCTTTGGACCGCCATGACCACTTCTTCCAGCTGTGACTTGACTGTAAAGATTGAAACACAGACATCTTTGACTCACTTCTCCATGCACCCAAACCCTATATATGCCACAGCGGTCCCTGAAGCCTATATTATGCCCCACAGTGGCACTGTAGACTGTGGGGCATAATAGAGGTTGCGGGGTGGGGGGCCGCAGTGGGGCATAATAGAGGTTACAGGGGCCACAGTGGACCCTTCAAGCTCTATTATGTCCCACAGTTGCACACCCATGAACTATTATTATACTCAGGAGTCTGAATAAGCTATATTTTGTCCCTCTTTCGGCTCTTCAAAAGTTGGGAGGTATGATTATACCAACATGGAAACCACCAGCGTTTCCATAAGGTTTAATTGACTTGCTGCTATTTACAATAACACAAGTATTTTTGAAATTGCAGCATTTCTGCTGCAGATTTGTTTTTGCAATGTGTGGATGGGATTAGCCAGATGGTGCACCTGGGACGGGCCATCAGTCCTGAGAGCACTGAACTTGCTGCTCAATTAGAATGGTTGATGTCATAGAACTGGAATGACCAACTCCTACTGCATGAAGTGGTACAGAATGGTAGAGGTCTGAGTGGCAACAGCATGAATGACATGGTCACGTGTCCCGGCTAACAGTCCGGGCCACAAAATATGGAACAGGTCCTATTCCTGTCCGATTTTGCAGCCCTGCTTCCGTGGCTCCTATTCATTGAATGAAAGGGGGCATAGGAACACAGCTGGTGCGCTGAGCGTGCTGTTCATTCCCAGCCGCCGGGTAGCAAACGGTCATGTGCAATTGGCTTAACTCTGTATTTGAAATGCAATTGCAGGCTACGTCATAAAATTTTAGCAAACAGATATGTCCAAGTGA
The DNA here is from genome assembly GCF_031893055.1 of Leptodactylus fuscus. Taxonomy (NCBI): domain Eukaryota; kingdom Metazoa; phylum Chordata; class Amphibia; order Anura; family Leptodactylidae; genus Leptodactylus; species Leptodactylus fuscus. The sequence goes on from NC_134270.1 coordinate 58,255,518, forward strand.
ATGAATTCTGAAAGCAAATTAATTGTCATTCTAAAAGGTTAAATGACATCTAGTAAGAGCTAAGCATCTGGAGCTTGAAATACTGCGGCTACACTTGTTATTCCCTTACTTGCTGCTATGGAGTAAATCAGTTGGTTTATATCTGACATTAATGAATTTCATCTACCAAAAATGCCAGCTCTCAGTGACTCCCGCTACCCAGCTAGATTGTTGCAAGCATTGATCTATTAATTATAAGACAATTAAATATGGTACAGAATTTATCCACGGAGATGGATGATGATTAAAATAGGCTTTACACTGAATTACATGGATTTGAAGCTATACGTGAAAAATTGCAAAAAGGGCATGGTTCTCAAGCATCATTCACAAAGGAATCAATCCTAGCAGAAACTGGCACTGCTCAAAACGAAGCGAGGCCTTGTGGGTCACCTCAGGCCACGATGCCTGAAATCATTACTTAAACAGAGCAGTAAGCCTACCAGGAGAATGAAGTGCCACTTCCACATCACACGGACTTGGACAGCAGAAAAATAAAATGAGTTTTTAAGAAACAAAACTGCAGTCTAAAATATACGTTCAATATCATCCAGCTCAGAACCAGCCCATTTTCTTTGGTTCAGGATCATTTTTTTTTTTCAGTTGTAGATAGGGTTTTATATTAATGTTTTAGTTTTATGTTTATTTTTGTGTAGGTAATATTCGCTGTGTCGTCAGGGGTGGGGCTAGAGCTTGGCACGTGGGCATGGTACTGGTGTTGTTTTTCATTTTTACGTTATTTATTAATGTGCCCGCCCCCCTCAAAAAAGAAGATCATAGCTCTCTGGGGGAGCATTTTACCTCCTTTTTATTTTTTTGCTGATTTCTCCTGTAACTGGGCTGTTACATTAGCCTTTTCTACAGGAGGAATGCGGAATCTAGCAGCGACTCAGATCATGTAGTTCCCGACCCCATCGATCATATGACTGTGGGGCAGGTAATCTAGCCACAACATGGTAGCTCCCATAAGCTGTATACACAGCGCTCATTGGGTGTGCACCATGATCAGGAAGGTAGGGATAGTAATAAACCATCCTTATCTTCTCTATAAGGGTCAGTTCATACAGGAGGTTTTTGCAGGCGGCTTTTCACACGTAAACTGCCTCAAAATCAATCTGAAAACCTGCCTCCCATTCATTTCAATGGGAGTCAATAGCGTTTTTTTCAGCTAATGAAAAAAAAAGTGACATGACCTATCTTCAGGAGGATTCTGCCTAGAAAAGCCCACTGAAGTCAATGGGAGACAGAAAAAATGTGATGCTTTTTTTGGTGCGGTTTGTGACCTGGTTTTTTCAAAAATCACGTCAAAAACTGCTAGTGTTTTTAAAAAAGGGAGCTGGAATGAAAAAAAAAACTGCGTCAAAAACCACACCAAAAACCGCATTGTGCCAAAAACCATGTAAGGCTAAAGCTCCATGGGCCGTAATCGCAGCGGTTCTTTCCGCAGCGCTTTTAAGAGAAAGTTCAGGAGTTTTCCTCTGCGGACTGGAGTGGAGTTCAGGAGTTTTCCACTGCTATGGCATCACCCATCTTACTACAACAAAAGCAGTCTTCTCAGGCCTGAAGCCCCCCACCCCCCACCCCAATGCACCAACTGCCTCATTGGTATAAGACTTCAAAGTGGTTTTTCTGTAATACTATAAAAGTATCAAAAACAAGAAAGGTATACTGTATATCACAGTAATGTGTTTTGTAACACAATGGGGGCAGATGAATATGCTTTGGGGAGGTGATAGACTCCTTTAATATATTAAAGGGAATGGATTATATTGATAATTTTTGGACTGAATTTAGTATTGTGCGGCCAAAGGCAGTGGTCTCTACAGAGTTAATAGAGAGACGCTGGCATCTGGAATGAATGAAACACCCCCTCAGTTTGGCACAATGTCACTTCTGACATCGCACAAACAGTCGCCACGTCACTTCTGGTGCTGCATCAACAGACGTCGCACAGGAAAAACGCCCTTTGTCCTTTCTGGTGCTGGAATACTTTTGAATAAACCATGGTGCCTTCAAAAGCCGTCAAAAAAGAGAAGGAAACAGTGGAGCCCACAAGAAGGCCCTGACAGGACTGAGGAGGGGTAAGAAGAAAAAAGTAAAAAAATACACAAAAATATATAAAAATAGTCAAACCCCTCATCCAGAATATCTATGAAACAACCCCATGCAAAGTAAACACTACTATTAAACTGAATTTACCTTATTTTACCTGAAATACAAATCTGGAGTTGAAGAGATGTCAATATAAATCCTTGGCAAGACGTGATTCCTCTTTGTGTTGCCATGTCCGCTCCAACCCATTCCCAGGTCTGTAAAATGTTAATGTTTGCTCATTGCCTTATTCTGGCCAATATCTAAATGAACTATAAAACCCTATGTGCTTGGTGCTGGAGGACTATTACAGCGTCATGTAGTATTTTTGTCTCTTTTCAGCTTTCTTGTACGTTCTTCGGTGTCAGTCATTCGGCTGTAGACTATACAGCACACCCATCTGTTACACGCAGACCCGCTACTAGAGCATTTTATAGCTATCCTTAGGGTATCAATGCATTTTGGTTTGCTATACTTAGCAACAGATTGAATGATTGGCCTAGTTATCTAGAATTACAGCAGTGGCTTGTGTACAAGATAGAATGTGTCTATAAAACGCCTAATATTTTCAAGACACTCTGCATTTCCTTGCAAAGGAGATAAGACAGCAGCAAGAAGGTTATTAACCTCTTGTTGTCTTTCAATATGAGGTAAAACAGACACTTTGGAGCCCCTCTGCTTGAGTGTATTACTTATCACATTCAGTTTTCAAGAACACTACCTAAAAAGAGATCTTCAACAGGAGCCAAAGTGACCTTTAGAAAACATAGTCTGGCTCCTGCTGTGATCACTGAGACGGGCAAAGGGCCTTGCTCTACTCCACTAGTATTACACTAAATCAAAACAATGTTCCAATTATTGTGCCGATTTAGGTTACTCGCCATCCAATCCTTTCCAGGACTAAATAAAACGCACATAGCTTGTAGAGTGCCAAGATAAAGCAAGAGCACAAAAACAATGTGTCTGCGACTATAAATGCTCTTTGAAACCTGTAAAAACTTAAAGGGATTCTATCATTAGAATCCCATTTTTAACTAAGCACACATTGGAATAGCCTTAAAAAAGGCTATTCTTCCCCTACCTATAGAATTCTTCTCCGCACCGCCATTCGGTAGATATCCCGGTTTTCGTCTTTATGCTAATGAATCTCCATATAGCACAGGGGGCGTTCCCCCGTGTTCAAACAGCACTGTGGTGTCCCCTGTGCTGCTTTAAAACTCTCCAGCACTGCCTCCATCTTCTTCTCTGCCTCCGCCTCTTCTCTTGCGTCTTCATCCAAAAGCGCCGACTGGTGGTGTCCGTCGTCCATTTTCCTGTGACCAAAAGGGAGAGGCCACAGGAAAATGGCTGACAGACATGCACAGTCGGCGCAGTCAGCCATTTTCTTATGGCCAAACAGGAGAGGCTACAGAAAAATGGCCGACAGACACGTGCAGTTGGCATTTTTGCATGAAGATGTGACGTGATAGGGGACGCCCCTGTGCTGTTTGGAAACTCATTAGCATAACAACGAAAACCGGGATATCTACGGAACAGCGGCACAGAGAAGAATTCTAAAGGTAGGGGAAGAATAGCCTTTCTTAAGGCTATTCCAACATGGGCTTGGTTAAAAATGGGATTCTAATGATAGAATCCCCTTAATCCATAACGGAAGCCGAACTAAGACAATCCCTTTCTCAATTGAAGGTATCTGGCTACAGCAAATGTTAATGAGTATGCAAACTGTATGGGGGCAGACAGTGTTTAATACAACTATATGTATCCATACAAGTTTGCGTTATTGCTGCCAGCACATCCCCTGTTTATATGAAGAAGTATACTTTTAACGAACAATGATATCCACCTGTTTATTAGCAGATCCTTGGTCAATGATGGGTATGAATAGAAGTATTGCTGTATAGGTTGCAGAGGCAGGAACTGCTACCAGAACCTGGAATCTCAGGAAACCCAAAGGCCCTTAACCTCTTCCCGGCACAGACATTTTTTATTTTTTTTTAAATGACTCCCCACTTTCCACAAGCCATAACTTTTTTTTATTTTTCAGTTCAAAAATCCATATGAGGAATTAATTTTTGCAGGACAAATTGTAATTCATAATGGTCCCATTTAATATTCTGTAAGATGTACTGGAAATTTGTGAAAGAAAATCAAAAGGTGGTGGAATTAGAGAAAAATTGCTTGTGTGCGACATTCTTGTAAGCTTTGTTTTTACTGTGTTCATTGTGCAATATTTTAATTATTGTCTATTTTATTTTATTTTATTTTTTTTTGCTGTCACTTTTAGACCCTCTAGGGATCTGGTCTCTAATACAATGCATTTAAAAATTGCAGCACTTCTATTACAGGCTGTATAGAGTAGCCTGCAATGGAAACTAATCCCAGACAAGCCAATAAGCTCCAGGCTGTCATGGTAATAAATCCCCGACTCTGGATCAGGTTTGACCGAGGCACCAGGGAGAACAATGTCCATGATCAGTGCAGGCACTGATTGCAGGGATTGCCGTTGGTTCTCCATTGTACAATAAAGTGAATATCAGGTGGCTATGATGGCTATATTTGCTTCTTTCCTCTGCTGCTGTGTGGACCCCAGTATTTGCAGTACTGAGCAGCTTAACATTAGTAGAATTGGATTGTTACTGATAGCTCTGATATGCAGTGATAGGCTGAGTGCCACAGTTCTGTGCCCATGCACTGGTACTTTGCATGAAATGTTGAGAAGTTCCTAGAATAATAGCAAATATTATCTGCTATTGCTAGCTAAATTGACATCTTAGCTTTTTAACTTTAGATTTCTAGAAGATTTTATTAGCCTTTTAGCTGCTGACCGCTTCAGTGTTTTGTTTCCTAGAGATAGAGTTGCACATTACAGTTCTCTTCTTTACTCCAAAACGAAATGTCTTCTCTTTACTGCTTTAAATTGGTGTAATCTCTAAATGAATGAAGGCTTCCAATGAGATCATAAAGTTAGGGTACAGTATGTTTACTGCAAGAGGTGGCGAGGATTATTCTAAAAAGCTGTTATCAAGGATTGTCTCATTAAGTGAATTGGAAACAGCCTTTGCCTTTTGACTTTGCCTGCCAATAGAATGCCCTGATGAGTTCAATGGCAGACTTAGCCACTGAACAATTCATTAGCGTGTATGACTAAAGTGTCTATCGGCACTGATTAAAAAAAAAAAAAAAAAAAAATTAAGAATTTTTTTTTTTTTAGCTATGGCACTTACATCACTTCTGAAGGCGATAACTGGTCACTAATTGGAATGTATGAGTCGCGGATTGCAACGAGGCTACAATATACGATATGATGGCTTGTAGTCAGTAAGGAGAAGAGCAGATGTATGCAGAATGAAGATATATGGAAATGTTTTCCTTGCAAACCATTCCTAACCAACTGAATAATGCACCATAATGACCACTCTGAGACTTCTAAACAGGTTTTTTAAAGAATTTATAAAGCACTTTATGCTCTGCAATCCTAGTGATTTATTTAATTTCCTGCTCCGAGGAAAAGATGCTGAAATGTTCTTATTACAAGGGCGGATCTGCTGAGAACACTCTTGTTACATACCAAACAAACACAGTTTAGAACAAGAGGGGGGGAAAAAGTCATTTCTTGCAAATATTAAATCTGCCATTTGCGCCTACGTGAAGCCAATAGATGAGCTGCAATGTTGGCTCTGCCAGCAATTAGAGGGTTAAACTTATTTTCCAAACCAAATCCCTGATATGAGGAAATACATTCATTCTTTTTTTCAGAGACAAAGAGATTAGTACATATTGCTGACACAGTACTGTACACGGTAGAGAGCAATAAAACGAACACTAATCAACTGTGTCCTAGGGGAATGCACCGTGTGGGAGGCAGCATACAGAGGCTGCAGCTTAAAGGGAAACTGGCCCTAAAACAAGCTGCAGGCAATCACTTCATGATATTCAACTAGTCAAAATGCTACAAGAACCCCTTATAAATCCATATAAAATGCAGAGAGCAGTCATTATGTCCAGGCGTTTTCTAATGACTGACCACATACTCAAGATACGCTTATATGTCCTATCTATGTGCAAGCTTAGCTTAGATGAGGGTACATGTGTTCTCTATGAGGAGAGGGTAGAACCTGCAGCTGGACAACTTACTCAAAACAAAAGCATGGGGCATGTTGAAATTCTACTAACCGATCCTGCGCTCCCCTGACATCAGGGAACCTCCGTACTTATAAGACCGGGTTCAGATGGGTCCGGAGTTTGACGCGGAGGCCGCCTAAGATTCCAGACCAAAAAAACGGTAGCTGCAACTGGATGCCGATGCAGAGCACCGGCATCCAGTCACAACACTCTGCTCTGGACTAGGCCCAAATGAATGGGCCTAGTCGGGAGGGAGTGTCTTCAGGCGGACGTCCGCAGCTGAACCTGAAGGGCATATCGCTTCTTTTTTCGGCAACCAGCACCCATTGATTGCAATGGGAGACTTTTTTTGGTCAGGATTTTGATGTGGATTCCGCGTCAAAATCCTGACTAAAAAACCCCATCTGAACTCAGCCTCAGATGGCTGACTGGTCCTGCTAAAATGAACAAGTTTCATCACTGATTATTTTTACACTAAATAGGGCTGAGCTGTAATACTAATCAACTTTGGAGATGTGGCCACCTCCAAAGAACTGAGCTGAGAGAACTATCTCTATGGATACCTCCCAGCATACAAATTGCCGCTTGGGGACCCCATGAATGGAAACCTAATCTGCTTAATAGAGCAGTTACTCTTGGAAACCCGGGGACCCCATAATGGAATTGGGAACAGAATCTTCCAGCAGAGGCCAGACACAAGTGTGAACCTAGGCTGAGCTATAAAAATATAAAAAATATTTATCTTCATATGGAGAGCATTGTAGCGATAAAAAAAGGATCAAAACTGCAGTTTTTTCACCATTTTGCCTTCCAAATAAAATTGAATATAAAGTGATAAAATTATCTGACATTGCCCAAAATAGTATAATTATAAATGACATCTTATTGTGCAATAAAGACACCTTATACAGCTCCATACACAGAAACATAAAAAAGTTACGGGTGTCAGAATATAGCAACTAAAAAAAGATTGGTGCTTTTTTTTTGTAAAGGTATTTAAAACATGACAAAAACGATATACATTTGGTCATTGTGACTGTGCTGACCCAAAGAATATAAGGAACATGTCATTGTGACTACACACTGAACACTGTAGAAACGAAACCCCTAGGAAAATGGCGTAAGAAAAGTTTTTCTCTTATTCCACCCCATTCTGAGTTTTATGTTTCATATCTGTAGTGGATTGTATGCAGTATTACATGGTACTCTTATAAAGTACAATTTGGTGCAAAATAAGCCCACGTATGACTCTGTACAAAAAAATAATAGCTTTTGGAAGGTGGGGAGTAAAAAACAAAAAATTGCTGTGGCAGAAAAAGGTTAAATTTGTATGCAAAAATTTCTGTATGTAACTGTTAAAATATTCAAATAAGGGTAAGTGCGGGTTCACACCTGCGCCCGGTCTCCGCTTTGTGGGTTTCCGTCTTCTGCCCAAGAAACTGGACAGGAGATGGAAACCCGGCAGTCAGTGTCCGCCCGTGAGTGTCTTCTGGTCTCTGTGGCGAAAATGTTTTTCTTTAACTGGACACAAAATCATGCATATCCGACTTTGTGCCACAGAGACCAGAAGACGCTCACGGGCACTCACGGGCGGACACTTTGCAAACCCATTCAAATGAATGGGTTTGAAAACTGACTGCTTGCTTCCGTCTCCTGTCCAGTTTCTCAGGCAGAAGACAGAAACCTGCAAAGCAGAGACCGGGCGCAGGTGTGAACCCGCCCTTAGGGGCAAAAGTACATCAGTCCTGTCAATGATAAAAAAAGAAAAACAATAGTTATAACTACAGTAGGCCAAGGCTTACTAATATGAATGGGATTCTTGTTAGTCTGATATTAAAACTTGTATACAGCATTGGGTGAGAGCACATTGTTGCATTAAATGGGCTGATAAACTTTATTAACGTGTACATAATACGTCTCATTCCCCTTGACCAATAACCTGCAATAATCACAGAAGACAGACAGCCATGGGCCAACTGAGCCACTTACATCTTCCCATCTTGTCAATGCCAAAATAATTAAAGTCTGTCCTCTGGCAGTAAAGCCTGCTGTTTGTTCTCTGCCTACTTGTTTGTTTTCCAGTAATAGCGCCATAATATGATGAAATGCTGAAACCTTGTATGCAGGTACTAGACAAATTCACAATGGGGAGGAAGTTATCTAATTGTCTGGTGAAATTAGATTTCTAATACTTGAAAAACGGATGTTGGATATAGACAGATCAATGTATGGATGCAATGGGAGGAATTACTACAATTTGGACCCTGAAAACAGGTGTAGGAGTATCACATCATCTACACATGGCCCTGACGTGTGCACTGTTTCTATTGCATAATGCGCACTGCATACTAGCACCATCGCAAATCTCCTCTCTGCATGACGGCTCAAGTATGTACTGCACATGATTTCTGCATACAGGGAGAGGGAGTGCATGTGCATACTAGAGCTGCAGAGAGGAAGCAGTCCCTGCTGTAGAGGAAGAAGTGTAGGACTCGTAGACGGAACTCCTTAGTAATGATGCACAGAAGTGAAGAAGAAGATCATTTAGTGTGTCGGGAACACCACTAACAGGATCATTATGGTTCTGACAGAATATTGCAAAAATGCTTCTCTTAACAAAGCTAATAAATTGCTGTAGTCATCTCAACAAGTTTGCTTCTTGGACAACCCCTTTGAGAGGCTGAAGTCTCTTAATAATTCTGGTGCATCTTGACCCACTACACCAAGCTTGTTTCTGGAGTAAGAGTTAATTTACTTGGCATCAAGACTACACTTTGAAAAGATATACTATAGCAATAAATGCCCCGACAACAGCATGGAAGTGGTTTAGAAACAATTGGTTTGATGGTTGTAGATTCGTTTTACAATGACTACAGGATATGTAATGCAATGATGGAGCTGTAGCATGGTGACCAGTGAACGTGATGTCACTAGTCTGAGAAGAGGAAGTGGAGCATGATATAATATTGATGGTCTATTCTAATGACAGGTCATCAATATCATAATCCTGGAAAACACCTCTAAATCAAGTATGAGATTGTTCATGCAAACCCCAAGTAAGAATCAATCTATAAGTACAGTACTGTACTATGAGGGCTATTATTGCCTACAGTGTATGTTGCTTCTGTTTTGTAACAGCAGTAATAAAAATGTCTTGACTCCTACTAGGCAATGCCGCCAGCATTTCACCAAGCCGAAGTTTCCCTTGTCATTTTTTATATATAGTTTCCAGTTTAATAAACAAATAGGAAAAGATCATCACAGAATGGCCTAACCAGTGTATACACACAATGCTCCAAATCCTCCTGTAACCTCAACCTCTTCACATAACATATTTCACATAATGTATCAAAGTCTATAAATATCACAGCCATCAATGGGAGTGAAATAAGTGGAATGTGCGGTGGAGTATAGGTAAGGGTCACCAAGGTGACAGTCACAACCATGCTTCAGTGCCTAGGGGGCTTACAAGTATTGCTGACAAATACAGTAGTATTGCGGCATGTAGGTATAGTGATATATTTCAATCTGAAAAACAGCTCTCTTGTATTGTCTTACTGGAGAGTAGATTTACAGTAATTGCTCATCATATCTAATCACCACTTTCTGCTATAGGCTATAGTTATATGTATATGGTTGTAAGACTAACTCAGACCCCGATATGCAATGCATCTGAGCAGAGAATACAGAATTTAGCTGTGTCTTGATTGGGCAGAACTGAAGACAGTAGGTAAGTGTGAGGGTAAGTTCAATGGGAAATCAATGGGAGCCGGTCAGTTCTTTTTTCCGGAGCAGGTTTGTTCCGGCTCCCGGAAAAAACGTCGACATGCTCATTCTTTCAGGTGGATTCGCCTCACGACAACCGCCTGAAGACACTCCCTCCCAACTAGGCCCATTCATTTGGGCCTAATCCAGAGCGGAGTGCGCGACTGGATGCTGGTGCACAGGTGTGCTGCTACCCGTAAAAAACCCCATGTGAATTTATCCTGACTCAAACATTTCATGTGCAAACAGGACATCTGGTTTAGTTGTCAAATGACACAGCTATGTCAGGCAAAGCTTTTCATGAAAGTCCAACATATTGGTATCAGAGATGAGAAAATCGAAGCTGACGAAGTGGAATTCGATCCAAATTTCAGGAAATATTCAATTTGCATTGAATCCGGATTTCTTTACACTTCATGGTAACAAATTGTATTTTTTCCTAAAATGGCTGCTGCACACGAGCTCACCCACAATGCCAACGCGTGCAGCCAATCAGCAGCCATCCCTGTGATGTCACAGCCCTTTATCCCCTTTGTGACCAACCACTCCTTCGGGAGCAGGTGTTAGCTGTAACTGATAGCTAACACCCTGCTCCATAACCTCTGGTCGGAGTTACAGCTCCAATCAGGGGTTTTAACCCCTTGGATGCATCCAAGGGGTTCCGCCATGATACATGTCCCCTGCAGGAAGATCAAGGGGTGCCGATATGCATTTTCTGCAGACCATGGTCTGGCCAGTGACACCAGGCTGCTAGAAGCCCCCTGGTTGATCCTGTCCAGAATGAGGAAGTCAGCCTATTCGTCTGCATAGGCTGACTTCCTCTATAGACTGCAATACACATGTATTACAGTGTATAGTGCTGAACCATCGCTGATTCAGGTCCCCTAATGTGACATCACTAAAACACAACAGCAGACTCCCTATACGTGTTACTGCAAGGCACAGTGTTCTACAGTATAGACTCTATACCAGTATATAGGTTCTTTGCAGCCAGGAAATAGCTGCTTTTTAATGCGATTTATCGCAAATTAATTTGGATCGAATCGCATCAGAAAATTCGGCAAAGCAAATTTTTTAAAAATTCGCTCATCTCTAATTGGTATCATCCACAGGTCTTCAGCAGGGTTGATAGGGATCATCATTCCTCTAGAAGCTTCAGGGTATATATGCTATACATGAAATTCTATACATCTCTTATCCCATTACCGAGCACAACACACTGGAGTGTATACACAGTAGATGTGCACTAGAGACAGAACTAGTTTATCCAGATTCTACTCCTAGACACGTGGGGCTTGCGATTGAGCTCTAATAAAATACTCTAGGGCACTTTATTAACAAAGTGGTAAAATCTTTCATGAAGTGTGGGAAACTACATTCCATTTAATAGTTATAGGAAGCTTCACAACCATTCATAAAGCACCATCTGAAGAGAACGCAGGTTTAACAGTCTGTGAAATATTGATCAATAGATCAATAAGTCAAAGGCTGTTCCTACACTTGTCACATGGATTCCGGATGCAACTCGAGTCTTGTATGAAAGCAGCAGAGCAGGAGTGAGATTGACTCTCCCCAACAACTAAATAGCTCTCCACCAGCTGACTTTCTTCTTATATTTGTACTGCTGGAGCCCAAGTAAAATAAAAGACAATATCCTGATAAAAACGGAGGCTTACACTGTGTACGTGCACATAAATCCTTGAGTGTTCATCACAGCAGTCGCCGGGGTTCTAGAAGTAATCAATATAACATCTCATAAAAAAATAACTGTTTCCCTACGGGAAGAAGGAACCCAACCTAATTAATTTGTGCATAATTTGTTATTCTCGGGAAGTCATTGGGGTTGTCCTAAATATGTCGAGAGGCACAGATGTCTTTATTGTTAAGTATAAAATGAAAAATCTCCCCACAAACACAAGGCTTCCCGGCCATTAAATGTACTGAGGGGCTCCGAATTACAAACAGGTTACATGCTCGATGAACTGGAATGGTTTCAATCAAGTGGTTGGTATTAATTGCTCCATACATCAGATTTTATGGCAGGATTCATAATAGTCATTATGGCTGTAGAGCCTGATTTATGTGTCTATAAAGTCAGATCACTTCATCTAAACTCATTTGGAGACGGCCCTCTTTATACACTTCTGGGAGAGATGGTCCTGTAATAATCTCCTGGAGAACATCTATTGTATGAAATGTTAAAGATGCCAGCTGAGGATTATAAATGAAAGATAGGACATGGAAGTCCTACATAACCTAACACAAATGTCATGGGCGTCTTTGCTATAACTAGTGCAATAAAACATAATGTCGGTAAATCCGGGACATAACAGACTGCTATATTTCTTAACAGATACGGCCATTTTCATAAACACATTGGGGCAGATTTATTATCATGTACAAAAGCAAAACTGTCTTAGTTGTCGATGACAAACACTCAAGAAAAGCTTTCATTGTTCAGCAGCAGAATACAAATGTATGTTTATAGTTATAGTTTATGTTATAGTTGCTATGGACAACTAAGCCTAGTGGTAGAACATGGCGATTTTGCATCCGAGGGGCAGCCGTTTTCATGGGTCGCTCAGACATTTGAGTGTTTTGATGGACAGCCTAGGTTTCCACCTGTGCCTGTAGTCTGTTCAGGGATTTCGTTCCACATTCCATTTAAAAACTGCTCTCCTCATTTTTCAGGTGGAAATTGGGCAGAATTCCAGCGGACCTCATTACAGTCTATGTGGTCCACGGTTTTCCACAGGAACTGGTTTTTAAGCAGATGAGGTTTCCATTTTTCGTGTCCCCAAGTGGACCCGAGGAATGGAAAGCCAAACTCCAAACCTAGCATCAGATATGACCTGTTGAAGAACCATTGAACAATCGGTCAGTCATGTGAATAGCCTCTGGGCCACACGGTGGCTCAGTGGTTAGCACTGCAGCCTTGCAGCGCTGGAGTCCTGGTGTCCAAATCCCGGCAAGGGCAAAAAAACATCTGCAAGGAGTTTGTATGTTCTCCCCGTGTTTGCATGGATTTCCATCCCATATTCCAAAGACATACTGATAGGGAGGAAAAAAATGTACATTGTGAGTTCTATGTGGGGCTCACAATCTACATTTAAAAAAAAAAAAAAGAAAAAAGAAAAGTCATGTGAATAGCCTCCATTAACAGTGAAATTAATGCAGCTGTAGGACTGCTGTGACACGGCCAATTTTCACTGTTGTGTGAATGTACGCTAATACAATATTGTGTTTTTTACCATTGTAATAAATCTGCCTCAGTGATGGACTCCAGAATATTTATAACAATATTCCATTTATGCACATGGAGGGAAAAAAAATGATAATGTCTACAGGTAAATGAGTCTTCAGGCCTCAGTCTTTTCTCTAATACTATACTGAAAATTACCTAATACGATGACATTTCATAGTAGGGATTTCAATGCGAGACAAAACTTGCAGAATTTGGAGATTGCCGAGAAGTCCACTTGAAAGCTGAAATTACAAATAATAGAGATGATATCTTGTGAATATAGTAGATAAAACTGAACAGAAAAAATGATGCTAAATTGACATCAGTAGTAGCAGTAACTATTTCACATGGATCTGAATGATAAAAACAAATAAAAAAAATGTCATAATGAACCAGATTTATCTAAACTGTCTTGCACAAATACTTTTGTTGTCCATTTGTTTGTGACAAATCATATTGCAGATTCCCTTTTTAATGGTATATACCAGTGATGGTGAATAGAGATGACCGAACACTGTTCAGATCAGCCGTTCCGAACAACACGCTCCCATAGAAATGAATGGAAGCAGCTGGCACATACACTTTGCCGGCGGCCGGTCGCTTATCCCCCCGCGTGCCGGCTACGTCCATTCATTTCTATGGGAGCGTGCTGTTCGGATCGGCTGTTCTGAACAGTGTTCGCTCATCTCTAATGGTGAACCTTTTAGAGACTGAGTGCCCAAACTGCAACCCAAAACCCACTAAATTATTGCAAAGTGCCAACACGTCAATTTAAACTTAATACTGTGTGGATTCACAAGTGTAGACAATTACAGACCTGCAAAACACAGTCGTGTGAATGGGGCTTTACAGAGATTACAATTATAGATGTTGTGCCACATTTGGCATCATTTTGAACAATTAATGTTCATTATATACATTGCACAGATATGTTTTTTAGTGACCGTGCAATGTTATTATGTCTGTTATATAACCTATGCTATGTGATATAACTAGTGAAGGACCCCCACTCAGTCCAATCTTCCCCACAGTAGCCGCCACACAGTACAATTTACTCCACAGTGGCCTCACAGTATGATCTGTGCAACATATGGGTGCAAACAGAGAGGACTCTGAGTCCCACATCTGGCACCCGTGCCATAAGTTTGCCATCAAGGGTATATACAGTATAATTCTAAGCTGACAAATTGCTTACCAAAGGATACACATAGAGGCCTCTCCTAACCCCGCACCCAGCCCCCTATCCATTGGTACGGATTACCATATGGATTACCATATACCATTGGTATGGATAGACTAGCATGTCCATAACATTGGTCACACACTTTACCCTTGTGACTAGTTCCCTGGCTTTATCCACTAATGCAAAGTCCCTATACGTGTCCAATACAGGTGTAGTTACAGGTAGTAGAATTTCCTGTGTCAACACCTGCATTAAGTTGCCTGCACAGTAGAGGACGCCGGTGGGTAGAGGGTCATATTGATAAATCACATGACACACATTGGCAGCAGGGGGATCTCTTTACAATCTGAGGCAACGAATGAGCCATTTAATGCTTCATATGCCATTACACGTCACTGTACAACTTTCATAGATTCCAGCACAAAGTGGACAGCCTCTTTGAGAAATAAAGGTTGACCTCTCATTGGCTGTCATTTTGTCTTGTTTTTGATCAATAAGTCCGTATGGATCCTACTGAGAACAAAGTCTTTGGGGCCATAGGAATGTACACGGCCAAGTCACTAATTATCTTTCTCACCAAACCATTGGCAAAATAAAATTAACTTTATTTACAGCACATGAAGTACAGACGACCGATACATACGCATATATCATTACTTTTAGTAATAGTGGGGTTCTTCATACAGTATGTAGCATATATAGAATTGTGTGGCCTAAAGTGAACTCTGCTTTTCTATAGTCAAATGAAATAATTTTATTGTTTATCCGCTACAGAAATGAAGGCTGAAAAACAATAATGAGACGACGTGAAGCAGAGGACGGGCGGACAGATAAGCGAGGGCAGGATGGATGAGAATAAAGCGCACTCAAGAGTGACTGGTCTTTACCTGTTTAGACAAATAATGAATAGAGCTTATCTGAACAGAACACTTCATTTCCACATGGAATAAAATATGCCATATCTCCCTGCCACCATGCATATTGTTTCTGGTAAAACATGCAAAATGAGTAAAACTGTAAACATTCTGCTTTCCAGGGACGTGCAATGACTGCAATTTTTTGAACATAGGTTAAGGCTACGGCCCCATATTGTGGTAAACAATGCTGCATTTTACAGTATGGACAAAGTGACAAAGATTTCATTATTCTCATCCATACTGTTTTATATCTGTATTTTGCCATATAGGGCCTTAGCCCTAAGCTCAGTTCACAACTTGCTTTGTTTTCCAATAAGACCACTCACACACAAATTAATGATAAAACGTATTTAGAAAGCCGATTTAGGGTGGGGCCTACGGCATTTTAAAGTCCCTGCAAAGTGGATGGGCACCTTGCCTAAAAATACCCACAGCGGAAATGCTGTTATATCCAAAAGCATTGCATTTTTGGAAATTGAAGTATGTCAGTTATATCTACGGAAATGCTGGCGGTTTATCTACAGGTAAAACTGAAGCAGAAAGTCCGCAGAGGAAAACTGTTCAGACTTTCTGTGAAAAGCGCTGCAGGAAAAACCACAATGCCGTCACATTTTTTCCTGCAGCAGTTTTACACTACAACACACTATGTGGGACCTTAAAGGGATCCTATCATACAAACCCTTTTTTTTCTAACCAAGGCTGCAGGCACACGGAGTTACGCCGGGTTTGTAAAAATACTCATTCACAGCCGTACACGCGAGCGCTGCGGACGGCTCCCAAACACTTCCCATTCACTTCAATGGGAGCGCTCGTAACGCCGGCGTTATGAGCGCTCCCATTGAAGTGAATGGGAAGTGTTTGGGAGCCGTCCGCTGCGCTCGTGTATACGGCTGTGAATGAGTATTTTTACAAGCCCGGCGTAACTCCGTGTGCATGCAGTCTAAAACATTGGAATAGCCTTAAGAAAGGCTATTCTTCTCCTACCTTTCATTGTCTTCTCCGCACCACCGTTCCGTAGGAATCCCGGTTCTTGTCGGTATGCAAATTAGTTCTGGGGGCGCCTCCAATGCTGCGAGTGAACCCATTCCAGTGCCGCCTCCATCTTCATCAGCAGCGTCCTCTTCATCCTCTTCTTCCGGCGGTGGCTTGTAACTTCTAGGCCTCGAGCCTCGGGCAGAGCAGACTGCGCATGCCCACAGGCCATGGGAAAATGGCCACTTGCATAGTATTGTAAGTGCCCATTTTTTCATGGCCTGCGGGCATGCACAGCCTGCTCGGCCCGAGGCCTAGAAGTCTGAAACCTGCGCCGGAAGAAGAGGATGGAGGCGGCACTGGAGAGACTTCTCTTGCAGCGACGCCTCCAAGCATGTCTACAAAAGGAATGCAAAATGTATAGGAAGTTCTTATACTTCTTCCTTCTGCTCAATCCACTTCTGGCTTTGGCTCAAAAAAACACAACAAAATCTGCAACAAAAAAGCTGCGTTTTTGCAACACGGGGCCTGAGCCTAACTCACAACAGAAAATTGGCTGGCATAGATTCTGGTGCATAGGATCTCATGTAGTATGCCACAATTACTAAGGGGCTGGACTATATTAATCATTCTTTGGCATTCATTATATTAAGACAGGCGCACAATTTCCACCTATTATAATAGGCTAGACATCATTTTAATGCAACAATTAATTTAGTATTTGGGAGCCTAAACCTTGCAGTCAGTTCACTGCTCATCTACATTTCTTCATGGATCCGTGAGCATAGGTAAATCTTTTCATTTCAGTTTGTCCTGTGTGAATTGAGAAGTAGACTCCTTAGTAAGAACACTGTAATGGCACCATATTACCAGAAGACCATTGTGTTTTTCTTTGTATTATCTACATCTATTCAGACCAGGTAATGAAAAGCCTGCATTTCACTGCATATTTCACATGTAAATACAACTGGGAGCGCTTTATGGAAGAATTAGTTCCCATTACAATATGCAATACTTGGGTTTTTGTAAACTATTACTAGAATAGACTATTTTCTAATAGAGTCCCAAAAAATAAAGACAAGGAGGTATAACCAGTAAACTCGGAGAAATGATTCACAATTCAATAACTGTGTGCCGCTGAGAAGTGAGAAGCAGTCGCTGTTGTGCCAGATAATAAAGGCCCTTTGCCTAGAAGGAAAGCAGACAGGGAATTTACAGGGATATTTGTGTGCGAGACGGTGCGATGCTGAATTGCTTTTTCAAGCCCATAGAAATACAAGGCCACGACGATAATACACAGGCTGGTGGATTAATGACAAGCGCTCCCTTCCAGAAATCCTCAATCACGGGATCATTTGAAGGCTATCAAATCTATGAAGATTCAATAGGCACTGACAATATTTAACTCACAGGTATATGGGATTCTATGCAGCAAACAAAAGGAGAAATAAACCACATCCAATGCAAATAAAGGAGGAAAACAACATCTTCCCTAAAGATGGCTTTTCACAGGCATTCATATTGCAGCTATAGTGCAACCAAGGCGCGACTGAACTATGGCATTGTGTACACTGGCAAGGTTTTTAAATTAACTCCAATGTATTCACTTTCATTATTAAGGCTAAGGCCCCACATTGTGGAAACACAGCTTTTTTTGTTGCAGATTTTGTTGCAAATTTTTAAGCCAAAGCCAAGAGTGGATTGAGCAAAAGAGGGAAGTATAAGGCCAAGTTCACACAGGGTTTTTTGGGCCTGATTTTGACGCGGAATCCGCGTCAGACTCCAGCTCAAAAAAATGCCTCCTATTGAACTCATTGGGTTCTTTTTCCACGAGCAGCTTGTTCCCGCTCACGGTAAAAAAAATGGGAGACATGCCCTTTCTTCAGGCAGATTCCACGGTTGCGGATGTCCGCGGCACGATACTCTCTCCCAACTAGGCCCATTCTTTTGGGCCTAATATGGAACAGAATGCCGTGACTGGATGCCGATGCACTGTATGCACTGCACCGACATCCAGTCGCCGGCTAGCCATTTTTTGGACTGGATTCTGAAACGGTCTCCACGTCAAAATCCGGTCCAAAAAACTCTGTATGAACCCAACCTAAGGGTACATTCACACTGAGTATACGCTGATGTTCAGAATCAACTCGTACAAAGCAGATCCCATTCATTGCAATGGGAGCCAGCATACGTGTGCTCCCCATAGAAATGAAAGGGCTGCTTTTTTCCCTATTGGTTTCAATGTGATACGCACGCATCACATTGAAACCAATAGGGAAAAAAGCAGTCCATTAATTTCAATGGGGAGCGCACGTATGCCGGCACCCATTGAAATGAATGGGATCTGCTTTGTACGCGCTGATTCTGAACGTGTTTTAACGTTCAGAATCAGTCAGCGTATACTCAGTGTGAATGCACCCTAAGAGCTTCTTATATATTTCACATTACTACTGTAGCCATTCTAGGCTTTGGCTTAAAAATCCACAGCAAAATAAGATATTTCTTTTGGTCATTAAACCTTCTTGTTGGTTCAAAAACATATGAACACACTTGACTGCGAGCTTTCCACTCAAGGATGAAAATTGAAAAGTTACCATAAGGTTGGGGTCCCACAATGTGAAAACACAACGTTTTGGCTGCGTTTACATTACCTGCAAAGTGCAAGGAGATGCTGCAATTTCAAAAACACTCGCATTTATGTAAATCTCAACATGTCAGTTATAACTACAGAAATGCTGGCGTTTTCCTTATAGGTATAATAAAGGCAGCATTTTTTGGATGTGGCTACCTACATGGAGCCTTAACCTCGTGGGGCTATTCAGCCTTGCAAAATTGATGGCCTGTATTTTAGTATGTCCATCAATATTAGCTCAGCATGTGCCCAACAATCGCCGCACCCACCAGTCAGCGCTGCATCCACTTTGGTTCCAGACTACTTTCTTACTACAAAACGGGACACTACCATGTAACTTGGGATAGTACCTTACCACTATGAAAGATGCAGGTTTCTTCAATATGAACAGCTCAAATGTATAGAAAGAAGAGTCTGCAACACTCATCCAAGTGCCTGCCAAGCTCATTCAAAAAACAGCAGGGGTGATGAGTGTTAGATACCCACTGATCTAATGTACCATCAATTTTCAAAGGTAGGACATTGCAAAATCCATTAACATTGTTGGTTGCTTTCAGTTTAGCTTTTGCTTTCAGAATTCTGTCCAGGTTAAATTCACAATATATGTTCTAGTATAGGAATTAAATTGGAATAGGAAATATAGATACACAAACCATCTTCTTTAATACATCTTAATAGTAAATCAAAGTTAAATTTTTCTAAATGAAGGTTCTATATAACATGGCAAAGTCCTACACCCATGGAGTTACAAGATATAAATCCTGGCTTACTGCTACAGCCACTAGAGGGAGCTCATTGAATAAATTGTCAATTGATTTTATTGGCAGCTGTACAAATCTGTATCTGGTAAGATCATAAGATGATCCTACTGGTGGCAGCTGCAGGCTGTGTTGCAGGCGGTTTTTCCAGGGGGTGTCCAAGATTTAGAAAACATGTCTGCTTTCTTGCAAAAAGGAGGTGCGATGCCTCTCCATGGGTTGTGTCTGGAATTGCAGCTCAGCTTAAAGAGGACCTTTCAGGTGGTTTTATACACCACTAGAAAGCCAACAGTGTGCTGGATTCAGCAGGAATGCCCCCCTCCACCTGACAGTACTTGTCCATATACTAGTACTGGGTGGCATTTCTCACCACTCAGCATCAGTTCCTTACCGCCCCCTCTGACACTACAGCACTATGGACACTACTGTCAGGAGGGGCGCTCCCAAACAGATTGTCAAAAATGCCCTTTTGACAGTGAAGAGCTATCGGTAACTGCGCCGATAGCTCTTCCCCCTGGGCACATAATGGGAAAGCAGACTGTCGGCTTTCTAGCGGCATATAAAACCGCCTGATGACGTGAAAGGTCCTCTTTAATTGAAATGATTCATTGTACTGTAGTGAGTTATAAGGTGGTAAATTCTGGAATGGCTGGATGGCGACAATACTGAATTATCATAAAGCTATATGTATATGACCTAATCCTAAAACATCTGTATGAGAAAAACAGCACAATCACAACAAATATAAGAAAAGTCATTTGTGCAGATTTTGGACCTAAAAACTAAATAATATATAAACTTCTGTTAAGAAAAATGACTTGCCACTATACTGCGGGTATATAAACCTAGTTCTGAAAAGAAATATCTGAAAAGAGATTATATTATAAAAGTCTGGAATCTCCAGATAAAGAAATCATGCCAAAAAAAGTGAAAAGTGCTCTTTTATTCATTCTCCAATATTCAAAGGATACATATTATCATAACGTTTCAGAAATGAACAAAGTGTGGCACAGCGAATGCGGTATAGTATTGTTCCCTATAACACGTATCTGTGGATGACAGAGGTTAAATGTTACTGCTGTTTGGCGCCCTAAGCCGATGTCTACTGTAATTGTTCATAACCGGGCAGGACTATTGCTACAAATAATAATATCACAGCCAAGGTTCACCAGGAAATTCATTGCTATTCCAGAGATAAGTAATAATGCCGACATTGTGGTGCTGCATAACAGACTTAAATACCTTACTGAATAAAGCATGAAGACCCTATACAACGAGGGAAAGGCCTTACACCCACATTTTCCTTGAGAGTATTGAATCAGAAATGAGGCCATAACCTTGTTGGGCAAACACTCTCCAAGGACGATTCTGCCGCTCTATATAAATAAACATAAGAACCTGGAGAAATAAGCCTGGAAGACGTGGAAAATCTTTCTTAGTGACTATAGAAAAAAATTCATAATAACATTTCTGATGTTAAATTATGTGGAAGTAAAAATTAGATACAAGTAATGCGAAGATTTGCGTATTCGTATGTGTTCTATGAGGCTTCTATGTAATATGCGCAAGGCTGTGCGACTTATACAAAATACAAAAGGAAACATGACTGGTTGATATAAGTGAATCTACCAAATACTCCAATATAATCCAAGATATTACAGAAAGCCTAAAAGGAATTTATTACAAGGGGAATTTCTAAAGTAAGTTTTCCTGTATTTTTCAAAATTTATCAAATATTGCACAATGTTTGGAATATGATTCATCTATAAGTCTAAGGCTGAGGCCCAACATTGCAGAAAAGCTGCCTTTTGTGTTGCAGATTTTGCTCTGTTTTTTTTTTTTTTTTTGAGCCTAAGTCACAAGTGGCTACAGCTTTTCCACAATGTAGGGCTTTAGGCTGAGGCCTCACGGGATGTAAACGCCGCGAATTCCCCACAGTGGAAACGCTGCGGGAAAAATTGCGGCGTTTTATATGCGGCAAAGTGGATGGGATTCTAGCAAATCCCATACCCCCTGCTGGAAAATCACAGCATGTCAATTATACCTACGGAAATGCTGGTGGTTTCCCCATAGGTATAATTGTAACAGAAAGTCAGAGGAAACCTCTGCAAACTTTCTGTGTAAAGCTCTGCAGGAAGAACGGCAATGGATTGCCACCACGGTTTTTCCCGCAGCGCTTTTCTGCTGTGTGACATCTCGTGGGACCTTAGCCTTAGCCTAACACTTCTGTTCTTAGATGTTACTGTACTTGAAACACTACCCCCTTAGGCTCCGTTCCCACGGAGTAACGCACCGCGCATTCAGACACGTATACACGTGTCAGGGTGTGAGCGCTCAAAACAGATCCCATTCACTTCAATGGGTGCCGGCTTACTTGTGCTACACATTGAAATCAATGGGTTAAAAATAAGCCTCCCATTGATTTCAATGTGTAGCGCCCGTAAGCCGGCACACATTGAAGTGAATGGGATCTGTTTTGAGCGCTCACACTCTGACACGTGTATACATGTCTGAATGCACAGCGCGTTACTCCGTGGGAATGGAGCCTAACTTGAGTTAGATTCCCGTATAGGGCAAAGGGCTCATGTTGCGGAACGCAGCTATATACACTGTGAAAAAAAAAATCGTTTTTTTGCACAGTTTTTCTTTCCCGCAATGTGTGGATGGGATTAGCCAGAATCTCATTCACTTTGCTGGTACAGTAATGTGCAGCATTTTTTTTGCTGAGTTTCCACAAGAGGAAAAACATTGCGTTTACGGAACTGGGGCCCTTAGTCTAAATGTTTCAGAAGGATTTTCGTATACTGCTGCATTATGGTCCATATACTTATGATATAGTTCTAATCCATATTGGACAAATGTGAGAGATCAGTATCAACGAGGAATTTACTAACCTCAGAACCATCAATCTAAATCTGTGTAGAAGAGATCATTTTATACATCTATACAAAAGACTGGAGAATACGGGTCAATTCAAATAAAAATCTGCTTTAATCTATTTTCATCGTAGCTATAACATTTCATCCAGATTAAGACTTAACAATATTGGCAAAGAATTTCTTTGTACGCCCTCCCTCTTGATAATCATCTCTCATAGAGAAGAAAAGTTTATTTTGTGCCTTCTGTTCTCTAATCCGATCTTATACCCCATGGAACTCTTCTCATCTAATTCTATTCTCCCAGACAGGGAGATATTCAATATACGCCTCCATTAAATACACTCTGTTTCTTCCATCCCACCCGTATTAGCCACCATATATAAAGATGTATTTTCCTTAAAACAACACTCCCCTAAAAATAAAAAGCCTTAGGCTAAAGCCCCGCATGCTGAGGAACTGAAGTAAAAAAAAGCTGCGTTTTAGATCACCATCATAGGGAATGAGATTCTGTTAATAACATCCACACATTGTGGAAAAAAAGAGCTGCGGAATAACTGCATTTTAAATAACGCTTGCATTTTTGAAAATCGCAGTATGTGAATTTTAGCTGCGGAATCACAAGTATTTTCCCTATAGATCTGCAGTTCTACAACATCGGGCCTTAGGATATCAAAGCAAAAGACGCAGTGAAAATGGGCTTTTTTTTCGCAACATTTATATTCAGTTTTTTTCTGCTTTTTCCTTCCCCTATGAATATAATTACTGTGAAAAAAATGCATTTTCACTGTATTTTTTGCTGTGATATGCTAAGGCCCAATGTTGCAGAAATACAGTGTTTTTCCCTGCTGCAGATATACAATGGAAAAATACTCTGCATCTTAGGCCAGGGCCCACTGAGGCCCAGTTCACATCTGTGTTTGGTTTTCCGTCCGTGAACTCTGTTCGGGGACCCCGCGAATGGAAACTTATATGCATAAAAATTCGGTAACCTAAGGAAACCCGCAGACACCATAGACTATAATGAGGTCCATGTGGTTTTCGCATGAAACGTGAAGAGAAAAGTGCTGCTTGCAGGACTTTTCTCTCCACATGTTTTGTGCAGAAACCAAGCAAAAACCACAGGGACTCCATTATAGATTATGGGGTCCGCGGATTTCCTTAGATAACCACTTTTTTATGCGTACAGGATCCCGTTCCGTGGGGTCCCAAAGCAGACTCCCCGAATTGAACCCTGAACGCAGATGTGAACCGGGCCTTAGCGTAAACCACAGCGTTTCATAGCATCTGAAAAATGAATGGGATTCTGGTTGTTCCACACATTGCTGAAAAATGTCCACAGCGGAATTGCTGGAATTTAAAAATCGGTGCTTTTTGTAGATGGCAGCATGTCAATTATACTTACAGAATCGTTGGCGGTTTCCTTATAGGTATAATTGAAACAGAAAGTCTGCAGGGGAAAACTATGCAGACTTTCTATGAAAAGCGCTGCGGGAAAAACTGCAATGCGTTTCCACTGCGTTTTTTCCTGCAGTGCTTTTTAGCTGCGTGCGTTAAGTGGATACTTAGCCTTAAAGTATCAGTAAAGTGAACAAGATCTTGGTTAATGTCATCTAGATGTTATAGAAAAAAAGAGCTGCACAAAAGCTACATTTTCCCTATAGATTTAATAGAGAAAGAAAAAAAACACAGTTTTTTTTTTTTTTATATGCAGGTCCTTCGCCTTAAGTCAAGTCAGCTGAATGTTCATCTAACTGAAGAAAATGACTGAATCACTCCCAAGATCTTATCATGAGTATCCAGTAGGGGTTTGTCCTAATAGAGGATAATCTTTGAACTTCCTACCATGGACAATGTGGTTATTGCAGGTGATAGCCCACATATGTGAGATCTAATTTCTCTTATAAAGGAGTACCGAAGCTTGGCGGAATTTCTCTGCCTCTATACATCAATAAACCACATCCCATACATCATATTGGCAGGCAAAGTGAGGCTGAACTTCATTGCTGAGATTCTCTATACCTATCCATATACAGTAGTCACCTGTAACATTGTTAAAATCTCCCATCAAAAGAACAGAACATTTTCTCTGACCCAACAACTGATTTAAAGAAATTATTATTTCACAGGAATTATTATTATTATTATTATTATTATTATTATTATTAATGTGTGGAATATAGTCCACAGCTAAATAAAATTACCCTCAATAACAATATACATTCACTGATACACTGTTACATCACAGGCAGATATGTGAATGATTACAGGTGTGGTCTTGTTAGACACTGAGTATTACCACAAGAGAACACAAAGTGCTATCCCTGTCAAAAAGGATCTCACGAGGCTACTTTTGGGTAGTGTATGTCTTAATAACAGATCATTGACTGCTAGACGTGTCTTTATGATACACTCATAGATATTTTGTCCAGTTAAGAGACTTTGAGAGGGGGCATGTCATTGGACTGACAGAAGCAGGATGGTCATTTTGAGAAACTGCCCACCTTCTAGGCTGTTCTATCCCAGATCAAGTGTTAGGAGCAACAGTTATGTAAAAGTACTCACAAGGTAAACAGGCTATTAGATACGCCAGACAGACCACTAGTAGAGATTATTGTTTGAGCCATCAACAAGCATGATCAACCTCCAGGCACAAGTGGCACTTTCATTACACAACCCTGTCTATGCCTTGGCTAATTCAAGGTGTTTAGCAGACGCAAATTTGGTATCACAACACCAATTATGTATCTGGTCATTGACAACTACACACTGTAGCTTTCATTTGCAGTGTTGTCATGAACAAGAAATTAGATTGGTACGAACTGGGATTGTATTACCTTTAGCACCAAATCTTGGTGCTGTGTGGGATCCAGCAATAGTCAGGTTTGAGTATGGAGGCCTCGTGGTGAGCGCTTCAATCCTGCTTTTGCTGTGGCGTGACACTCTGCCCCAACTGCTGCTGTGATGATCAGGGCAGCCATGCCATACAACAGTCAGTCAACCCTAATAATGATATGAGAGACACTAACAGCTCAGCGATACATGCAGGACATCCTTCAGCCACATGTGTTACTTCTTATTGCTATACTTCATTGACATACTTGGGCCAGCAGTTTTAAGATGAGGCCGTTGAAGCCTTGGGCATGTGGGTGGGTTGCTCTGTACTTCTGCCTGCGATGAAAGGCCTGGGAGATGGGGAGTTACTGGGAAGAGGCGCATGATGGTGCAGGTGAGAAGAGCAGAAGCAGGAAAAGGTGCAGATGACGGTGAACTCAACAAAGTGTCAGAGGCAGATGTTGAGGTGTCCAGGCTGGTGGTTTCTCTTGGGTGGCTAGAAGAGGGAACATCTTGGGTCTTGCTGCCTCTGGCCTGGCTTCTGTGATTCAGCTGTCCTGTGCCTCTGGACATGCCTCTGCCTCTAGCCACCTTTTTTGCTGCTGCGCTTGCCTCCAAATCTACACTGCTTTCCCCCGTAGACATAACCCCTGTCCATGCCTCTGCCTCTAGCCCCCTTTTTTCCTGCTTAGCTTGCCTCAACATCAACACTGTTTTCCCCGCCAGACATCATCCCTGTACATGTTGGGTCAGTGGCCTCGTCGTCCAACAACTCCTTTTCCAATTGCTCACTCTCCTTTTATTGCAAACCCCACATAACCACAGCTTGCCCTGATGGCAACAGTGTCTCGACATCATCACTGAGGCTGAGAAATGCGGGTTGTGGGTCCACAACCAGAAAATTGGCAGGAAATGGCGGATACTCCAGTATTTGGGCATCCGGACAAGACAAGTCGTCTGGTAGCTCCTGGGAATCGGGAAGTGGTTCAACAGAGGGAGAGACAGTTAAAGGACCCGAAAACTGACCCTGGGAGGGGGCAAGGGCGGAAAGACTCTGCTGGGAAGATTGGGCATGTTGGGAGGAAGGAGGGGCAGACTCTTGGGTATGAACATGACTGCAGGTAGTGGCTGACTGGCTGGTGGAAAAGCAGCTGGAACCATTATCTGCTAGCCATTGTAACACCTGTTCCTGGTGCTCGGGCCTGGTCTGCGTTGTGCCCTGCACCCTGCTTAATGCATCTGTCATATCAGGAATTGTGAGGAGCACATGCTAATCTTTCTTTCGGTTTAAATTTATGTTTCTGTCCATATTAATGTAGAGGAAAGAAGGTTTCCAAGTATTTATCCACTTTCGTAGAGGTTCTAGCGAATTTGTAGAGTGTCCAGTGGAAAGGACACTAGGATTTCACATAAGTCTAAGGGTTCACACGGTGGCTCAGTGGATAGCACTGCAACCTTGCAGTGCTGGAGTCCTGGTGTTCAAATCCCGCCAAGGGCATAAAACCATCTGCAAGGAGTTTGTATGTTCTCCCCGTGTTTGCATGGATTTCCATCCCATATTCCAAAAGACATACTGATAGGGAAAAATGTTCATTGTGAACTCTATGTGGGGCTCACAATCTACATTTAAACAAAAAAAAAAAAGGATTTCACATGTCTGCCATCCATGGGCACTCATGGTTGAGAAACTGAGGGAACTGACTTTGATGAACCCTTGGGTTTTGGAGTTGGAACTCCATCAAAGGTCTCTGCTGCTCACATACCCTGCCAACATATGTTACATGTGTTTCAGTGTGTGGTGACCTCGAAAAAAGAGCCGGTGCTTCAGGCAGATGTAGGCACTGCTGGAGTGTATTGAGGCTAGCAGCAGCTACTGTAGACTTGCAGAAGTGCCCGTACAAGCGCCGCACTTTCACCAGTAGCACGTGAACTTTGAGGTGCGTTTTCAAAAACCGTTCCACCAATAAGTTGAAAACGTGGGCCAGGCATGGACCGTGTTGGAGGCTGGCAAGCTCCAGAGTCGCTACCAGGTTCCGGCCATTATCACACACAAAAACATGCATAGGCCCAGGTGCAGCGGTGAAAACTACATTGCCATATCACCCAGGATGGCATCCCGCACCTCGGAGGCAGTGTGCTGTTTGTCCCCCAAGCTGATGATCTTCAGCACAGCCTGCTGACGTCTCCCCATACAAGTGTTGCAGCGTTTCCAACTCGTAGCTGGGGTCGATTTAACGGCAGCGGAAGAGAAGGAGGAGGGTGGTGTTTCAGCGCTCCTGCCAGGAATGTTGGGCAGGGAGACAAGGCAGGCCGCCACAGTTTGCGACCCGGTCCCAGCCTCAACTACATTCACCCAGTGTGCCGTGATTGAAATGTAGTGTCTCTGTCCGCATGCACTTGTCCATGCCTTGGTGGTCAAGTGGAACTTTGTGCAAAGCACGGAAGTTAGGACCCGCCTGATGTTACAGGACACGTGCTGGTGCAAGGCGTAGACGGCACACTGGGAGATGGGAGCTGAGTGTGTAGCAACCCTAAGTGTTGACCGATGTATCAGAGATGAAGCAGAGCTGGCCGTTCGCTGAGCTTGGATACTCCTGAGTATCCGAGCTGAGTGCACGGCCCGATGTAGCAGTGCTTGCCAATGTAGCAGTGTCCGATGTAGCAGTCCGATGCAGCACAGCTGAGCGTGCAGCAGGGTTCAGCTGAACCTGCTGCACACTCAGATCTGCTGCATCTGATGTAGCATTGCTGAGTGTGCGCTGAACCATGCTGCACACTCAGCTCTGCTCTGCAGCTCTGTGTGTGCTGAGCTCTGCTGCTTCTCCGTGTAGCAGTGCTATGTCAGCACTGCTACATCTGAGATCGGACCACAGTGGAAACTGCTGTGGATGGATCTTAGACTCCGCCTCCTCCAGCAGAACCAGCGTTGATTGGCCGAATGCTGTACACTCGCCAATCAACGCTGGTCAATGCATTCCTATGAGAAAAAGTCAGCTCACGCATATCGCAAGCTGACAGGGATCCCGACCAGATAGAGCCCCAAAGAGCTGGGTGAGTAACATTCCCACCTAAATAAAGGTTATCCCTAGCTAACCCTGCCTGTAGATCTGTCCCTGTCTCACAGTCACATAGTTCACAGTCCCAAACTAATTGAATGTTAAATCCACCACTCGTCTAAATTGGAGGTCACCTGATTTAGCCAGCCAATTCCTTTTTCAGATTTTTTTTCGATGCCTCCGTTGTCGTAGTTCCTGTCCCATCTCCCCTGTGCAGTTATTGGTGCAAAAAACGGCCAGGGAAGGTGGAAGCGTATACGAATTTTTACTGCGTTTGCCTCGTGGTATTCGATTGTAATTGAATACCTCGAACGGCCTGATATTCGATCGAATATGTATTTCATCGAACGGTGTTCGCTCATCTCTAATAATAACGTCACTAAATAGTCTTAAAGGGGCTCTATCAGCAAAATCATGCTGCTAGAGCCCCACATATGCGTGCATAGCCTTTAAAAAGGCTATTCAGGCACCGTAAAAGTTATATTACACTAACCCCCCCCCCCCCCCCCGTTTTAAAATAATAACCTAAAAAAGAATGTGCTCTACTTACGGAACATGCACCCTGGGCGGGCATTCTGGGTTTGTCTTCATCTTCATCCATGCCTCTTCTTCCTCCGATGTCTTCGGGTCCCGTCCTCCTCCGGCGCTCGCGGACACTGATAAAAAAAAATTGCTTGGGCGCATGCGCAGTAGCACGCGGCTTCTACTACGGCTACTGCGCATGCGCCCAGGCTATTTTTTTATCAGTGTCCGCGAGCGAGCGCCGGAGGAGGACGGGACCCGAAGACATCGGAGGAAGAAGAGGCGGGGAAGAAGCACATTCTTTTTTAGGTTATTATTTTAAAACTGGGGGGTAGTTTAATATAACATATACAGTGCCTGAATAGCCTTTTTAAAGGCTATGCACGCATATGTGGGGCTCTAGCAGCATGATTTTGCTGATAGAGCCCCTTTAAAACTCACTAACACATATGCAGCAGCAGCAGCACACTCAGCCCAAGCACAGCTAGAGCCTCCATAGATTAATAATGTTCTACAAAGTATATTAGTTAATAAGAAATTTTAGAGAGTCTCATTTAGAACAGATAAAACCCACTCATCCAAGGTTATACACAATTGGAAGCAGTTTACATTAAATAAGAGCTTTCACCACTTCTTTCAACTCCAACTCTTTACATCCTTCAGTAGGTGCTGTTCCACAGATTCCTACATAGTTGAAATCCTTTCTGTAGCCCTATTATTTTCAGCACACAATATGCTAATTAGGTTCTCTACTATCAGGAGGGCAGTCCTGGGATGGAACAGACAACCCGGGACTGCCCACTTGACTGCATAGTGCCAAATTAGGATATAGGGTGTTGTAAATAACACAAATCATTGCTTGGGAATGGTGGGAGCTAAAGAAAAACATTTCCATCTATGCTGGAGTAACCTGTTAAAAGAACCAAAAACTTAGCCCCCCTTTGTAGACAACCATGTGTTAGCTGGAATGAAAAGAAAGACCAGGTGATACCGGTTCTTTAATGCATAAATCAAGCCAATACACACAACGCGTTTTGCAGTTTGGAAAATTCCTTTCTCGAGTGTCAGAGATGGGCTTGATGTACCCCATTAACTATATGAGGTTTGTCATGTGGGCATCATTTTAAAACTGTCCCCCGTGCAGGACTTTTTCATCTGCCAAATTCATCCAGGCACTCCTTTGGAGACTCCGGCACAGATGGGAACATAACCTAGTTGGAGTTATGTGCCAGATATATGTCTTGCCACAAATTCAGATGTAAAGTACACCATTCAGAAAGCAGCTAAAAAAAAACAAAGTGTCCAAGATGTCTATCAAGTTGCACCAAACTTATCACACAATAAATCTTATGATTGTCTAGTTTTATCCTAGCCAAACGTCAGGACAGAATTAGTAACTCAGCCCATATTATACAAGAGCTAATTGTATTCATTTTACTTAGAAGGAAACAGTGTTACTTGGTAAACTTCAGACAGGATTTCAGTGATTCATCTTTATCCTTCACAGACAGATGTGTTTACAAAAGGTACAGTAAATATGTAAAAACAACAACCAAATAAGACACAATTTTCTGAGAAAGAGATAAGGCAATTTGCAATGGATAAAATCAGGGGAAAACACGCGGCACTCTATAACATCCAATTTCAAGAACCCATTTTAAGTCTGGTGTTTGAAAAGACTATTTCTATCAATAGGTAAAAAGGAAAGTCAGATAAGTGTAAACATTACGAAGAGATACAATCGCACGCTGTGTGTACTGCGCCGCCATATAACCTTTATAGAGAAAAGGAAGGTAAATATAAATGGCTTCTGGCAAGCATATACATGCTGGCTGAACCGCAATATCAATAAAAAAGAAGCCGTATCAGCACATATGGACTTGTCAATAAAGCTTCCTGAGGTTAAAACAGTCACTTCATCTCTGGACGTCTCACATGGACGCTATTTTTCAGCAAATGTGAGCTTGAAGCTAGATGGCACAGATGACCTCTACTACACTGAGTAGATTTATTTAGAAGCATCCTCCTAAAAAAATCTATCCTCTGCCCTGGTATTAATGTAGATAATGCAAATAGGTAGGGGGCCATTATTCATGACATCTAAGATTTCCATTACTGTTTGGTATTGTCCACCATGACCAGATCTCAGACTTGTCTAATAGGAATAAATAGAGAAGCTGACCTCTGGTACAAACATACTTTATGAAACATGCGGACAGAAAAGCGCTGCTTGCAGGACTTTTCTCTCCACAAGTTTTGTGCGAAAACCACATGGATCCCATTACAGTCTATGGGCAGGGCTGGTTTTAGGCAAAATGGGGCAAGTTTTCGAATGGGGCCCTAAAGTCTAAGATACCGTACCAACGACACAATTCGGTAACTGAATACACATATAATCACTTTAAACTATATTTTAATTATATTAAAGAAATTCAATGCGATACAAACCAAATATTATTTAATAGAACTTAAATCCTGCATCCTAATGGCTGGATTCACACAGATGCATTAAAAAAAAAAAACGTGGTGTTTATGCCACGAGGGGCCCCAGACTTAGGCCCGGTTCACATCTGCGTTCGGGTTTCCATTCGGGGAGTCCGCTTGGGTACCCCATGAACAGAAACCTACATGCATTAAAAAGTAGTTACCGAAGGAAACTCTATGGACCCCATGGCTATAATGGGGTCCGTGTGGTTTCCTCTCGGTTTCCACACGAATAATGTGGAGAGAAACCAGGTGGAGACCACACAGACCCCAGTATAGTCTATGCGGTCCACGGGTTTCCCTGGTAACTGCTTTTTAATCTGGATTAGATTTTCATTAGGGATGTCCCCAAGCGGACTTCCCGAATGGAAATCCGAATGCAGATGTGAATGGGGTCTTAAAGGGTTTTTTTTTTTTATATCAGGAGTAGGCAACCTAGTTTTAATATTGTTGACACCTACACTAAAGTCAAACCACAAACTGTAAAATAGGGGCGGTGTCATACTGTGCTCCTGCACACATACGTTTCACATTATTTGCCTGGATACATGCGTACTTTTCCATTAGAAGCAATATCAGTACATCTGTAACCTATAACTAGAGGTAAATGTATGTGACTGGGGGCAGAGTGAGTAGGATTGTGACACACGATGTACCTGGATGCTGCATCCAGTCCGTGGCCACCGGTACTTTCACTTTTTTGTAAGTGAAACACGGATTAATTTCAGCCACTTTTAATTCCTGACTGTGCGGCAACAGCAAGACCACAGCCAGGAATTAATGAGTGTTAGGGTGCATTCACACTGAGTAAACGCTAGCTTATTCTGAACGTAAAACACGTTCAGAATAAGCGGCGTCTAAAGCAGCTCCATTCATTTCTATGGGAGCGGGGATACGAGCGCTCCCCATAGAAATGAATGGGCTGCTTCTTTCACTCCGTGCAGTCCCACTGAAGTGAATGGGGAGTGCCGGCGTATACGGCAAGCTCTGCTCATGCCGGAGCGTACACGCCGGCACTCCCCATTCACTTCAATGGGACTGCACGGAGTGAAAGAAGCAGCCCATTCATTTCTATGGGGAGCGCTCGTATCCCCGCTCCCATAGAAATGAATGGAGCTGCTTTAGACGCCGCTTATTCTGAACGTGTTTTACGTTCAGAATAAGCTAGCGTTTACTCAGTGTGAATTCACCCTTACACTTACCCCAAAGTGACAGCACTGGTGCAAGGGGACTGGATTTAGCTATAGCCACATCTGGGTACACAGGGTGTCACCACCTGAAAAGAAACACCCTAAAGCTGAGGCCCCACGTTCCTTTTGTGGCAGATTTTGTTGCGTTTTTTTGAGCCAAAGCCAAGAGTGGACTGAGCAGAAGGCAGAAGTATAAGAACTTTCTATATATTTCCCATTCCTTTGTAGCCATTCTTAGCTTTGGTTGAAAAAAACCGCAGCAAAATCTACCACAAAAGAAGCTGTGTTTCCGCAATGTAGGGCCTTAGGCTGAGGCCCCATGTTGCGGAAATGCAGCTTTTTTTGTGGCAGATTTTGCTGCATGTTTTTTTTCAACCAAAGCCAAGAATGGCTACAAAGGAATGGGAAATATGTAGAAAGTTCTTATACTTCTGCCTTCTGCTCAGTCCACTCTTGGCTTTGGCTCAAAAAACTGCAGCAAAATTGTGGTGTTTCTGCAACATGAGGCCTCAGCCTTAGTCCTGGTTCACATCTGCGTTCGGTATTCCGTTCAGGGAGTCCACTTGGGGACCCCCCGAACGGAATACTGAATGCATTGACAAGCGGTGAGCTTATGAAAGCACACGGATCCCATAGACTATAATGGGGTCCATGTGCTTTCCACGCATTGTCCACATGAGTCAAGCGGAGAGGAAAGTAGATCATGAAGTACTTTCCTCTCTGCATGTTCTGCGTGGACAGTGCTCGGAAAAATATTAGGCAGCACAGGGGGTCTTTTAAGCTGTGGGGGCCCTGGGCAGTTGCCCAGTTTGCCCCCCCCCCCCCTTAACGCCGGCCCTGTTTATGGGGTCTGCAGGTTTCCCAGGTAACTGTTTTTTAATGCGTATAGGTTTCCATTCAGGGGGTCCCCAAGCGGTCTGACCGAATGGTAACCCGAATGCAGATATCACTTTCTTCTAAAACATGTCCCCTCATCTAAGAATGCACAAAAGTGTCTAAGGCTAAGGCTCCACGTAGCGAAACGCAGGTAATAAAACGTTCTGGAAATAAATGCACCACAGTGCTGTTCACTGAGCTTTCCTTTATTCCTCCCCTATTAAATATATATAGAAAAAAAACTCACGATTCTGCAGCAAAAATGTACACACAGTGTTTTTCAAAAACACAACCATTTTTTAAACTGGAATTTTTTTCACAATGTGTGGATGAGA
The DNA here is from genome assembly GCF_031893055.1 of Leptodactylus fuscus. Classification (NCBI taxonomy): domain Eukaryota; kingdom Metazoa; phylum Chordata; class Amphibia; order Anura; family Leptodactylidae; genus Leptodactylus; species Leptodactylus fuscus. Next base: position 58,289,415 of record NC_134270.1, read on the forward strand.
TTAAACAAAATCTCATTCACTTTGCTGGTATTGTAAAACTCAGTGTTTTTTCCGCAGCAGCCAAAAATGCTATGTTTCCTAAACATGGGGCCTTGGCCTAATGCCAGAACCCGATGTAGCATAAACGTCGCAGCAATAACTTCAGCATTTTCCATTACCCGCAAAGTCGATGGGATTCTGGCTAATCATATCCACATATTGCAGAATAAAATCTGCAGCCAAAATACTGTAATTTCAAAAACGCTTGCATTTTGTAAATTCATGCATATCATAATTGGTATAATAGGCATAATTACCTATGGAAATGCTGACGGTTTCCATATACCGTAGCTAAATATGGACAGAAAGTCAGCAGTGTAAGATTCTGCGTACTTTCTGTGAAAAGTGTTGATGGAAAAACTGTGAAGCGTTTCCGCTGCATTTTTTCCCACAGAGCTTTTTGGCTGCGGCTCGCTACGTGTTGAGTTAGCTTGAGGCTAAGGGCCCACGGTGCAGAAACGCAGCTTTTGTTGTTGCAGATTTTGTTGCAGTTTTTTGAGCCAAAGTCAAGAATCGCTACAAAAGAAATGGGCATTACATATAAAATTCTTATACTTCTACCTTCTGCTCAATCCACTCCTGGCTTTGGCAAAAAAAAAAAAACTGCAGCAAAATCTGCAACAAAAAAAGCTGTGTTTCTGCAATGTAGACCACTTTTTCTGCACAAAAATTCTGCTTATTTGATGTAATAAATCTGTCCCAATATTTATATGTTAGAAGAAATTTTATAGGAAATATAACTGACCATATCCAATGCATAACATAATATATTAATTGAAGTGTAAAATATACAGAAAATAATGCACATGACAACTAACTTTGTAATAAAATGCTACCTTTGTCCAGCAAGGCCCCAGTTGCATAAGAGTATATGTGTCGTTACTGAATAGATATAAGCATATTAACAGTATACATTGAGTCTTTCCTGCAGTAGATGTTCGTCTCTGCAGTCCTGGCAAGCTTTTACATACTGTTCTTATGTCCTTTCTGCTCAGAGTAAAATTGGAAAGGAGAAGTGAGTTTTTCCCTGTATTTTGGAGACACAACATTAATGTGATTTGACATCACCAGTAGGCGATTTCAAAAAAATCCTTCACGCCTTGCTGAGGAGAGTGTTGTTCGCAAAACAGTCTTTATTGCTTTAAGATTTAATGACTTTTTCTTTCCCTTCAACAAGTTTTGATGCCACGTAACATCACTTTACCTGCCAGTATAATGTGAAGCTAATTATATTTAGCATAATAGTACGGCTCCATTCAGAGCAGTTACTTCCCTTGACAGACATCAATGACATCCCTAGGTATTTGCTTCTATATTAAGAGCTGTCAATCAAAAACAAAATTGCTCTGCAAAGTAACATGTAACCCAATGTATAACATGAATAGGTTACAGATTGTTCCACACCCAAAATACTCCTCACTAGTGCATTGATCCTCTTAGTTAAAGGGAACCTGTTACCAAGAAAATCGACATCAAACCCGTCACAGTGTATTAAGGCCAGGACCCCACGGGATGGAAATGCCGCAGGAAAAATTGTAGTGTTTTACAGTACAGGTAAAGTGGATGGGATTCTAGCAAATCCCATGCCCACTTTGCGGTAAAAAACGCCATGCCAACATGTTGCGATTTCCAGAACAGGCGAGGTTTTGGAAATTGCAGCATGTCAATTGTAATATAAAGTCCGTGGAGGAAAACTCTGCAAACTTTCTGTTTAAAGTGCTGCGGGAAGAACCGCGATGCCGCCACAGTTTTTCCCGCAGCACTTTATTGTTGCGGGACGTCCCGTGGGTCCTTAGCCTAAAGATGACACAATGCTGAGAACTATAACACTTCTATTAGTTCAAAGATGTTTTTCTAAACATGCAAATGGAGCTGAAGCGCATTGTGCAGGAGGGAAGGGGGGGAGGGGGCTACCAAAACCTCAGGTTTTCAAACCTGAATACACAGCCCTTGGAGGCTGTGGCACATCCACCCACAACCACACTGCACTTTGGCCTCATTTGCATAATTTTTTAAAATAGTTTTTTTTCAAAAAATGGTGCATTTATTGGATTATGTAAAGGTATGACGGTGCTCAATCCCTACAATGCACTGTGGCTGGTTTGATATTGAGTTTCTTACACTAGGTTCACATCTTCATTCGAGTTTCCATTCTACTTAAAAAGTGGATATCTGCAGAAACCTGCAGACCCAATAGACTATAATGCAGTCCACTGGGTTTCCGCCCCAAAATGTTGATATAACACACTGCTTGCAGGATACTTCCCTCTACATTTTTCAAGCGGAATACCTGAACGGAGATCGGGCGCAGGTGTGAACCCAGTCTTGGTAACAGACCCCCTGAGGATAAAGCCCCACAGGACGACTCGCAGCTATAAAGAGCTGTGGGAAAAACTGCAGTGGGAACGCTGTTCAGAGTTTTCCTCTGCGGACTTTTTGTTACAATTATATCTATGGGGAAGCCATCTGCGTTTCCGTAGATATAATTGACATCCTGTGATTTCCAAAACCATGCCAGTTTTGGAAATTACGGCATGTCTGTGCCATGGTTTTTACTGCAAAGTGGGTATGGAATTTGCAAGAATCCCATCCCCTTTGCAGTTACTGTAAAACGCTGCAATTTTTCCATGGCATTTCCGCCGTGGGAAAATCGCAGCGTTTCAGGCCCGTTGGCCCCCGGCCTTAAAGAGTACACGATCACTTACCATTTCTTGTATACGTTGGCTGCTAAAGTAATGTAAAAACCCTACTCACACAGAATCTGCAGATATCAAGGTATGCAGTGTATTGTATTTAACACACAGCATGTCCTATACTTTACAACATTCTACAGACCTTTTTGTTCTTCCACTGTTGATTGAATCCTTTCCTACATTTACATCTTTACGGGGATGGACATTTGTTGAATGCAACTTTTGTATCGGATCCACCAATCTTTATAACTAGATTCTTATTTTAGTACACAGGAGAAATCTAGTCCCTCACTAACAAAATCCCGTCTTGTGAGTGGGTACTCCTTATTGAATTGGATAGGCGATTGATTTTCTATGATATATAATAGCAAACCAATCTGTGGCAACATATCATGTAGTATAATGAAAAGAGGAACTTTATTATTGGGCATATAAAACGTCTGTATTTTTATATAGCACTCTTACGTATTCTCCTTGCTGTTTGCTGGAGAGTTGTATGTTTGCCCAACAGTTATGGAAAATAGAATAAGTGGAGATACTGGCTATCCTGAAGGGATCCCTACTTAAGCACTTATGTTGAAGAGCTGTCTGGAGCAAGTAATTATTATATCAAGGTCAATGATAACAGAATAATAACAAGTACGGCTTTGATCAAAATAAGTAGTCTACAAAGTACTAAATATATATTCCGCTCGCCCGGACTCCTTCCCCTCTGATCGATGTCTCTCCAGGTAGGGGCCACTGGCAGACAGTGGGGATTCTCCTATGGGGTTAATCAAAGCCCCATCTTCCGTGCTCTGCTACTGATCTCATTAATGTCAAACTGCAATCCATGATAAAGGAGCTTAACGTATTGATCGACATCTTCTACAGCAATGTAATCAATTTATGAAAACAATCCAGCTCTAAGTTATTCTAAATGAAAAACTCGTCTACTTTCTGCATAATTAACAGAAGCAAAAAGAGCTTCACACAAATCTTAAATCTTCAATGGTGTCAGCAAACCAGAAGCATTAACCTTATTGGCAAAGGGTAACTCCTTCGCTGCTGGCATGGTTGGCCCTATCCTCTGATTAGATACTATATACATAGACTAATCATCTCTTTGGTGGAACTTGGCCCAATGTATTCAAATATTTGTATTACATTTCACAGTCATCTACCCTCCAGCTAAGAAACACCGTAATTATGTTCCAGGCCTTCTATATTGCTGTTAATCATCTATGTCATGGGGTAATACAAGTTACAAGAGAAAACCAAAGCAGAATAAAAAAAAAACAGCAAACTCACAATGGTTTCCATGCAGCATGGAAATGAGAAATGGAGCAATGGTTCATTTACAAAGATTTCATTTTTAAACAAAATTACAAAAATGAAACAATTTTTTGAAATCACAGCATGGCCGCTGAGGATATTTTTCTGCAAAGTGAGGATGGGAATATCCAGAATCCCATCCACTTTGCAGGTACTGTAAGACAAAATTGCAGTGTTTATAATACAACGGGTCCCTGCCTTAGGCTGAAGCCCCACGTTGCAGAAATGCAGCTTTTTTGTTGCAGAATTTGCTGCAGTTTTTTGAGCCAAAGCTAAGATGGCTTCAATAGGAATGGGAAGTATAAAGGAAGTTCTTATACTTTTACCTTCTGCTCAATCCACTCCTGGATTTGGCTTAAAAAAAAAATGGAGCAAAATCTGCAACAAAAAAAAGCTGTATTTCTGCAACGTGGGGTCTCAGCCTTAGGGCTTAGCCCTTAAAGGGATATTCCTAACAAAGCTTGGTTCACATCTAGGTCTATGGGATAGTGAGCAGTGCCTACACTTACAGTTTGTACAGTGGAGTGAGCAGCATGGCTCAGGGTATGTAAACATTATCGAAAGCTGGTACAGGTAATCTGCGGCAGTCCTGCGTGTCGGACCCCAACAGATCTCATTGCTGACTTTCAGGTCTGGGTTGCAGCATGGCCATGTGACCAATGGACATGACATCAATGGTTTGAGATGTGCAGACTGGCAGGTGGTGCTGGGTGTCAGCCTGCCATGCCATCATTATTATCATAGTCCCAGTCAAAACCTTACGCTGTAAGAAAATGCTTTTTAATTCTATGACTAATACTCAGTATAACTGTTCAAACTAATACTCCAGGGAATATTTGTTAATGGAAATAGTAAAGGACACTTAGGGGTACACATGTGCTTTGTGGCACCGCATTGCAAAAATGCTGCGATTTACAGTATCTGCCTGTGGACATGCAATATTTGTCTAATATAGGAAGACCTCTTTAGGCTGGGGACACGTTGCGAAAATGCTGTACTTTACAGTACCTGCAAAGTAGATGGGGCTCTTGCTAAACCCATTCACACATTGCAGTAAAAAATTGCAAGTGTTTTTGAAAGTCACGGTATGTCAATTAGGGAAACGCTGGCATCTTGAGTATAGGGCATAAAGTCCACAGTAGAAAGCTCTGCGGACTTTCTGTAACAAGCGCTGTAGAAAACAAACTCCATACGTTCCCGCTTCGGTTTTTTTCGCAGCATTTTTTTGTAGCGATTCGCTGTATGGGGCTTTATCCTGAATCTGTTTTCCATTACACTTTAAGTCTATACTTCTCATAGATCAGTTAATCAATTATGTTAATTAAACATTTCTGTTCTCAGCTTGTTCCATACTCATTCTGACAAACTATTAAATTACAGTTATATACAGAAGTAAGCATTTTATCCGAATATTAATAATTTACATTACAGCCACATTTATGTGAATTTAGGAAGAATCATTGCATTATAGTAGATGCTAAATTAGAAAATTAAAATAAAAACTGTTCTTAACTGTAATCCATGAGAGGGTCTATAATTATAGTACATTAGAGTTATTAAGGAAGTGCAGACATCTCGCTTTCACTGCACAATAAAGCTGCATATCTTTAGTTCACTGAATTAGGGGTCAAGAGAACGGATGTCCCTCTAATATATACTAAAGTGAAGAGCGCAGCATATCATAGACTTGCATAAAGGCAAGTAATATTGATATTCACATGCTGGTCTGTTTATAGCGGTGCTCTGGGTCACTTTGATCTCCTCTCTATATGATTTATTGGTTGAGGCAGAATGAAGGACCCAGTCAGCGACATTTACGTCCTACAGATCTTATGGTTGGAAGGAGATTTTACAAAATGAATTCCAATGTATGCAAACAAAGCCCAATATTATAATGTGAATATACGGGGGTGCAAAAAGTAAATTACACACACACATATATATAGACACACACATAAATACATACATACAGTCCTATGAAAAAGTTTGGGCACCCCTATTAATCTTAATCATTTTTAGTTCTAAATATTTTGGTGTTTGCAGCAGCCATTTCAGTTTGATATATCTAATAACTGATGGACACAGTAATATTTCAGGATTGAAATGAGGTTTATTGTACTAACAGAAAATGTGCAATATGCATTAAACCAAAATTTGACCGGTGCAAAAGTATGGGCACCTCAACAGAAAAGTGATATTAATATTTAGTAGATCCTCCTTTTGCAAAGATAACAGCCTCTAGTCGCTTCCTGTAGCTTTTAATCAGTTCCTGGATCCTGGATAAAGGTATTTTGGACAAACAATTCAAGTTCAGTTAAGTTAGATGGTCGCCGAGCATGGACAGCCCGCTTCAAATCATCCCACAGATGTTCAATGATATTCAGGTCTGGGGACTGGGATGGCCATTCCAGAACATTGTAATTTGTTCCTCTGCATGAATGCCTGAGTTGATTTGGAGCGGTGTTTTGGATCATTGTCTTGCTGAAATATCCATCCCCGGCGTAACTTCAACTTCGTCACTGATTCTTGAACATTATTCTCAAGAATCTGCTGATACTGAGTGGAATCCATGCGACCCTCAACTTTAACAAGATTCCCGGTGCCGGCATTGGCCACACAGCCCCAAAGCATGATGGAACCTCCACCAAATTTTACAGTGGGTAGCAAGTGTTTTTCTTGGAATGCTGTTTCTTTTTGGACGCCATGCATAACGCCTTTTTTTATAACCAAACAACTCAATCTTTGTTTCCAAAATGAAGTTGGCTTCTCCAAATGTGCTTTTGCATACCTCAGGCAACTCTATTTGTGGCGTACGTGCAGAAACGGCTTCTTTCTCATCACTCTCCCATACAGCTTCTCCTTGTGCAAAGTGCGCTTTATTGTTGACTGATGCACAGTGACACCATCTGCAGCAAGATGATGCTGCAGCTCTTTGGAGGTGGTCTGTGGATTGTCCTTGACTGTTCTCACCATTCTTCTTCTCTGCCTTTCTGATATTTTTCTTGGCCTGCCACTTCTGGGCTTAACAAGAACTGTCCCTGTGGTCTTCCATTTCCTTACTATGTTCCTCACAGTGGAAACTGACAGGTTAAATCTCTGAGACAGCGTTTTGTATCCTTCCCCTGAACAACTATGTTGAACAATCTTTGTTTTCAGATCATTTGAGAGCGGGCTGTCCATGTTCGACGACCATCTAACTTAACTGAACTTGAATTGTTTTGTAGAAAGAAATGGTCCAAAATACCTTCATCCAGGATCCAGGAACTGATTAAAAGCTACAGGAAGCGACTAGAGGCTGTTATCTTTGCAAAAGGAGGATGTACTAAATATTAATGTCACTTTTCTGTTGAGGTGCCCATATTTTTGCACCGGTCAAATTTTGGTTTAATGCATATTGCACATTTTCTGTTAGTACAATAAACCTCATTTCAATCCTGAAATATTACTGTGTCCATCAGTTATTAGATATATCAAACTGAAATGGCTGTTGCAAACACCAAAATATTTAGAACTAAAAATGATTAAGATTAATAGGGGTGCCCAAACTTTTTCATAGGACTGTACATACATACACACACATACACATATACACACACACACATAAAGACAAACACATGCACACATACATACATACACACACACATACGCACACACATATACACATAAATACATATACACACACTGGGGTATATTTATCATGAGGGCAGTTTTGATGCCTTTTTGCTGACTTGGCTTAATTTTCACTGGTATGAAAAATTTATTAAAATATCTCACATTGGATCATAAATATGTTACAATCCTCTAGGTGGAGGGTGCAAGAATTTTGTAAGGATTTTTAGTGCATTTTTTAAGCCTAGTTTGAATTGGAGTTGCATATAGTAAATTAGTCATATAACTATGCACCATCGAAACCACAACCACATAATAAGTCACTTTGTAAAAAATTCACCCTATAACGTCTCTACCTGTTCGGGTCTCTGCGCCGTCCTCCGCTCACACGTTGCGGCGCAGGAGGCGTGTTCAGTTTGATTCTTTGCTTACAGTTTTTGCTGATCTGTGTGAGCACTGCTCTATTACCTCTCCTCTGTAATTGAATTTCTACCACACCCATATCCTGCGCCTTATTTCCCTCTGTCCATCAAATAGTTAATCTTAGCCTTGCTGTGTGAATAACAGCCTGTCTGCCAATCAAGTCTGGTGCTGGTCTTGGACTTCCTATATTTAGGTCATCAGCCCACACAGGGTTGCTGGCTTGTGTGACTCTGTCCTTTGACTTTGTCCCTGCTAAGCTCCTCTTTCTGCTACTATTGTATTACTGACCTCTAACTTTTGGCTTCCCTTGTGACTTCTCTTTTGGATTATGATTTTGTACTGCTTTGTCTCTCTGGATTTGACCCTTGGCTTGCTGACTTTGCGTTTGTGTTGTTTTGTCCTGTGTTTTTCTGTGTGTCACCTATTCAGAGAAGAGACCGTCACCAAGTTGCTCCTGTCATTAAGACAGTGTGGCAAGTAGGTAGGGACAGGGGCTGGATCAAGTTTAGAACTTACTGTCTCTGTCTTCTCTTCTTCCTGATTTCATCAGCAGTACTAGAGAATTGCTCAACTAGCAATTCCCTTACACACAAGGTGAAAAACAATAGAAAACAGCACAAACTACAATGTAAATTAGGTAAAAAAAAAAAAAAAAAGTTGCAAAATAGGGGAAAAAATGCACCACAATGCTGGTACAAACATAATAATAATGTGTCGGCCCCAATTTATTTTTAATTTTTTTTTTTAGCTAAAGCCAGAAGTGGAATACTTTCTATTCCTCTACTATCTTTGGCTTGAGAAACTGAATGGAGAACGACTACTGTGGAGTTTTTCCAAAAAAGTGCTGAATCTAGTTTCAGCTAAAACTATTCTGGCTTGCTAGTCATGTGGGTGTGTTTTTCAGGAATAGGGGGTTTGGCTTAAAAACAACAAAATGCACCCAATTTGTGCTCAAATTAAGCCAACTAATAGGTGGCAAAACCGTAGCTTGTACATTATAAAGATACTCCAGATATGTTATCCAATTTTAGCCCCTGTGATAAATCTGGAGGATATTTAGACCACTGGAAATGTCTAATGATTAGTAAATCTGGGTCATTACGGCAACAGCAACAGATGTAGAAAAATGATGTGGATCTGTAAAATCGTTAAGACTGGCAAAATAATGTTGACATGGGAATCCAGTTAGACCATGTCAGAGTCAAATTACCTTTCCTTGTTTACTCTTCCTGGAATTTTTCATTAAAATCAATAGAAACAATCCAGAGAATAAGAACCAACTTCTAAGTTGCATTGGCTTCCTGTCTCCTGGGATTTGTTCAGCCTTGATTTAGGCGCCATGTAAGGCTCATGGCATTGATATTCCATTGATATTATTGAAGCAGCTCGCACTACTAAAGCAAGCGCTTACTTCTTGGTTCAGTAATCCTCAAATATAAACAGCGCCTATAAACAATGACCAAAAGAGCTGAAGAAGCTGCAACAGACCAAAACAAAAGGCTTTCAGTCCATTTGTTATCAGTGACCAACAGAGAGATGGCGAGTATTGCAGACAAACAAGATGAAAGCTACTTTCCATACAGATATCATGAGTTCTACTGTAATTACAAAAAATGAATATATTTCAATATAAAATGTACAAAAAGCCTTGGGCCAGAGTAAATGTACCATTTGAGAGAAAGCATTAAGTTGATCACATTAGCCCACTAACATTTACCAAAATAAAATAAGTTTACTGAAGTTCCCCAAAGCAAATGAGGAAGGAAAATGTTCCATTAACGTGGCTGTGCATTAAGCTCGCTGCTAGGAGGGAAGCCATTCTCCTGCATCTTAATTAAACAAAGTGATCCTTTCAGGGATGAATACTTGATTAATCTCATGGGGGTTCATAAATTTCCTCCCCAAGGACTGTAAGAAACTAGAAGACTGTCTCAGCACAACCTTCTTCCTCTCATGTTTCATAACATTATGGTAATTGCTAAGAATTACTGTCTGCTATGTCTGTTTTCTTCCCCATCTAGACTGCACATAGTTTATTCTAAGGACAGCCTATGGTCTCTAGGAAATACTCAGGGGTCTTGTTCAAAAAACTAATGGGGTTGAATGAAGAATAATATAAATATGATAAATATGGTGCAAATTTTTCCATCACAGACAAAAAAAAAACCCCTCAGATGCCAAAGTGACTTTAAGGCCTCGTGCACACAACCATAGTGGATGTCATCTGCAATCATGGATCTTGTATGACTCCCTTTATTGGTTTATGGCGCACATGTGGCCCAGAATAAGACATTCTTCATTCGGCTGCAAAAATTGCAATTGTGTCTGGGCCCATAGAAATTAATGGGACCGTACTATTATCCATAATTTTGGAACTGCAATTGTGGATAAAAGGAGAACTAAGAATGCCCCTCCTGATAAATTTCCTTAAAGGGCTTGTCATGGATAAAAATAGATTCAACACTAAGCTAAACACCCTTCCCCCACCTAGTTTCTAACTAATTTAGTTTACAAAAACTGAATATTTACTTATATTACCAGGGTGTGGTCATCTGAACTCCCCAGGAACATTTTCAGATTTTCCACTTACTTTCCATTTCCTGTTTCTGGAAACATAATGTCACCAATACTAACCCCTACCACCACCACTACCACCACCTCCACCCCATCATACTTACCTGTCTCCCTGTCTGGATCTTCTGGACATGGAACACCACTTCCTTCTGGACGGCCAGTTCCTCCTATTCTTAACATCTGCCAGCCTCCCACGCCTGCACTCCAGTTCTATTGTGCACGCATCGGCAGACGTCAAGAGGAAGAGGAGCTGCTCCCACAGAAGGAAATGATCTCCTGTGCTCAGAAAATCCAAACAGGAAGACAGGTAAGTATGATGGTGGGGGTTGAGTTAGTTGGGATAGGCTAGTAGCGGGTGGCCTAGCTAAGGAAACAGGGGGGGGGGGTGAGGGAGTGAGAGAGAGGGGAGGGAGTGAGATGAGGAACTAGTGTGAGTCAGCTCTTAGTAAAGTGCAATACATCATGGTAGTTATATAAAATAAGAACAGGAAGCTACCCATGTAAACAAACTCAGAAGATACCAGGAGCTCCCAAAGAAACCCAGAAATTACTCAAAACACTGCTAAAGGGATTTGGGTGCACTTATTAACCTATTAATAGCACTAACTGTCCTTTTTTTAAAAAAAAAATAGATTTTTTTGTCCAGAAAACCCCTTTTAGTATGGGTAACGTTCCATAAATAATATATTAATGTTGTATAACACTGTTACAATTAAGTAAAATATGGTTACTTAGTCACTAAGTCATTTCTGAATGTGAATACAAATACTTTATTTCATCAAATTACAGATGTATGTTAGCATATCTATTTTGCTAAAAATGAAGTTTGCAAGTGTTAGAAATCAGTGGTGACCTGGGCTGCATTCATGTGTATGGATAATTAGTGTATGGAAATGAAAACTCACAAGTAAGGCAATGCAGCTTTATGAACCCGTGAACCGTCACTGGATTGTTAACATAATCTGTAATCATATTCTCGCTGGCACATACCCAGAACTGAAAGCAAAGTTGGATTCTTCATTTACGTTCAATTACTTTTTTTAATTACCTTATCCATCCAGAGAATTCCACATCAGAAGATTGGTATCTATATTGTGAAAGTCACGAGACCTCCGGTGTCTATACAACACACACAGTGGAAAATAATAGTCCCAGAATGAGTCGCCTGATAGGATTTCCGCTGCCATATGCCTCAGCTAGATAGTACAGTAAATAAGCAGTGTGATACAAGGGACATAACAGCCAAATATTGAGATAAAGAAACTAATTAAAAGATCTATTTCCTATTTTCCAAACATGAAGCTGATTGAAACAATGGGAAGGCTGATGTTCTAATAAGCTACTTATAGGATGGCAACATTTTCTTAATTAGATTGTGGAAGTAACGAAGGGATCGCACAATAGACTGTTCAGCCTGATTCTCTGTCTCACACTACATGGTCACTATAAAAGCATTTCACTAACTCTGTAAAATTACCCATATGATAGTATATGAGAAGTCACAGCAAGAGCTGAGATTCTGTAATGCATTTAGCAGTAATGTGGCCCCAGTAATGACCCCAATTTACACCATTGTAGCGATCTTATAAGCTGTTACATCAGGTTATTAAGCCCACAGTTGGGCAGGTATTTGTGGACATCTGTATAAAGTGTTATAATTAGAGATGAGCGAACAGTGTTCTATCGAACACATGTTCGATCGGATATCAGGGTGTTCGCCATGTTCGAATCGAATCGAACACCACGTGGTAAAGTGCGCCAAAATTCGATTCCCCTCCCACCTTCCCTGGCGCCTTTTTTGCACCAATAACAGCGCAGGGGAGGTGGGACAGGAACTACGACACTGGGGGCATTGAAAAAAATTGGAAAAAGTCATTGGCTGCCGAAATCAGGTGACCTCCATTTTAGACGAATAGTGGATTTCAAATCCGGGTCATATGAGAATGTGAACTTTGTGACTATGAGACAGGGATAGCTGTACAGGCAGGGATAGCTAGGGATAACCTTTATTTAGGGGGGAATGTTATTAAAAATAACTTTTTGGGGCTCTATCGGGTGTGTAATTGTGATTTTTGTGAGATAAACTTTTTCCCATAGGGATGCATTGGCCAGCGCTGATTGGCCGAATTCCGTACTCTGGCCAATCAGTGCTGGCCAATGCATTCTATTAGCTTGATGAAGCAGAGTGTGCACAAGGGTTCAAGCGCACCCTCGGCTCTGATGTAGCAGAGCCGAGGCTGCACAAGGGTTCAAGCGCACCCTCGGCTCTGATGTAGGAGAGCCGAGGGTGCACTTGAACCCTTGTGCACCCTCAGCTCTGCTACATCAGAGCCGAGGGTGCGCTTGAACCCTTGTGCACACTCTGCTTCATCAAGCTAATAGAATGCATTGGCCAGCGCTGATTGGCCAATGTATTCTATTAGCCTGATGAAGTAGAGCTGAATGTGTGTGCTAAGCACACACATTCAGCTCTACTTCATCGGGCTAATAGAATGCATTGGCCAGCGCTGATTGGCCAGAGTACGGAACTCGACCAATCAGCGCTGGCTCTGCTGGAGGAGGCGGAGTCTAAGATCGCTCCACACCAGTCTCCATTCAGGTCCGACCTTAGACTCCGCCTCCTCCGGCAGAGCCAGCGCTGATTGGCCGAAGGCTGGCCAATGCATTCCTATGCGAATGCAGAGACTTAGCAGTGCTGAGTCAGTTTTGCTCAACTACACATCTGATGCACACTCGGCACTGCTACATCAGATGTAGCAATCTGATGTAGCAGAGCCGAGGGTGCACTAGAACCCCTGTGCAAACTCAGTTCACGCTAATAGAATGCATTGGCCAGCGCTGATTGGCCAATGCATTCTATTAGCCCGATGAAGTAGAGCTGAATGTGTGTGCTAAGCACACACATTCAGCACTGCTTCATCAAGCCAATACAATGCATTAGCCAGTGCTGATTGGCCAGAGTACGGAATTCGGCCAATCAGCGCTGGCCAATGCATTCTATTAGCCCGATGAAGTAGAGCTGAATGTGTGTGCTAAGCACACACATTCAGCACTGCTTCATCAAGCCAATACAATGCATTAGCCAGTGCTGATTGGCCAGAGTACGGAATTCGGCCAATCAGCGCTGGCTCTGCTGGAGGAGGCGGAGTCTAAGATCGCTCCACACCAGTCTCCATTCAGGTCCGACCTTAGACTCCGCCTCCTCCAGCAGAGCCAGCGCTGATTGGTCGAGTTCCGTACTCTGGCCAATCAGCGCTGGCCAATGCATTCTATTAGCCCGATGAAGTAGAGCTGAATGTGTGTGCTTAGCACACACATTCAGCTCTACTTCATCGGGCTAATAGAATGCATTGGCCAGCGCTGATTGGCCGAATTCCGTACTCTGGCCAATCAGCACTGGCTAATGCATTGTATTGGCTTGATGAAGCAGTGCTGAATGTGTGTGCTTAGCACACACATTCAGCTCTACTTCATCGGGCTAATAGAATGCATTGGCCAATCAGCGCTGGCCAATGCATTCTATTAGCGTGAACTGAGTTTGCACAGGGGTTCTAGTGCACCCTCGGCTCTGCTACATCAGATTGCTACATCTGATGTAGCAGTGCCGAGTGTGCATCAGATGTGTAGTTGAGCAAAACTGACTCAGCACTGCTAAGTCTGCATTCGCATAGGAATGCATTGGCCAGCCTTCGGCCAATCAGCGCTGGCTCTGCCGGAGGAGGCGGAGTCTAAGGTCGGACCTGAATGGAGACTGGTGTGGAGCGACCTTAGACTCCGCCTCCTCCAGCAGAGCCAGCGCTGATTGGCCGAATTCCGTACTCTGGCCAATCAGCACTGGCTAATGCATTGTATTGGCTTGATGAAGCAGTGCTGAATGTGTGTGCTTAGCACACACATTCAGCTCTACTTCATCGGGCTAATAGAATGCATTGGCCAGCGCTGATTGGCCGAATTCCGTACTCTGGCCAATCAGCACTGGCTAATGCATTGTATTGGCTTGATGAAGCAGTGCTGAATGTGTGTGCTTAGCACACACATTCAGCTCTACTTCATCGGGCTAATAGAATGCATTGGCCAATCAGCGCTGGCCAATGCATTCTATTAGCGTGAACTGAGTTTGCACAGGGGTTCTAGTGCACCCTCGGCTCTGCTACATCAGATTGCTACATCTGATGTAGCAGTGCCGAGTGTGCATCAGATGTGTAGTTGAGCAAAACTGACTCAGCACTGCTAAGTCTGCATTCGCATAGGAATGCATTGGCCAGCCTTCGGCCAATCAGCGCTGGCTCTGCCGGAGGAGGCGGAGTCTAAGGTCGGACCTGAATGGAGACTGGTGTGGAGCTATCTTAGACTCCGCCTCCTCCAGCAGAGCCAGCGCTGATTGGTCGAGTTCCGTACTCTGGCCAATCAGCACTGGCCAATGCATTTCTATGGGGAAAAGTTAGCTTGCGAAAATCGCAAACTGACAGGGATTTCCATGAAATAAAGTGACTTTTATGCCCCCAGACATGCTTCCCCTGCTGTCCCAGTGTCATTCCAGGGTGTTGGTATCATTTCCTGGGGTGTCATAGTGGACTTGGTGACCCTCCAGACACGAATTTGGGTTTCCCCCTTAACGAGTTTATGTTCCCCATAGACTATAATGGGGTTCGAAACCCATTCGAACACTCGAACAGTGAGCGGCTGTTCGAATCGAATTTCGAACCTCGAACATTTTAGTGTTCGCTCATCTCTAGTTATAATGATATAACATGCATTTATTAAATGGAGTATGCCAGTTTTCAGGCATTCATGCCGCTTTGTCCTTTTTCTGGCACTTTGAAAAAAGTCAGTTGAGTGGGGGAGGAGGCAGCCCAACAGATTTACTATAAGGGGGCGTTCACACTTGAGCCTGTGTCCACCTGCCAGATTTCCGTCCTAATCCCCAGAGAAACTGCATGGCGATGGCTTCCTGTTGGTCAGTTTTAAAACCCATTCATTTGAATGGGTTTTTAAAACAAACCACCAGTGTCCATTAGCGGCCTCTCCACCATTAAACCATTTTTTCTGCATGGACACAGAGTCCTGCATGTCTGACTTTGTGTCCCTGCAAAAAGAAAATGGTTTTCCCGCGGAGAGGCCTGATATGGACACCAGCGGTTTGCTTTAAAAACTCGTTCAAATGAATGGGTTTTAAAACTGACTGCCAGGAAGCCATCTCCAAGCTGTTTTTCATGCAATTTCGGCAGAATCATGGCAGGCGGGTGGACAGCGGCACAAGTGTGAACGTCCCCTTAGTATCTGTTAATGGCCATTATGATAGGTATCCGTTTTTTTTGTTTTTTTTTAAATGGACACCTTCATAACAGAATCCAACAGTAGTGTGAACCCTGCCTTAGAATACATTGAAAAAACAACAAACATTAGTAATGCGTTTTTCTCATAATAGACTCAAAGCGTCGTACAGTGATTAAATAAACAGTATTTTATACTATTCTATGAATAAAATATGCAAATCTATTCTCCAGGATGTAATTAGGAGAACAGCGCCTCTGTATGCTGCCCTCTAGAGGACAGCCTCCTTAACATCATGCATGACTCAGTTAATAAGCCTACTATCATGATGCAGATTTAATTGCCAAATTAGTATTTCTATTCCAAAAGGAACAGATTCCCAGCTATGGACAGCGCTGTTTCGGTCTTTTGGACCTCCTCAGCATAGCGGATACTGATTTGGCAGAGTGAGAGACTATAGACCAGGGTCAGGGGACACTCGTTCACATTAGGGAGAGTGTGTGCCTACATAGGCAGTACGGAGACTTACAAGTCATTCCTTCTCCGCTAGGGATTCTGGGTAAAAAATATGCAAATCTATTGTCCAGGATTAGGAGAACAGTGCCTCTGTATAGTGAGGATCTTATTTTACCCTCAAAAGCTAACTGGAGGGATGTGTTTTGAGTCTTGATTAACAATTGTCCAAGTATGAGATGTTGTTGATCGGTCTGGTTATGCGTTCCGAAGAGTGAGCACTGCATGGTAAGGTTTATGGGGCTTCAGTCAGGGCCAAAGTTATTAGTGGATTTGAAGGTCATCAACTCTACTCGGTCAAGTTGTAGCCATCATCTTAAGGTATTATTATTGCTGGCCTTTGGACCGTTAAGATAATTTGTTATTTTTTTGGATGCCACCATAGATCACTGAAACTTTGTTTCTGAAGTCATAGGTAATTTTTGCACAGTTATGGTGATGATGGGATAGTATGTTATGTGAATTGCAGAGTTTAGCCAATGGGTGTAAACAACTGTGCTGGCCTGTTCCTTGTATTTTCTATTTCTTATGACAGAAAGGTAGATTTGTTCCTATTTCTGGTTAATTGATAGTTTCTGAGATGTAAGGTCAGTGAGATTTTGTTCTTCAGTGATTGATGTTTCCACCACTGACAGTGAAGCCCCATTTTTGTAAGTTTTTTGATGGAGTGGTCAAACAAGGGTGTTTGAGGTTTTCGGGTGAAGACTTTATACTAGGGTACAATAACATCAAAAGCAGAATACCGTTCTCGAACTGCTCAGCCATGGAAAGAAAAAAAAATGTATGTTTTGATGGTTGGTTTAATGTTTTGATTGAAATGATCTTACAGCTTTTAGCAACTGTTTAACTTTCATGGATGTGATGCATCCATCATATATCAGTATCAGTGAAAAAAGGACGCCACACTTACCCATTAAAATGTATGGGTATGGATGGCATCCATGAAGAATGTAGATAACCTTTTATGTGAAATTGAGATGTGTGCATTTCACATAGCACGGCATCTGAATTTCTCATGGGCACCATAGGTTGCTGGTTTAGTTGTTCATTATTTCTTCTAGTTTTTATATTAATTCAATACTTGCTAGTTTGGAATCAGCCCCTATGTACTGACTGGCTGGTGAGATTTGGCTACTATCAAAAAGTAAAAGTGTAATGTAAAGCATGAAGAAGGGATCGGATAGCAGCCTGAGCCTCTGATGAGTCAGACTATAGCACCTACCTTATATTCCTTACATCTGTAGCTACTTAACTACATACCAGGTGACGCTAGGTTCACACCTGCGTTCGGGTCTCTGTTCTGTGGTTTCCATCTTCTGCATGCAAGAAGACGGAAAGCACAGACTGGGTCCGGCCGTGAGCGGTGGTGAGCGTTTTATGCTCTCTGCCGCGAAACAACAGAGTACTGCATGTCCAACTCTGTGTCCGATTTAAAAAAAAAACGGTTTCGCGGCGGAGAGCATAAAACGCTCACCGCCGCTCACAGCCGGACATCTCTCTCACCCATTCAAATGAATGGGTGAGAAAGACTCCTGTAGGTTTCTGTCTCCTGCCTCTGTTTTATGCAGGAAACGGAAACCTGCAGAACGGACACCGGGCGCAGATGTGAACGAGCCCTAAGCAGTGAAAAGAGAAAATGGACAATAAGTAAGCATTATCCAAATGTAGACATTTCTATATAGTATTTAGGACAACTGGTCAATTGCTTTAAGTTGCTGTCATGGCTAAAAGCATCATTAATGGCCCACTAAGTGTTCACAAAAATAAGTATTTACAAAAAGATCAATGACCTCTATTTCAGAAATCATTCAACCAGCAGTAATTATGAGGACACGGAAAATGGCACAGATATAAATAAGGCCCAACAGTATCACTTATTATGCAGAAAAATGGTATTCTATGTGCAGATTTCTCCCACAGTCAGGGGTGTAACGTGAGGAGTTGCAGAGGGTGCAGTCGCAATGGGCCCAGGAGCCTTAGGGGGCCCATAAGTATTGAGATTGCAGCTTCCATCTGGCCCATAAACCAAGTAGACCCACAGGTTACCCTAACCACACTAAGGTTCATTAAACTCCTTAGCACCCATAACTATAACTGCCAAGAGTTTGTTGTAGGGATGAGGTAGGGGGCCCCGGGCAAAAATTGCACCGAGGCCCACAAGACTTTAGTTACACCTTTGCCCACAGTCATTGCACACAGTGCTACAATAATACTGGATCGCTGTTTCTATGCTACTATGCCACTTTTTGTAGCACTAAGGATTGATTTTTAACTACGGTATTAAGTGACAGTGGCAGCCACAAAATAGCATACAAGTCAGTGTATTCATTTGGACTTCACGTGTAGCGCAATAGTTACAATCAAATTGTAGCTATGAAACATAATAGTGTAGCCTTGGCCTTATAGTGAATTTTTCATCACAAACTTCTTTCTGTTATGATGCCACCTATATCATAGTGAGAGCAATAAGAATGGCTACCCAGTTTTTTGTTTTATAGTGTGATCCATAACTAGACGGTATGCCAATGTTTGCCACTACCCATCTGGTAAGGGTTCTTGGCCTTATTTGCAAGTTCCAAAATAATCCCATTTGGAACATTTGGATTTCTCTGACGGTCGTAAAGTGATGTTCAAGTTTTTCCATACAGAAACATTGCGCTCTTAAAGGACATCTGATCTCTCATGTGATGTGTTTTAGTAAATACTTGTGTTCCCATAAATTGGAGCATCGTCCCTTCCACTTTTTCTCTATTATTCTTTGTAGAAAGTAATGAATAAAGTGACAACAATGTGTCTCCAGTTTGGAGTGTCTCTGACATTGTCCAATCTGTGCAACGTGTGCCAGACTCACAAACACAGTCCTTTGACAAGAATAATGGTATGCTTAGGCTAAGTTTACATCTGCGCTTGGGTTGACTCAAAACGAAAACCCAATCTACTTTAAAAGCAGTTATCTGTCTGGTTTCTGCTCGAAAAATGTCCCATAGATTATAATGGGGTCCACCGGGTTCCTGCCTGGTTTCAGCCAAAAAAGGTGGAAAAATACAGAGAGAAAAGTTTTGCTTGCAGGACTTTTCTCTCTATATTTTTTAAGTGAATTTGGGGATGGAAACCCTAAGCAGAGACCAGGTGCAGGTGTGAACCTAGCCTTAGCTGTCATTTTGTTCATAAATTTCCAAATGGAAAAGTGTAGGAATGAAACACTACCGGATTGTAAAAGATGCTCCAGAATTGCTATTTCATAGGGGAAGACACATAGTGATACATCCTGTGTAAGGATTGAATCTTTATCATATCACTGCATAGATTACTGTCCACTTATATAATAACTTATCTTATATCTCTCTTATATTGTATCCCTCCGTATGTACCACTATATACAATAACTCTTCATGATATCTACAACTGTATTTTGTCCCTGTTATGTTAATTTTAATTGGGTACAATTTGCACCTTTATATTCACTACTGCAAGTGTTATCCAAAGAGAACTACAGGATTGTGCTCTGAACAAGCTTATTATATGATAAAGAAAACCTTTCACAATATGCATTTACCTTCCCAAGTTGATGTCCTGCAAAATATGATGCATACAAGGTGCACAGATATGCATAAAATATTCCAAACCCATTTTTCTATTTTTCTCTTTAGCAACAATAACATTTCAGCCATGGCATCAATGACAGGTTAATGGAAGATTCTCTTCTGTGAGATTTATTATAAATAGAATATACTGTATTACTCCCATCAGAGAGATATAAATGCTGTTTAAGTGCAGAATGGTTCTAGTGATATATAAGATGTGACCTTTAAAAGTCAAGTAGTTAGACATGAGAGAATTTAACAGGAGTCGCTTTAAACACGCCATCACGCCGACTGCTAGCTTCAGGCTGTGTCAGGATACTCCTTCCTGTTCGCTTCTTATGGTTGAATGGATCACGCAGGAGAAAAAGTGTCACCTAAACTCCAAGTGTGACACATGTCACCTACTGCAGTACTATACCATGTGCTAGATCTGTAGACTAAATGTTACACAGAGAAAGGCCAGCAACTACGGGCCCAGAGGGCGAGAGGATGAAAGTGGCCTGTATTTCTGGAAGACTGGCTACATATTCATAGAAACAGATCTCGGAGAAAGCTGCAAGGACTTGTGCAACTCTATTGACGGTAAGGTTCTATATTTTGCTATTTTTTTAAAGGTGTGGGAAATAATAGGTAAAAAAAACCCATTGAATAGAAAGCTAAGAATAGCAAAAAATCTGATGGTGTCACGGCTCAGTCAGTTTACATTTCACAAAAGAAAGCAGAGACTGAATGAAACATGTGATCATGATGGAAAGATCTGAACAGCTTGTAAAAGATGGACTTTGTCATAGTCGCTTCCATAGAAGCTTTACGTGACCCTAAGTCAGATTGAAGGGTAAATGATCCTAGAATAACATGTATTACCAACTGGAAAGATAAGAGACACTATGGGCTTGTGGATTAAAAGTGGCTAAAAGAAAACTGGCGTTGTTACACTTAAAACCAGATAGAGCTCTGCTTTTATTTCCTCAAGGGCTCTAGAAAAATTGGTTGCTGTGGCCAAACAGGATTAAGGATTATAAAAGAAAGCACAATGAATTTACCAACAAACCGTTGTCTACTCTCCTATACATAGCAATAAAATACTGACCACAGCATGCATCAGATTCAACACATCCAATGATAAACTTATAATATAGTCAAAAACATGAAATCTCCAACATCACAAGACCAAGGCCGGTGTTGCCAACTGGCAGCCCAATGGTACATGAGACTCTCAAGTGTAAGCATAAGTTTCATTAAAACCAACAGAATAAGGGAGCCTTTACACGGAGTAAACACGCGTGTATTTTTGCAAAATACAGGTGTAAAAATACAGGTGTAAAAATAAGACTCCCATTGACTTCAATGACATTTTACAGGCATATTTTTACACGTGTAAAAAATATCATTGAAGTCAATGGGAGTCTTACTTTTACACGTGTATTTTGCAAAAATACACGCGCGTTTACTCCGTGTGAAGGCTCCCTAAGTGGTGAAGTCTTTTATCAGTTAAAATGGTTGAATAGAGTCTTAAACCAAGTTTTCCAGCTGAAAGATTGGTAGATTGGAGGTTTATGATGGATGAGTGTCCGTCCATTGCTGGGGCGCACTCACCCAAATGGCTATATATGAAAATGCTACAGTATCTCAGGATTACAATTTTTTTCTTGCACAGGTTCAAGGGCTACAATGGAGAAGCTTTCCCAACAGTCCAGTATTAGCTGTAATGATAATATAACACATCGTATATTATTGAGCCTAAAGCTATATTCACATGACAATGAATAATGTTTTTTTAACGGATGTCAAACGGCAGCATTAAATTCAATTCACGTGAATGGTCTAGTCATATGACTATTATGTTGATGGTCTGTTGTAGCAGACTGTCAAAATATAGGTCATGTCCTATTTTTGTCCATTTTTCCAGAACCCTCCATATACTTAAATTTATGGGGGATCTGTGAACACAGGTTCCACTCAGGTGCAGCATGGCTGCAAAAAATGGACGTTTTTCATGTCCACTTTGCATTTCAGTCTTGTGGCTAAGGCTAAGGCCCCATGTAATGGGTCACAAGTAGAGATGAGCGAGTACTGTTCGGATCAGCCGATCCAAACAGCACGCACGCATTGAAATGAATGGACATAGCCGGCACGTGGGGGGGTTAAGCGGCCGGCTAGCATCAAAGCGGAAGTACCAGGTGCTTCCATTCATTTCAATGCGTGCATGCTGTTCAGATCGAATGATCCGAACAGTATTCGCTCATCTCTAGTCACAAGTAAAAAAAAAAAAAAAACGTGGCCGTTTAATAGCACGGGCCCATGTATGGGGCAAAACTCAGGTCAGGTCTTATTCTTGTCCGTTTTGTGGTCTGGGCTCACTGAGAGTAGTGAATGGGGCTGTCAAGGCACTAGCAGCACATGGATGTCATGCGAATACAGCTTATTGGTTGGAGCCCCACACTAATCTCATTAAAGAATTGTGGAAAACCTCTTTGAGACCAGGGACTGACGTTGCAAAAACGCAACATTTTACGCTACCCGTAAAGTGGATGGAATGCCGACTAATCCCATCAACACATTGCAGAAAAAAATCAGCAATGGAATTGGTGCGATTCAAACTGTATAGGTATAATAGAGGCAGAAAATCTGTAGTGGAAAACTCTGCAGACTTTCTGTGAAAAACGTGGAAATGCGTTTCTGCTGCAGTCTTTTCCGCAGCGTTTTTTGGCTACAGCCCGCTACGTGGGGCCTTAGCCTAAAAGTTAACAAAAGAATCAGATTTTCAACTAAATTAATAAGGAGTTGCATTGACTTTGAAGTGGAAAGGAAGAACAGACTTGAGTTCATGGCAGAGAACTTTGTGGTCAGTAAGTTCAGAAGCATTTCTGCCACACACAAGAACTCACTATATCCTTCATTTATTTCTTTGGAATAATAACTGAGCCTGGGAGGGATGACGTGATGGAGCTTATTCTCCAATGTGGTGACAAGTCAAAATGAAGTGAGATGTCAGTGGGGATGGTTTATCCTCTGATGTCTCAATGCACAGGGAATACATGTCCCCAGGAAAAAGCTTTTTGTAACTACCTTGCTTTTAGGAAGAACTGACAGATGAAGATTAACTCTACAAATGACAGACCATAGAACAAATACAAACAGCAAGGATCTGGTGCTTTTCAGCTGTTCAATTAAAAACACTATCAAACCTTTTTTACCTAGGCCGCTACATAAGGCCTCAGTCTTACATGAACATTCTATATTTCTAAAAAAAAAATGCAACTACCGTATTTTTCGGACTATAAGACGCACTTTTTTTCCCCAAAATTTTTGGGGAAAAGAAGGGTGCGTCTTATAGTCTGAAGGTGGCGCCTGGCATCCGCTGTAATAGAGAGGCGTAAGCCGGCAAGTGACAGACGCCATTACAGGTGCCGGGGCCTGAGACATCGCTACGATCCTCTGCCCTGCATGAAGCCAGCAGCGGGAAGGGCTTCTCGGTCCCCCCGCCGCTGGCTTCATGAAGGGCAGAGGATCGTAGCGATGTCTCAGGCCCCGGCGTCTATCCCTCCCCGGCATCCGCCTCTCTAGTACAGCGGATGCCGGGTCAGTATCCGTGGCCCCTTCACCCCCGGGGCCGGTCCCCACCGGCCCCGTACCTGTAAAGTTGCAGGCCGGCTCCTGCGCGGCAATATCGCAGGAGCCGACCTGTCCGGGTCTGTCACTGCTGTATTAGTATTGCGGCTGGTCTCTATGACCAGCCGCCGTAATACTAATATACAGAATGTCACATAGACGGCAATACAGTTGTATTGCCATCTATGGGACTTGCGATCAAGTGACCGCAGGTTCAAGCCCCCGGGGGGGGAATAAAATAGTAAAAAAAAAAAAAGCTTTAAAAATATGAAATAAATAAAAGTTCTAAATCACCTCCTGTTTTTTTTTTTTTCAATACAAGGTGATCTAAGCAATAGATATCCCCCAAAATGGTATAACTAAAAAGTACAGCTGGCCCCGCAAAAAAAAACGCTCTATGCATCCCCGTACAGCTGCAGGGTCACCTGTCAATGTGGCCTTGCAGCTGTTGCAAAACTACAACTCCCATATATTAAATATTTTACCAGTTTTTGCTTCAAAATTTTTTTTCCCTATTTTCCTCCTCTAAAACCTAGGTGCGTCTTATAGTCCGAAAAATACGGTAAATATATAAAAATAATGGACCATCAAGCTATTGCATGTCAACTACAACAGCTCATATCATGGCATAGGAAAACCATAGTTGTATACATGATTATCCCATAATTTCTTGGAAATCTTACACTGACTGTTTGGATAGGTAAAGGTTTTTTTATGTCCAAAATAAATGACAAATATAAAAATGCAACATTACATTCAAATCCATTCATATAATGACAATTGCGCATATGGATAATATGAAGAACAAGCTGTTTTTCTGCTGCCACGGCATGGTGCTTCTTACAAAACAGGAACACGAATTGTAACTGTAACACAACAGATGGATGTTATTTCCAGTATATGCACAATCGTGATGTATGGATACCAAAAAACTCCTCTCTGAATAGCATTCTGGATAACTCTATAAATAATAAACCGTGGCCGACCACAAATGTATTATATTATAGCTCTCTTAAAGGATAATGTGTAGCAAATCCCCCTTAAAGCTTTAATAATAGATAAAGCATAGATGTATCTTAGGTTTGTAGTAGGGTAGAGCAAGTCAGCAAGTATTGTGGTGTGGAGGAGCAGAAAGGACAGTCTCAATGGAGATTAGCTAGACACCATTATTTATAGGAAAGCTGTCCCTACTTGATATCACCATGTGGGCCTCTCCATGTCTGGAAATGTGAATGCCACCATCAACACATGGAGCAGCAATTACTGCTAAGGACAATACATAGCTTTCATGGCCCACTGCGTCAATATTTTCAGTGTCAGAAGCCACATTCTAGAAATGCAACCAGGCCCGGTGCATTCTAGTACTGACATCACCTCATGGGTGCAGGGCAGGCCCAATTTCAAAACCAAACGTCAATCATCCTCTTCCTCCAGTTCATCCACACTGTACCATTTACCACTTCACTAGCACTCGCCTCTTCTTTCGGCAGTGGCTTGTAACTTCTAGGCCTCAGGCAAAGCAGACTGTGCATGCCCACAGGCCATGAGAAAATCGCCGCTTGCACAGTATTGTAAGCGGTCATTTTCTCATGGTTTGTGGGCATGCGCAGTCTGCTCTGCCAAAGGCCCACGGCCTAGAAGTCGGAAACCTGCACCAGAAGAAGAGGATGAAGAGGACACTGCTGACGAAGATGGAGGCGGCGCTGGAGAGAGTACTCTCACAGCACTGGGGGCGTCCCCAGTGCTGCGAGAGTTTGAGAGTTTGAGCTCTGGGGCCCACCCCCAGTGCTGCAAGAGAACTCATTTGCATACCCACAAGAATCGGGATTCCTACAGAACGGCGGCACGGAGAAGACAACAAAAGGTAGAAGAAGAATAGCCTTTCTTAAGGCTATTCCTACGTGTTACTCATAAAATAAAAGGTTTGTATGATAGGATCCCTTTAAACCAATTTAATCTGTGGGTCGTATCGAACTTGTTCGACCTGAAATACATCTTGGTATTGAGAAGTCTGCCCATCTCTAGTCGTGACCATGTGATGTCTCTTACCCTATCAGGTTGGGATGTGCCAAAAAAAGAAAAGCCTCTTTCAACCAGTGTTATTCATCAGTGAGATAAAGTAAAAATAAGGTCACTACAAGGAAAATCCTTCTAAAATGATTATGCAATCACATTGTGTATAATGTTGGACCTGCATAAAGTAATAAAAAAAAAACCTCTTTAACCAAAGAGTAGCGCTTATTCCATGTTAAAGTACCAGAAAGTGTTCATATTTCTGTCAACATTTGTCCTCTTAAATAATACAGTCTGGAGCGCAACACTTGGCCTTGTTGACAGGACATTATGATCTATGCAAAATTACAGACAAGGACTTTGGCAGAAGAAAACATTAAAAAAACATAATACAAGGACTCTGTGACAAAAAGCAGACGTGTCAACATGACCCCTTCAATCAGGAAGAGATTTATCTAGTCTAGTGCTGTAATTCTGAAGCATCAACCAGCCGGACTCCGCTGATAAATTCTCATATAATAAGAAATTGCAGCAACACATTAAAGAAAATCAAAGAGGCACATAAAAGACATATAATAACATGGGCAAGCTCTCTGCATTTCTTCTACATCGATCGTGGTGGGAATAAAAAGTAAATTGAATTAAAATATAGAAAAGTAAAGCAGATGCATTTCTAAATACAGAGCAGACTTGCCCCTTGACCACTTCACGAGCAATATTAAAAGGCTTCTTATTAGTGTGCCATACTGTATAATATGAACTTGTTATAGAAAATTCAGGGCTCTTCTCACGATTTGTTTTTAACACCATTGCTTAGCTGAATGCCTTCTCCATTGTGTTGTGGCTATTGATGCTCTATTGAAGCAGATGCTTTGCGATTTAAGTTCTTAAAGGGAACCTGTCCTGTTAAAGAAGCAATCTGATGTGCAAGCAGCATGTTACACAGCAGCAGGAGCTCCAATAAATCATATATGGTTGTAAAGGAAAGGTTCAGTATAACTTTTATTTTATGCATTTAAGGGGGCGTAGCAATAGCAATATCTTGTATCATAGAATCTTAAGGCTAAGGCCCCATGTAGCAGGCTGTGGTGAAAAAGCAGACTTTCTGCTTCAGTTATACTTATGGGGAACCACTGGGGTTTTGGTAGATATAATTAACATGCTGTGATTTGTAAAACTGTTTGCCAGTTTTGGAAATCTCAGCATGTCCGCTGTGCTTATTTTTCTGCAATGTTTGGATTGGGATTCACTAGAATCCCATCCACTTTGCAGGGACTGTAAAACACCACTGTTCTTGCCACATAGAGCCACAGCTTATAGAGGACTTCACACCACCTCCACTGACTCCAACTCTTTGTATCCTTTTATAGGCAATGCTCTGCTGATTCTGCCACAGTTGGATATGTTTCACTATCCTCTACTATTCCTGAGCAATCAGTGCTGTTAGTTAGTAGCACCTTGCTTCTTAAACTCTCTACTATCAGTTGGGTGGTCCTAGACTGGAGCAGACAGGGACCACCCCTAACAGTACAGAGCCTTATTGGCATATTCCTTAAGAATAGTGGAGGCTAGAAAAAAATATAACTGCAGAGGAGCAAAGTTTATTGCCAGATGCAAAGAGTTAGAGTCTACTACAGAAACAAGGCTTGAAGAAGTTCTATGTACCGTATTTTACGGACTATAAGGCGCACTGGACTATAAGCCGCATTGCCCATGAGCGCCTTATAGTCCGTCTCGGTTCATATATAAGGCGCACCGGACTATAAGCCGCAGTCCGGTGCGCATTATATCTTATTGAAAGCGGCGGCAGGCAGACTTTGCCAGCGGCCGCTTAACCCCCCGCGTGCCTGCCGCTTCTATTGGAAGCGCTCGGCAGGCGAGGAGGGGCTCTATCAGCAAAATCATGCTGATAGAGCCCAACCGTAAACGTTAGATTAAACTACCCCCCCCCCCCCTTTTTAAAATAAAAGCCTGAAACAGAATGTGAAACTTACCGAGCGGTGCAGGGTGGGCGGGCATTCAGGCCTCCTCTTCCTCCGATGTTCCGTCCTCCTCCGGCGCTCGCAAGCTGATAATGGCCAGGGCACATGCGCAGTAGAAGCATTATGATATTGCGCATGCGCCCCGGCCATTATCAGCGAGCGCCGGAGGAGAAGGACGCAACATCGGAGGCAGAGGAGGCCTGAATGCCCGCCCGCCCGCCCTGCACCGCTGGGTAAGTTTCACGTTCTGTTTCAGGCCGGCGTGACAGCAGGGCTGCCGGACACTTCCTATTCATTTCTATGGGAGCAGGCATGCGAGCGCTCCCCATAGAAATGAATGGACTGCTTTTTTCCATTCATTTCTATAGGGAGCGCTTGCATGCCGGCTCCCATAGAAATGAATGGGAAGTGTCTGTCCATTCATTTCTATGGGGAGCGCTCGCATGCCTGCTCCCATAGAAATGAATAGGAAGTGTCCGGCAGCCCTGCTGTAACGCCGGCGTGTACGGCTGTGATACACGCCGGCGTTCGGTAGTGTGAATGCACCCTTACGGTGCCTTTTATGTATGTATGGAAGCGGAACGCAGTCTTTGCCGCCGCTTCCATCCATATATAAGCCGCACCGGACTATAAGCCGCACTTACGATTTCTGAGGAAATCGTAGGTTTTTATGTGCGCCTTATAGTCCGGAAAATACGGTACTCTGAGAGTATGTTCACATGGCGGAAAATGAAGAGGAATTCCTCTTCATTTTCCACCACCGCATTTCCGCTTCGGTCTAGCCATGATGGGATGCTGTTGCAGTGTATCAGCATTCTGTCGCAGAATACTGCTTCTTATTAGGCCCAGATGAATGGGCCTAATCAGGAGGGAGTCTCAAGCTATGGAGTCCGCAACAATATTGAGCAGGACACTTCTTTTTTCCATGTCATGCTGCAATCTCATCCTCCCATTGAAAACAATGGGAGGCAGATTCCAGGAGGAATGTGCTCTGGATTCGGAGGTGAGATCCACCCCCAAATACATGGCAAATTCTTCCGTGTGAACACAGCCTGAAAAATACACTCTATGTATGTATACTGCAGGTACCAAAGAGTAACTATGGTTTATATTGTGTGTAAAGAATGTAAATTGTATCCTAGAACAGCGCGCTTCATATCCTCTATCCATTAATCCCATACAGTAATGTGCAAATGTTTTTAGGCAGGTGTGGGGAAATGCTGCAAAGTAACAATGCTGGTAAAAGCAGAAGTGTTAATAGTTTATTTTTGTCTATTAACGAGATAAGAAACATCTTCGAGAACTAACTACAGATAGAGATGAGCACATGTGTAAAATTAGGTAGAAAAGCAGAGGAGTAGAGTAACAAGGTCAGTTAGGCATCTTACATCATCACCTGACAGCCTGTCAGCATTCATTAGAGGCGGGAGGAGAGTTTACAGTGCTGATGTCATACCAGCATATACTGTAGGATATTGCACAGGGAGCCATTTTGTGAGATTACAGCGTAGAGAGAAGAGCTGAGCCAGTGCAGTTAGCAGCAGCACCAATAAAGTGATACTGAAAAAAAACAGCAACTCTTCATTGCTGGTGTACTACAGAATTATGGGGAGTATTCAAATCTGTTTTCCAGTGGAGTGAAAATGGTTTGTAAGTCTCCATATGCCTGCAAAGGCACTCTCCTTGAGGAGTTCTCTTAGTCACTGAACTTGGTCTATAGTCTCTCACCCAGCCAAACTAGTTTCCCTACGCTATGCTGATGAGATCCAACAGATTGAAACAACGCTGTCCACAGCTGAGAGTTCTGTTCCTTTTGGAATAGATATACTAGTTTGGCAATAACCCCACATCATGGTATTAGGCTATCTGAAAAAGCCATGCCTGATGTTTAAGGGGCTGTCTGTTAGGGAATTGCTAGGACAGCAATTCTCCAGTAAATGTTTGAACCCAGGGACGGGACACAAGAGACAGTGAGCCCTAAGCTGAAGCCCCCAACTGACCCTTCCTATTGCCAGGCCCTATCCTACGTAATAGGCGGCAACCACGAAGACAGTCCCTTCCTGGATATGTGAAGCACAAAACAGAGACAAGACGGACAACAAAGGGAGGTCAGCTAGCCAAGGGTCAGTAACAGTCGAGCGATGCAGTGCCAAATTGGAGTTCAAAGAATAGTCAGTGAGGAAAGCCAAAGGTCAAGGATAAGAATGCAAGCAAAAATAGAGACAGTAAGGAGCAAGTATGCACACGGCAATAGCAAGCACTGGTGTGAATGAGAGTCAAGACTAAATAGGGAGGAAGAACCCGCCCCTGGAGTTGACAGGAAGGCAGGTTGTCAATCACACGAATTAACCTCTTCATGAACAGAGGCAAACAAGGGCAGAAGACGGGTGTGGTGCAAATACAATCACAAAACTAGAGCCATGTTCACACAGTGCAACCAAAAACTTTCAGCCAA
The DNA here is from genome assembly GCF_031893055.1 of Leptodactylus fuscus. Classification (NCBI taxonomy): domain Eukaryota; kingdom Metazoa; phylum Chordata; class Amphibia; order Anura; family Leptodactylidae; genus Leptodactylus; species Leptodactylus fuscus. Next base: position 58,319,500 of record NC_134270.1, read on the forward strand.
GAACCAAACTGCACCCACCTCCTGCACCGCCGCATGCGAGCAGAGGGCGGTGCAGTGACCCGAACAGGCAGAGATGTTACACTGTCCTTGAGGCAGTGAAAAGAGGCATTACTTTCCTAACTACATCCTGGAAAACAGATTTACATATTCCCCAGAATCCCCTAGTGGAGTGAAATTGGCTTGTTTTCATAGTCCCTGAACCTACAGAATTATAGGACAGGAGGACTCTGGAGAATAGTTTTCTAAAATTGAGTCATTGTGATGCAGTGTGTTACTATATCATTGTCACTGGCCAGGTCACCCTTTCAATAACAAATCTCACTTTGTTTTTTTTTAAATCAGATAATTTTTATTAACAAATTTTTCTTAACATAAAATCAAACAATCGACAAAACAACAGCAACACAATAACAATTCAAAGTAAATATGGAGACACAATCCGACAGATAAAGAGGGAGGGGGGGAAGTTCATTAGGACCCCCCCCCCCCGCTAAATCTCCCGAACCTCCTTTGATTTCGATGTAAAGAATAGCATTCAGGGGATCAAGGAAACTGAGAAAGTTGAAGTGAGAGATAAGTTCCTAATCAGAGACGGGGAGGGAAGGCCAGGTGAGTCCAACCATGCTCCCCAAATTTTTTCAAATTTAGTTTGGGCCTTTTTCTGTATATATACTCCCCTCTCCAGCCTAATAGTATTATTAACTCTAGATATCAATTCCACTAGAGAAGGAGGGCTCGGGTCCAACCAATGATAAGCAATCAATTTTCTTGCCTGGTATAAAACCCTGGACAGGTATAAAACCCTGGACAACAAATCTCACTTTGTGAATCATTTTTGTGAATCATTTTTTGTAAAAACTGCCAATATCACTCAAAAAATCAGCCTGACTGCGATGCCAGTGTGCCACAATGTCAATTTTAGTCTGTACTTTTCACCTCTGTGAAAATGTTTGGCATATAAAAATATAAATTTGATGCATCTTCCAACACCACCATGTTGATATAGCATCTTCTCCCAAAATGGACAATTTTTAGTGTTTTTTTTAAAATCATTTCTAACATTTTCAATCAGACACATTGATGTAAATGTAAAGCCTGCCTTACTTTTTTTCTTCAATTTTGTACTTGCCACACTGTTGGCATAGTAGCAACAAAATAAAGAACGCCATTGCTTCTTCTAATATCAATGCCATGTTGGTGAACCATTCTGCTCCCGTAAAGGGAATGATTGTTACTCTGCATAAAACCCTTACATACTACTGTGTGTCTACAATAAAAGCAATCTAAGATTTCATTGTATTGAGATAAATGATATGCATTGCCATGTTTTTTATTAGCAATTCTGCCAGCTAGCAATACTGAACCACTAATCCTAAGGGTTTAACCTGGTAGAGCTTTATGTTGATTTATAGTATTTTTCACTGATCCCCTTCCTGCATTATGGACACCGAGGTTGCAGTGCGACGCCTCAGGACTTAGAACTATGGAAGATCAGTCTCTGTCAGGAACATCAATACAAGACTCAGCCTCTCTGACACTTAAACCCACTTGCAGATAGCAAACAAATGGAGTTGTTAATGATCTCTGTGTTTTTAATATTGGATTAGAAATTGAGCACAAGGAATTAATGTAGATTGTCTTAGTCTCAGTGTAAACTTTTCTGTCTGCCATTTGTGAATTAAATACAAAGTATCAATCTAAATGTTTGCGGTTTTAGAAACAAAATAATGACAAGTCTATAGAAGTAAAGCTAATTACACAATAAAAGCATTAGGTCATTATGTCATGTGGAGTTCTGTATATTAAAAACGACAACTCACAGAAATATTCCAACACTAAATAAAGTGTCTAAGATCGTATAATAAGAAACACAAGATGAAATGGCTGAATTGAATATGTCATCCAAGGGGCTTCTCCAGCATCAGTCTCAATTATAGGAAGAACGGGATATGGGACCTTCCATTACTTAAGATTCGTGTATGTGACTGTAGTAGTGTGCAGGTCTCTGGGATGAACAATAATAGGATGAACGACACATTGATGACATCTGTTTGCAATCTGTGTTTTCCATGAACCTTATCAATAGAATAGACTGATCAACACACAAAAATTGACTGGAATAGGACCTGCTTCATATTTTGTTGCTTGATACTACAGCCCACACACAGATTTGAGTATAGGTTTCAAAAATATGAATGGGTTAGTATGCTATTTGTTATTATGGATCCATTATAACACATAGCACATGGACTAAGGCCTGGTTCACATCTGCATTCGGTATTCCATTTGGGGAGATCACTTGCGGACCCCGAAATGGAATACTGTACTCATTACAAAGCAGTTAGCTGAGAATTCACACATACCCCATAGACTATAATGGGGTCTGTATGTTTTCTATGCGGTGTCCACACGAATCATGCAGAGAGAAAAGTGTTGCTTGCAACACCCTGAACAGAATACCGAACACAGATGTGAACCAGGCCTAAAACTACAGCATGTGCATAAAGCCTTACTGGTTGAACAGAAAAGTGTGTGTTATAAAGCTAAAAGCTTTACACTTTAGTGTTATCCCCATTGGCTTGGAGTACTAATACACACCACCACACCCCAGTACTGGAATAAAGTCCATGTACATGTTTATTTCATTATGTTCAAAAGACCTATGGAGGGAAGCAGCTGACAAAGTAATATATTCAATATACATGGTGTTTCCTACTCAAGTCATCTTAAATGTGTTTCATTTTTTTTCATAAAGTGAAGTGCAAGTGGATACACGAAAATTTGCAGTATATCTTATCTAAATAAAAATGCTTCTTTATTCACCGATCAGGCTCCTTTCCTTCCCCTCCCTACTTCCTAAGCTGCTTAACTCAACATTCAGTGAAGACAGTCTGGAATCCCTAGAAATCTAGGGAGACGGCTAACTGTAAGCTTTTAACACTTGTGTAGCAGCTTTTCTAGCAATGATAAACAGGCAGTATTATGAGTAAGAAAACTTACTGCTAGCTGCAGCATTGTACATGTGTTTTTTGGTTTGGTCCTCCTGCTCCTTCCCTTCCCAAAATTTTCTATGGGAAATGGCAGTCATGTTTTAAAGAGGTTTTCTAGAAATAATATATTGATAACCTATCCTTTGGATAGGTTATTAATATTAGGTTGGCGCAATCCCATCACCAGGACTCTGCTGAAGATCTTCTGAATACAGCGCCAATGGTGATCCAATAATCAATTCTCTAATTCATCAAGCCATGTGGCATTAGTTTTTGTAGCTCATTCCCATTCAAGTACAATGTTGCAGTCTATTCAAGCAGCTTATCAATGGGATTTGGGCCCCCACCAAACAAACTGATGATCTATCATAAGGATAAGTCATCAACATTTTAGTCCTGGAAACCCACTTTAACATCCTCTACGATTCCAGTACTTTTTCCCAGTTTCTAAAATAAAAATCCCATATATGAAACTAAACGTGACTTCTATAATGCAAACAAGCAACTTCAAATATTCCATAAAAGCAGACATTTCATAGGGATCTGTAAGAGTTAAGCTAAAGACAAAACTAGACAGATAACACCAGCAAAGGGTTGTGAAAAGCCGCTTAAGAGGCCAAGTACTGGCAACTTCGTTGATCCCTCTGTTTACATGTGTTTGGGATTAGCCATTTGAGGCTGGTAGTAATCTGTGGATCTTATTTCCTTGGTGCAAAGGATGTTTTTAAGTATTTCATCCTCAAAACCGGGCAGAAGACACATATCATCATCTTCTTGGTTAAAAGATTACAGCCGCCTCGCAGTGTAAAGAATAAATACTAGAATAGGACAATATTGAATCAACCATGGAATATTTCCTGCTGATGCAGCAATGGTGTCCATTCAATTACAGGAAATGTCCGTATAAGTGTATGATAATGGCAAATGCTTTACACATTTGTAATATGACAGGGCTAACAGACAGTAATAGTAATAAATGCAATGCAGACAGAAACAGGCTCCTGGACCACAGCACAGTAACACTATGTTAGGGGCTCCACCAAAACATTGAATACCGTATGTTTTCCGATTTCTCTTCTTCTTCACTGAAGAATTTACATAAGGGGCAATAATAATGTCTAAACAGAAAGCCATTTTTCGAAATGAAATTCTCCTAAATTAAAAGGTTTTAGAATAACCCAGGCATTGAAAAATACCTTGTTTATTTAGACCCTTACCCCACATAAAACAATGAAAAACCAATCTGAATGTCAGAACTATATTTATACTATAGATCCGTGAGCTGTCCAAGGTGCTACTGCTGGCCCGTGGGACAATGGCCTGCGATCGCTGTCCGTGGTGCTGCAGACATTTAATTACACAGCCTTCAGGTAGATTTGTAAACTAGACTTGTCTCATGTGAAAAAAATAATTTCAGGAGGCTGCAAAGACCCGAGCGTAAGTCATCGCTACAAATCAAGGCCTGGACAAGAAGTCAATTTAGAGTTGATTAAATAACAGTGATGTTTTTATTTCCTAAAAGACCCTTTTGTTTCATCAAGGCCATTAAATGTGTCATTATTGTCACCTTTTGTGATATTGTGACGTCTGACCCTGAGGTGAAGCCATTGACCCTATATCCCTCTTCGCACATTGACACTTTGATTTCTGATTATATAATGCTAGAGGGGCCATTTCCTGCAATCCCATTCTATCCTCCTCTGCTTATTCCCATAGGAAGAGGCTGATGAGTTAAGCAGCTCCACTAGCCATTAATCCTAGCTCTAAATCTTACTTTTTCTAGAGCATATGCTGTTTGTAAGCCTGTCTGCCTGTTTCTGCATCAAACTCTGTTCAGCTTCAGGCAGCTTTGGCACTGGTGTGAAAGCAAACATCAGGATATATGCTCTTACATAGGGATGTGATAGGAAAAAGCTGATCATTAGTAATACAGAACAGATGTTCTATATGTTTTCAATGTAGACAATTCCTTTAAACACCATAGTTTTGATCTTCAATGAAAGGTTCATTCCATTAGAGAGGAAATAAAACAGTGACATTTTAAAAAGAATTGAAATATTCTTACAAAATCTTGTAATCTGCCAGGGACTTCTCGTAACATGCAGAAAGTAAGTTGTCTTTCGCTATTCGATTAGTAATGAGAAAAATGTCAACATTTCTAGATATGTTTGATAAGTAACTAATATAAGTATCTTTCTTAGCGTCAGTTGACAAGGAACTTAGATGACCATTGTAAAGTAAGTAGCATCATTACAAAAAATTCTGTCCTTGCCTTTTCTGCATAAAATTAACCATGGACAGAGGAAAACTCTTGACTACAGAAATAAATAAATAATATGCAGCCATGGCTCCCCCTTACTATATTCTTTCCCATGAGTAATTTTCAGGAGCAATAAAGTGTTAAAGGGCTATTCCCATTGGGACATTTATGGCAGTATTCACAGCGTTCTCAAGAACCCATGTCTCATGACCACAGTGAAGGGTAAGATGGCCACATATGTGTGGATATAAGGGAACTGCTTGAAGAGCAACTCCCCAGTAGCTGCTGGTGATCCTGGAGAGGAAGGACACAACAAGACAGAGAGCCCTAAGCTAACTGCCCCCCCCCATCCCTGCCTACTTGTCTCAACTACCCTAGGCAGTAGAGGGCAACTGGGTGATAGTCCCTTCTTAGATATAAGTGATGACACAGAATGAAGACAAAACAAACAACAGCAAAAGGGAGGTCAACTAGCCAAGGGGGCGATACCAGTTGAGCAGCGCAGTACAGAATCAATATCCGAGAGAATAGTCAAAAGTAAAACCAGAGGTCAGGAATATGTATAGAGATAACAACAGCAAAGAGTAACTAGCCAGCACACACAAGGCAATATAAAGTACCAAGGTGAATGTAAGCAAACAATAAATAGAAAGGAAGAACCCGCCCCAGGCCTAATAGGAAGATAGGCTGTCAATCACACAGGTACAACTAAGATTATTAGAGGAGCAGAGGTAAACCAAGGTGAAGGAGATAGGTGTGGTGGAAAATCAATTACAGAGGTTCGGGAATAGGACAATGTTCAGACAATACAAGAAGAAACCAAAGCAACACAGCCGGACACACCTCCTGCACCACAGTTGGAAGATGGGGCCGAAGCCGGGATGGGTGAGGATGTTATAGTGGATCTCTCCATTCACTTGTACTGGATTTTCAAAAACAGTCGGATAACATAATATAACATAATATATTAAGTAAGGTGAACTATATCTGTCACATATTGTGAGCCACTGTGATAAATTTGGCCTGTCTTCTGCCTGGTCTACTTTTAAGCTGCAGAAATTTAAGAAAGTAATAATAAATCTTCCACATTGAGTTACAATTTTGTATTTTGTTTACACCTAGAAAATAAAGAGCTGCCCTGTTTAAATGGTACAGGTACAGAGTTTGTAGAGCTCTTTCTAATGCGTTGTGGACCTGTGTCAGGTGGACATGACCGGAATGGGGTTTTTAGACTAACAACAAAATAAGTGAAGCACAAAATAAGTTAGAAAACCATTATTAATACAGTAAATAGACTGTTGAGCCCCTTCCTGCCAAAGCCATTTTGTATTTTTGCAGTTTTGTTTTTTACTTCCCACCTTCCAAAAGCCATAGCTATATATATTTTTTTAATTCACAGAGCCAGGGCCTGCTTTTTGTAGGACACATTGTAATTCTTAATAGCACCATTTAATTTCTGTGCAATGTACTGGGAAGCTGGAAAAAAAATTAAGAATGAGATGGAACTGGGAAAACAACGCAATTGTAGATTTAGATTTTTATAGTTTTCACAGCAATACCAATTATGCCAAATTTATGTAGTTTATTCAGGTTTTAATACCTTAAAAATGTTTAACTCTTTGAAGGATACAACAATTTGTTTTATTTTAAATTTGATTTTTATTGAGAAAGAAATTTTTCATTACAAAAGGATAATCATATCACAAAACATTGAATACAAAGGGAAGGTAACAATGCCCACAAACATTGGATCAAAGGTAATTGGCATGAAACAACCCTCTTAATGTCCATCACAAATCATTAGGAAAAGGGAAAACCATGTGAGCAAAGGGTAGGGAGGAGGGGAATAAGGGAATAGGGACGCGGGACAGGGCACAAGGGAAAACCTTTGGTAGAAAAAAAAAAAATAACCATAAGGGCAAAAGTAAAACAACAAAACTATAGCATAAAACATCTCCGCAGATCCTAGAGCAAACCGGCACATGTCCTACAGAGGTCACAAATCATATATAAGCAAGTGAGCGTAATGACTATCGGCCCCGACCCAAGTCAAGGGGTCGCAGCAGGAGGGGAAAAGGCCTGAGTGGGGGAGCCCGTTCTATTCTCCATGAAAGAAAACCACAATGCCCACCTAGAACAAAAATGGGGGAAGGTGTGATTCTTTGAAGCCAGCATCCGCTCCAGGGTGAATGCCAAATCAACATGACAAATTAGTTCTCCTATTGTCAGGCAGGGCGCAGATTTCCACTGTCTCACAATCATTAACCTGGCAGCTAAAATTATTTGTCCCAACACTACTTGGAAGGAAATAGGGGAGTGTTTAAAAAGAGAAGTAAAAGGATGGAATAAAACACAATTTTCCCACTAATTCCTATTATTGGGGGGGGGAGGGGGGAGTTCTGGCATTCTTTTCCTCTGTAAAATCAAAGTTTTGAGTGTACTCTCATGTACTCCTAGACAGCTCATATGTTATGCATTCCCCTTCCTGCAGCAGTCAGTATTGCCCTAAAGAATGTCATAATTTTGGGGTCTTTCATTGTCAAACTATAAAAAAAAAATTAATTGATGCAGGCATATTGATTTCTTACATTCTATTAAGGTTACAGAATAAAAAAAGCCAGATAGATAGAGAGAGAGAGAGAGAGAGAGAGAGAGAGAGAGAGAGAGAGAAGAGAGAGATAGATAGATAGATAGATAGATAGATGATAGATAGATAGATAGATAGATAGATAGATAGATAGATAGATAGATAGATAGATCTGGTATTACAGACCTCAGACTATTAAAGAAAAAGACTGACACCACCTAAAGCTGGCAAGGAGGGGCCACACGGTGGCTCAGTGGTTAGCACTGCAGCCTTGCAGCGCTGGGTCCTGGTGTTCAAATCCTGCCAAGGGCAAAAAACCATCTGCAAGGAGTTTGTATGTTCTCCCCGTGTTTGCATGGATTTCCATCCCATAGTCTAAAAAGACATACTGATAGGGGAAAATGTACATTGTGAGCTCTATGTGGGGCTCACAATCTACATTTAAAAAAAAAAAAAAAATGCTGGCAAGGGGGGGAAAATAATCAGAGCAGATATACCTTTGTAAAGACCCTGTAGATGCTTTGATCATGACTGACTGTGGCATCTAAGGGGATAATATTTGCCATCTGTCATCGAGTTATCGCTGACCGTGGATGTTACAGCATGGTGTCTAATGTATGTTACAGCTGACACCATGCAGAGTGTGTACCATACGTACAGCTCCTGAGTGTGCACCATGACAGTACTATACATGTGCAATGTGTTAATCACCTTCCTGTTGTGCATACGTGTGCGATGGAAAGGGTTTAAATATATGAAAGGGATTTAGATTTAGGAAATTAGAAATTATTTGTAAGCAAAAATTAAACTCAAGAAAAGGGGACAAAATCTGAAATTAGTTGAGAGGGAGATGAGGTGGGAACAGCATCACGTACCAATGAAGATGGTAGGTGCTCTATACTGCTGACAGTAGTGCTGCTACTGCCACTATCATTGGCGTGTGCTATGAGCTGGCAGTGCCCATCTTCCTCCCCCCCTGGTCACGCTAATACCCCTTGCAACTACAATCATCAGTAGGTTAGCCAGGTGTATCAGTGGTTAGAACTGTTGCCTTGCAGTGCTGGGGTCCTTGGCAACATCTCCCTATGTCTGTGTGGGTTTCCTCTGGGTACCTAATTCCAAACATATTCAGATAAGTAAAGAGGCTTCCTGTAAAACAATTGACCTTTGTGGTGTTGGGGATGAGCACAATTATGACGGCCACTAAATCCCATACTCTACAACAAATGTTTGTTATCGTCATAAATGGTTTAAAAAATTGCGATTGGTATTCTCATTGATCACGGCTGTAAAACACAATGGTTGGCACCTCCTGAGCCCTGACCACATTGCTCCAGCAACTATCCGCCATCCATTTCTTTCAGATTTTGCCAGGTCTGGAGTAACTGATAGTGACAGATAATAAGAAATACATAGAATCCAGATATATTTAATAATATTTTAATAATATATAATCTTTATAGTGTGTTCGAGCAGAGGGCCTGCTCACAAACTGATGGAAACTTTTGTGTTTCTGTATAATGTACCGAACAATCTGCCTCCATCAGCTAAATACAATACATGCAGTGGACCCCATAATAACCGGCCTTTTCATAATGGAGGAAAATGAATAAGCTTTTAAAATAAATGAAAAGGCAGCCAAATATCCAGTATAATTTATAAAAACATTCTTAATGTGAATTATATGTCATGCTTGCCTGTTGACCTGCGATAACATGGAAAATAAGGCTGAAACTTTTCTTATTTCAAAGTAGTTCTCTTATTAAGTTGTGAGTTTTTGTTTAGTGACTGTAGTTCTATATAAGACAAGTCATGGTAAGGTCTCGTTCACATCTGCGTTTGGATTCCATCCGGGGGAGTCCGCATGAGTACCCCCCGAACAGAATACCAAACGCAACTGCAAGCAGAGTATCAGTGAAAGCATGGGGACTCCATAAACTATGATGGGGTCTATGTGCTTGCCGACAGATCTCCGCAGGGATCATGCGGACAGGAAAGTAGTTCACAATCTACTTTCCTGACCACATGATTTGTGCGGGCAATGCGCAGCCAGCACACGGACCCCATTATAGTCTATGGGGTACATGTGCTTTTACTGCACACCGCTTGCAGTTGGATTCACTATTCCGTTTGGAGGATCCCCATGCAGACACACCGAACGGAAAACCGAACACAGATGTGAACGAAGGGTAAGGCTAAGGCCAGCTAAGAAAGCTGAGAAAAAAATGAGCTGCCCCCACCATATAAGTCTTAGGCTAGGGCCCCACGCAGCTGTTTGGTGAAATCCCATCCACACACTAGTGAATCCCATCCACACACTGCAGAGAAATAGGTACAGCGGACATGCAGGACTCTGTGTCCAGCCAATAAAAAAAACGGTTTCCCCACAGAGAGGCTGCAAGCGGACGCCGGCGGTTTGCTTTTAAAACCCATTCAAATGAATGGGCTTTAAAACTGACCGCTGGAAAGCTGTCCTCTGTACAGTTTCTGGTGGCTGAGGACAGGACGAAACAGGGCAGACACGGGCGCAAGTGTGAATGCCCCCTAACCAGAATCTCATTCACTTTGCTGGCGTTTTTTTCACTACATTTTCACATCAAGCAAAGACACCGCATTTCTGCAATGTGGGGCCAAAGCCTCAAGGAGGATATTGAGAACAAAAACAAATCACAAAATCAAAGTGGTGAGTACATATTTATGAAATGGTAATAAATCTGTGCAAGCAAGTCCTACTTAGTGTATAGCCCGTTGCTGCAAATTAATATTTCAACAGTACAATGGTTTGCAATTTTCAGTATGTCCTAGATCAACTACTAAAAGTTTTTGCCATATAGTTGATTTTTTACTGTTACTTTTATTATTACTGGTTTTTACTTTTCCTACAAGTTGTTTAAGAAAAAGACAATCACTAAAGGTATTAAAAAATAGATATGTGAAAGATGATTGTGACGTGATTTTCCAGACCATACTGAAATTCAGACCCTTAAAGGTCACCGTAAAAACGCATATCAGTGGTCATGTAAGGGTTAAATAAAAAGACCAAAAGTTTTCATAATAAAAGCAATCATGAAAACCTGTCTTCTATTCTGCAAGAAAAATGCAATAAGTCATCCTGACGCATCCAGCGCTGGGTTTATCGAGCCATTGACATCTCTATGTTTTATATATGCGATAAGATGTGCTGTCTTGCACACAACAGTAAGAGATGGCAATGAATGGAGAGTAGAATCAATCATCTTCAACTCGTAATATGCAATCATTGTTCACTGTATATGTAACAAAACACTGTATCTTACAGCAGATTACGTAGCAAATCCTTAGTATCATATATGGGTTGATGTATTCAATCCATTAAAACATTTATGAAATAATGTATCACCCAAAACTGGATTATTATATTTTTTATTAATTAAAATATTTGGTAGTATGGCAAATCTATAAATTGTGAAGATTGGCGCAAAGATAGAACTAAAGCCTGTCTGAAAATAGCCTAAAAAAATTGAATAATAATTATCTGATGCATAATGGTACCCATTTATCATACCTGTACACCAGTTTTCTAGGGATCCTAGGGGTTTCTCATCCAGACACATTTAATATTAAAGGAATCCTATCATTAAAACTCAATTTTTTCTTCCCCTACCTTTAGATGTCTTCTCCACGTTGCCATTCGGTATAAATCCCAATTTTCGGCGGTACGCAAATGAGTTGTCTTGCAGCACTGGGGGCATCCCGAATGCTGCAAGAGAACTCTCCAGCGCCGCCTCCATCTTATTCAGGAACGTACTCTTCACACGTCTTCTTCTGGCACAGGCTTCAAACTTCTAGGATTCCTAGGGCAAAGCCGACTTCACATGCCCGCCGGCCACAAGAAAATGGCCGCTTACAATACTGTACAATCATGTACAATCTCTTTAAAACCGTCATACTATACACAAGTCTTAATAAGCAGGCCACTTCTATTAAAATCACTCTTCAGCATTATATTGCAAGTAAAAGAAGTATTTGATTAAAAAAAAAAAAATTCTTGACATTTTATATGTTTTATATATTATATTCTATTTAGACAGAAAAAAAATAATAAAAATGTAGAATATAAGCTGTCAGACTCACCAAAGAAATGAGTTTTTAGTAAATATAAACTTTTCAAATATTTTAACAAAATATTACTAGCTACTATTACAGACTCTGAGTTGATGTCAGATTGTCACAAAGATGTCTCAGTTTTTAATAAAACACACATCCACTAATGCCAACTGCTACAATCTTCCATGCGTGAGATAGCTAATGCCATTCCTTGTATCAATGTAGTTTAGACTAAGGCCCAATGTAGCAAAATGTAGTGCAAACAGGTTGCGTTTTTTTTCCACACTATTTCTCATTGAATTTTTGCTGCATTTATCCCATTGTTTTTCTTTCTCTATTAGGCCAGGGCCCCATGTGGCATAAACGCCGCAGTTTGCCCCAGCAAGTGTTATTGAAATCTGTAAGCAGGGGACTGTCCGCACTTTTTATACTGTATGTAACCTGCACTCTTCTTCCTCCACTAGTATGTGCTATCTATTATGGCATGCAAAAGAGATTCTTTAATACAATTCTTAGCGAAAAATGCCACCCACCCTTTGCCCCACAATCTCTCTGTGGTTAGCCAAAGTGAACAGTATCATGCACTTGTAGAATAAAACACATGACAAATTCTATAAAATATTGTGCTGGTGGGGGCCACATGGTGGTTCAGTGCTTAGCACTGCAGCCTTGCAGCGCTGGAGTCCTGGTGCTCAAATCCCTCCAAGGGCGAAAATCCATCTGCAAGGAGTTTGCATGTTCTGCCTGTGTTTGTATGGATTTCCATCCCATATTCCAAAAAGACATACTGATAGGGAAAAAAAAAGTACATTGTGCGCTCTATATAGGGCTCACAATCTATATTAAAAAAATATATATATATGGTGCTGGTAGATGTTTTTCAATGTTCTCCTACATATCGTTCAATCCAGAGCTCACCTGAGTGTGGTGCTGGTTGACCCTTTTTGTGCCCCCTCCCCCCCCAAAAAAAATAAATTAGATTCTGTGGGTTTCTATCTTCTTCCCTCTATTCTCTTCTTTATTTTCCACACACACACACTTCATTCTGCCTCCTACTCTCCTTTAATCACTGGTTTATTCATGCTCTCCCTCACTTAGTATGCATATGAGGGTCCATTCACACAGAGGAAAATGGAGAAGAATTTGGTGTGAAATGCTGAAAAAAAAGCCTCCCATTGACTTCAATGGGTTCCTTTTTCTGCTAGCAGGAAAAGGAACCTGTTGAAGTCAATGTGAGGCGCTTTTTTTTTCAGCGCAGAAATTCCACACCAAATTCCTCTTCATTTTCCTCCGTGTGAATGGACCCTTATAAAATCACTTTGGGTTGGTCAGGGGTGTTTTCGAACCTTTGGCGTACTGTAGCTCTTTTTTGCACAATATAAGCATTTCTCTACTCTTTTTTAATCATTTCTCTGATCTTTTTCTATTTTCTTCTGTACTTTATTACTACGTTGGTTTGAACATTATACATAGAGATGAGCGAACAGTGTTCTATCGAACACATGTTCGATCGGATATCAGGGTGTTCGCCATGTTCGAATCGAATCGAACACCGCGTGGTAAAGTGCGCCAAAATTCGATTCCCCTCCCACCTTCCCTGGCGCCTTTTTTGCACCAATAACAGCGCAGGGGAGGTGGGACAGGAACTACGACACTGGGGGCATTGAAAAAAATTGGAAAAAGTCATTGGCTGCCGAAATCAGGTGACCTCCATTTTAGACGAATAGTGGATTTCAAATCCGGGTCATATGAGAATGTGAACTTTGTGACTATGAGACAGGGATAGCTGTACAGGCAGGGATAGCTAGGGATAACCTTTATTTAGGGGGGAATGTTATTAAAAATAACTTTTTGGGGCTCTATCGGGTGTGTAATTGTGATTTTTGTGAGATAAACTTTTTCCCATAGGGATGCATTGGCCAGCGCTGATTGGCCGAATTCCGTACTCTGGCCAATCAGTGCTGGCCAATGCATTCTATTAGCTTGATGAAGCAGAGTGTGCACAAGGGTTCAAGCGCACCCTCGGCTCTGATGTAGCAGAGCTGAGGCTGCACAAGGGTTCAAGCGCACCCTCGGCTCTGATGTAGGAGAGCCGAGGGTGCACTTGAACCCTTGTGCACCCTCGGCTCTGCTACATCAGAGCCGAGGGTGCGCTTGAACCCTTGTGCACACTCTGCTTCATCAAGCTAATAGAATGCATTGGCCAGCGCTGATTGGCCAATGCATTCTATTAGCCCGATGAAGTACAGCTGAATGTGTGTGCTAAGCACACACATTCAGCTCTACTTCATCGGGCTAATAGAATGCATTGGCCAGCGCTGATTGGCCAGAGTACGGAATTCGGCCAATCAGCGCTGGCTCTGCTGGAGGAGGCGGAGTCTAAGATTGCTCCACACCAGTCTCCATTCAGGTCCGACCTTAGACTCCGCCTCCTCCAGCAGAGCCAGCGCTGATTGGCCGAATTCCGTACTCTGGCCAATCAGCACTGGCTAATGCATTGTATTGGCGTGATGAAGCAGTGCTGAATGTGTGTGCTTAGCACACACATTCAGCTCTACTTCATCGGGCTAATAGAATGCATTGGCCAGCGCTGATTGGCCAGAGAACGGAATTCGGCCAATCAGCGCTGGCTCTGCTGGAGGAGGCGGAGTCTAAGATCGCTCCACACCAGTCTCCATTCAGGTCCGACCTTAGACTCCGCCTCCTCCAGCAGAGCCAGCGCTGATTGGCCGAATTCCGTACTCTGGCCAATCAGCACTGGCTAATGCATTGTATTGGCGTGATGAAGCAGTGCTGAATGTGTGTGCTTAACACACACATTCAGCTCTACTTCATCGGGCTAATAGAATGCATTGGCCAATCAGCGCTGGCCAATGCATTCTATTAGCGTGAACTGAGTTTGCACAGGGGTTCTAGTGCACCCTCGGCTCTGCTACATCAGATTGCTACATCTGATGTAGCAGTGCCGAGTGTGCATCAGATGTGTAGTTGAGCAAAACTGACTCAGCACTGCTAAGTCTCTGCATTCGCATAGGAATGCATTGGCCAGCCTTCGGCCAATCAGCGCTGGCTCTGCCGGAGGAGGCGGAGTCTAAGGTCGGACCTGAATGGAGACTGGTGTGGAGCGATCTTAGACTCCGCCTCCTCCAGCAGAGCCAGCGCTGATTGGTCGAGTTCCGTACTCTGGCCAATCAGCACTGGCCAATGCATTTCTATGGGGAAAAGTTAGCTTGCGAAAATCGCAAACTGACAGGGATTTCCATGAAATAAAGTGACTTTTATGCCCCCAGACATGCTTCCCCTGCTGTCCCAGTGTCATTCCAGGGTGTTGGTATCATTTCCTGGGGTGTCATAGTGGACTTGGTGACCCTCCAGACACGAATTTGGGTTTCCCCCTTAACGAGTTTATGTTCCCCATAGACTATAATGGGGTTCGAAACCCATTCGAACACTCGAACAGTGAGCGGCTGTTCGAATCGAATTTCGAACCTCGAACATTTTAGTGTTCGCTCATCTCTAATTATACAGTTTTAATTTCCGCTGTGGAAAAAAAAAAAAAGTACTTACTGTGTAGTGGATCCACAATGACTAAACTATAAATTGTCACATATTCAGAAAGATATAAATAAGAACAATGATGCAATTGTTGATTTTTAATTATTGCATTTCCAAGAAATGAAATAAAAAATTATCAAAAATTAATATGTACCCCAAAACTGTACTAATAAAAATTTCAACTAATCCCAAAAATGATAAACCCTAAAACATCTCAAACATTTTTTTTTTGTGTGTGTAAAATTAGTGAAAACTATCTATTGGGAAATAAGTTAACAATTCAAAAAAACAACAAAAATTTTATGGCTCTCAGAAAATTAAAATACAAAAACAAGTAGTGTGTAAAACCAGTAAAATGTAAATAAAATTATATAAATTGGTACTACTGTAATTATACTGACCCACTGAATAAAACTACTGTACAGGGTGTCTGGAAAGTAAGTACACAAAATGAAAGGGTGGACTTTAGCTGGTATATGAAGCATTTTTTATTAATGACTGGAAATGCACCGTGGCGGCGCTGCAGGTAGACCAACACAGTGAATGTAAGTGTTTTCGCTTTCAGGCATTTTGTTGACCCTACTTTATTCAACAGAACCAGGATCAGTTCTCTGCAAATGTCTGGGCGGGAATTCTGGGAGACAACATCTTAGGACCCTTTTTCCTCCCACCGAGACTAATGCCAACAACTACCTGGCATTTCTGCAGGATAATTTGCTGGTGTTGCTCGAAGTTGTGCCTTTGAACATGAGGGCAAGGATGTGGCTCCAGCAGGATGGAGCACCTCCCCATTTTGGCCGCATCGTCCGTGAACACATCAACAATCGATGGCCGAATCAGTGTATCAGACGCAGGGAACTGTTCTGTGGCCCCTTCACTCACCGGATTTGACTCCACTTGATTTTTTCTTCTAGGGACATGTGAAGTCCATTGTGTACACAATGCCTATGCCAACCCGTGAAAAGCTTGTGAATCGCATCCAGCCAGCATTCGTTGCGGTGAGGGCCAAGCCAGGAGTCTGTGAACGGGTCCGTCCATCCATCTCCCAGCGTTGCACTGCTTGCATTGAGGCAGGCGGCCAGCACTTTGAGCATTTCTTGTAAATAAGTAACAGTGATTAAACTGATTTCCCATTAAAGCGCTTTCTCTTCTTCATTTCTCCTTTCACATGGTGCAGCTAGGGATCGGAAACCGACATCTTGGTCTACCTGCAGCGCCACAACGGTGCATTTCTGGTCACATCTTCATTAATAAATAATGCTTCATATAGCGGCTAAAGTCCTCCCTTTCATTTTGTATACTTACTTTCCGGACACCCTGTATGACTAATAATTTATGCGCCACTGCTGTCCATTCATGCTTGCTGTGACATCACTGGTGGAAGTCCTTAGCCAAATGCAACCGCTGACGGCAATCTTTCCAATGGCTGGAAAGGACCCAGTAATGTCACTCACAAAGAACAGATCATTTCCTGTGGCCACTTAGCCCAATTAGTGCGGCTCACAACTTAGGATGGGGAAGGTTTGGCAACACCTAAATGGACAGCACTGAAGCATCAGGGACAGGTGAATATGATTTTATTTTATGCTTCACCTTTTCCAGCCTCCTCTCTCAGTTGTCCAATTCCCGAACAACCCCTATCAGTAATCTTGAGTTTTTTGACTTAGCAAGGCTCTGCCCCTCATAAGCCATCGCAGCACATACCACACCCACATCATGCCCAACAGTTTATAAAGTGGCGTGTGGCACAAAGTCATGTAAACCTGCCCTGTACTCAAAATTGTGCTTTTTTTGTTGTAGATTCAGTATAATGAATGTGCCCCATGTGTCATAATAAACAGCTTCAGAATCACTTGGATAACTCAATACATTATAAAGTAAAGTGACTCATGTCAGATTTGGAAAACGTCAAAACTGGCTGCAGCAGTGAGGGGTTAAGGATCAGTCCTTAATTCACAGACAAACAATTTTTTTTCCTGCTAGTCAAAAAACTATTTAATTCTCGCCCTCCATGACTGGTGTACGACGCTCGCTGAACATGCTCTTTCTGAAATTACTGATTGCCAATCTGGTTTGTTACAAGCTGCAGAGCGGAGAAGAAAAGCTGTTACTAGTGGTAATCAATGTACTAAATTGTAGGCGCACAAGCTTGACAGCCTGATAATCTGCTCATACAAGGACAGATCCAGAGTGCCAAACAACTAAATCTGCATCCTTTTGGAAGAACATGTGGGCGGTCAAATTAGCCAGATCTTGTCCACGACTGAACAACAGGAGCGACTGCATCACATCTGCACAGCTTACAATTAAAAAATCAGTACAATGGATGTGGGAATCCATTGCTCAGTGTGCAGAATTAACCTCTTCATCACCATTTTCTGCCCCCCAAAAAACTTTTTTATATTTCCATCTTCAGAGCTGTGTAAGGATGGGGCCCCACATATTGTAAAAGGTGCAGCAAGAAATGCAGTGAGGTTTTACAGTCAGAAAATCTGTCTCAGCTGGAGGTTTCCCTATAGGTATAATGTAATGGATGTTGTGTGAATAACTGACCTACATGGCCGTTCTCACACAGCTTTCAGGTCAAACCCTATACTCACACGGCCAGCATTAAATTCAATACAAATGAGGGGATAGTCACATGGCCATTATTTGGACGGTCCATTATAACCAACCGTCAAAACTGGCATGGATGACACCCTGATTGGTATCTGGGTATCGTGCGCAGCTTTCACTGCCCCATATAATCCAAATGAATTGAAAGCTCTGCAATTATGGACAGGTATAGGACCTGATCCATAATTTGCTCCTCTTTAATTCGGCCCGGACACACAGCTGCAAAAACTACGACTGTTTGTATGGGCCCATTAAAAAGCATGTGTCCATACTTTGATCAGCAATTTCAGATTTAGGTTAAGGCCCCATGGGATGTCCCACAGCAATAGAGCACTGCGGGAAAAACCATGGCGGAAATGCATCGCGATTCTTCCCGCAGCACTTTAAACAGAAAGTTTGCAGAGATTCCCTCTGCGGACTTCCTGTTACAATTATACCTATGGGGAAACCGCTGTTGTTTCCATAGGTATAATTGACATACTGACAGACCATGCCATTTTTAGAGATCGCTGCGTGTCCACACCACGATTTTTACCACAAAGTGGGCATAGGATTCGCTAGAATCCCATCTACTTTGCCATTATTGTAAAACGGTGCGATTTTCCTGCAGCATTTCCACCGTGGGCAAATTGTGGAAAATGCTAGTGTTGTGGTGCGATTCAGCAGCTAAGCTTAATATGCTGCATTTTTGAAAACTCATCTTTTCCGCAGCACTTTTTTTTTTTTTTTTTTTGCATTGTAGATGAGATTAATGAAATCTCATTCACTTTGTTGGTACTGTAAAATCCAGAATTTTATTCCGCTGTATTTCCTCAACATGGTGCCTAAGCCTAAAAATAGAAATAAATGAAAAAAGTGCCTGGATTTTCGAGCAATTATTGAGTATTTTTCGGTCTGTAAAATAGGTATATATTGTGTGAGCATAGTCTTACAATGGGCAGCTTTATGGGACAGCTCCTCGCCATGGCTCATTTACATGATCACTTCATTACACTAAGCATGTACAGTCTATTACCTCATTTAAATACATGATTTATGTCTCTCCCCAGCCATTCACTTCAGCACAGAAAAGGAAGCCCATACATCTGACCATTGTAACTGTCCTACAAGTGAGGAAACACAAAGCAGCAGAATGGAAAGGATCCGATATGCTTATTTCATGGGAACCTACAGATTGCTCCTTGAGGCTTCTCCGGCTCTGTATCAGCCTGTGACGGTAATGTTTAATACACAGTCCAATTTACTAGAGTTTTAATTCACATCATCAAAAACAATGTACTCAGCGACTTACCGAAAATATCTAACCCAGCGATGTATTTTTATAAAGTAAATGTATCACTGAGCGACACTCTCTAAAGTAGTGGGCTTCAACATGTGGCAAATCCACAACTCCCAGCATGTCCAAGTATGAAGGCTACTAGTACATACTGGGAGTGACATCCACATTTTGCAGATGTGTGATATCTGTGATATACCCTGAGGGTGGGGTACTGTGCATGTTTATTTTTATAGTTTAGCCCATAAACAAACAGACTGACAGCAGAAATAAATCCAAGACAACAGATTATAGTTCTGCCTAACTTTAGTTGATAGTTGGCTGTATGGGAAGAGCTTTTTTGTAGGACACCAGGCTGACAAGATGCAATAACATCGAAACGGCCGTCCTCGGTTGAGAGACTATACCTGGTAATAATCCTAGCATCATTGCAAAACAAAGGCCTCTTGGAAGGTCGAGCATGATGTTAAAGGGAGCAGCCTTTATTGGGCCATATCATTGAGGCACCTGACTTCCTAATTACATCATGGAAGATAGATTTGTATATTCTTCCCATAACCAACACCAGACAGTCTAAAATATGACCCTTCAGCAATATACAATCTAATGTATATGGCCAGCTAAGGTGGGCCACATACTTCAGATTTCATACTTATCAATACAAAAAAAAAAAAAAAAAAGCAGTAAATCTGCACAATTTGGCTAAGGATTAGAGCTGAGCGAACGTTATTTGAAACAGCCGTTTCAAATAGCACGCCCCTATAGAAATGAATGGACATAGCCGATACGCAGGGGGTTAAGCGGCCAGCCGCCGGCAAAGTCTGCGTGCCGGCCGCTTCCATTCATTTCTATGGGAGCGTGCTATTCGAAACGGCTGTTTTGAATAGTGTTCGCTCATCTCTACTAAGGATCAACCAAACAATTCAGATATTTTAAGCCAACCAACAGTCCAAGATATCTAATAAGGGTGATCTTCTTTTGGCAGACTAAAGTATATCATTAGCCAGAGTCTAACAAAGTGTAACAAAGATACTGAATACCTGGTTCTGAATCCAGAAATAAAGAACAATCATCTTTCTATTGAACATTTGTATTCATACAAGAATTGCCAGTCAGCTGAACAAATACAGATGAAATATTCAGTTTTCAGGGACAATTTCATGTATAATCTTCATTTTAGAGTACTGACATACATAATGGTTTACAAAAATGTGTACTTTGTAGTATATTCATTACCATATGCTGTAGCCATACCCTCAGATTATATAGCAGCAGCCGCCGCCGCCGCATCCTAATCCATGACCTCCAGGTTATTGTAGGAATTTCTACTTTCAGGCTTATCACAATGTTTCACATATTAAATCTGCTTCACATACCAAATTGAGATTCCTTCCCATAAAGTAATAGAGGCATTACTGACCCCAAACCATGGAAATCATGCAAGATGGCTCAAATTTACAATGATCACCATCTCCAGCAGTGACTATAGTATATTATTAAACATTGAGGAAGATTTATTAAGACTGACATATCATACGTCAGTCTTAATAAATGGCCCAAGAGGCAGAGGAAGAAAGATTTATGTAGAGATCACTTCATAAATCTGTAGGAGGTCCCAGCACCATAAAGGGGCATTCACACGGAATCCGCGTCAGAATCCACACGCAAAAGAAAGCCTTCCATTGACTTCAATGGGTTCCGTTTTCCGTGCGGAACCCATTGAAATCAATGGGAGGCTTTATTTCCGAGTGGATTCAGCACACGGAGACTCCATGTGAATGCCGCCTTAAGGAAATTAATGCCAGGTAGGAACTGGCTTAGATTTCCATTCTAAGGGTCCATTCACACAGAGTAACGTGCCGCGTGACCTGGCACGTACACACCGCGTGAGATTTTGAGCGCCGTATACGCTCCCATTGATTTCAATGGGAGCCTGGATCGTATATGCCGCGTTATTTAGCAGCCGTGATTTTCCGCAAAATAACGCGGTGTATACAATCCAGGCTCCCGTTTAAATCAATGGCAGCGTATACGGCGCTCAAAATCTCACATGGCGTATACGTGCCAGGTCACGCAGCACGTTACTCCGTGTGAATGCACCCTAACTCAGACCAGGAAACGGGTGTGAGTTTTAGTAAATCACTCATCCCTCATTGCTGCCTCAGCCTGTCGCACAACACCCACATTCATAGAACGTGGTGGGTGAGAAATGGTTCAGGCTTGAGGCGCCCGTTTGGCACAAGAAAAACCATGTGCTATACATGCACCTTAGTGGGCGTTCACACTTGCTCCCATGTCCTCCCGCCGGGTCTCCGTCCTATTCCCCAGAGAAACTGGATAGGGAATGGCTTCCTGGCAGTCAGTTTTAAAAGCAAACTGCCGCTGTCCATATGCAGAAAACCATTTAGTTGGCTGGACACAAAGTCAGACATGCAGGACATGGGTTTTAATACTGATCACCAGGAAGCCGTCCCCTACCCAGTTTATCTGAGGAATAGGACAGAGACCCGGAGGGCGGACATGGGTGCAAGTGAGAACACCCCCTTAATATCATCCATCAGATTTCTGGCGTAGAGGGAATACTAAATTCACTCTATTGTCTTTGGTCTCTCAGCATCTACATTCATTGTTTCATTTTACTTCAGTACTTGTCAGACTCTCCTCCACATCATCGAGGAAAGTATCTTCTTCTAATAGATGGACTGGATTTTGGAGCTAGTTCTACTTTAAGGATTATTTATAAATAGGAATATTAGAATCGGTTTCATGGTTTATTGTAGTAATAAATAGTTGTCTTTCTCTTCAGTATTATATATATATTGTGACTGTGGCTAAGAACCAGTTGAGTACCAAGAACAAGTGAAGAATCGTCCACGGACTGCGCTTCTACAAGATAGTTGAATTAATAGAACATCTTCATTAAAGTCACAAACACAATGCACGTTTCAGGGTATAGACCCCTTTGTCGAGTGTTGATGCTTTGCTGTGTAATACCCCATATCTACTTGCTCCACCTGCCAGCAGATAATAAAATATATTATATAGCAACATAGCTATATGAGCTAACAAAGGCAGATTACTGAAACCCTGACATATTCCATTCATGGAATCGAGTTTCCAACTGGCTCATGAATTGTACATAATTTTATGCTCTCATAGCCTCACAAATACAGCAACTGGCTTTACTTGGAACAGGGTCTGTACAAACTTTTAACCGTAACGCAGCAGAGAGAGCATAGGGATAAAATTTGTTCATATGGCCACAGTTAGTGTAAAATGAGCTGTATTAAAACACAAAGCCAAAGCATAAGGGTAGGGCTAGACAGTGACTTTGGCCAATACTCCCTTCATGTGAACAAAGATCACTGTGTTACCCTACTACCCAGTCCAATAGAGTTGCATTGTGTAGGTTCGACTGATGTGTGTGATGTGATGGCCAAAGATGCTTTATAGCCCTAGACTCAGGAATAAAACATCACAATAAAAGCCATAGGCAGAAACACTGGGCTGGGAAACAAAGGACTATGATACGGCTCATTTAAAATTTTCAGATGTACCATAGTGTTGTTATATATCTGTTTTAAAGCTTGCAAATGGACCACAGGACTGTAATACGCTCCTTTATAGCATCCAGATGTAGCACAGGATTGGTATATGGCTCATTTAACACTTGCAAATGCACAACAGGTATTTAATACAGCTCCTTGAGACTCCAGGTGTATCACAGGGCTGTAATAAGGGTCCCTTAAAGCTTCCAAATGTAATAACTAGACAAATACATGGGAATATATTGTACCTACATGTGTATCCAATGCCATAGAGCATTTCAGTTTCCTTAAATGGGTTGTCCCATCTTAAGAATCCTATCTATATTGGTAGTTTATGTAAATTGAAGCCTTTTTTAAATATATTGCTTTAGCAATTCTGCTGTGTTTGCCTGGTATGTGAATTTATTCCTCCCATTGTTTACACAGCATTGCTATAACTACGGACCTATAGGACAAGTGACATCACTTACTCAGTGAGGGCAGGACAATTGTTCAGCTAATTACAGTTTGCTGATAAAGACAGGTCTTTTATCTCTTATTGTAAACACGCAGATAACCCTGAGTCCATTCTGTACAAGCATCTGCATATTATCTGATCTGCAAAAGTATTGTGTCTCATTCAGTAGAAGGGAGTAGAGAAATACAGGAAGTCAGCAGAAGACACCACAGGCTGAAACACTGAGATGGGAAAACTCCTTTAATTCATATAGAAATTGTCATAAAAAAAAAACTTGCGACCTACTCCATCATGTTTTGGACTTGTCTTGCCTAAAAGTGCTGTTTGTATTTATTACATTAATGCTTCTACTATACCCCTGTCTATAATCCATTTCATCCAAAGATTCTTCTCTTCCATATTCAACAAAAATCAACAACAAAAAAAAAATGGTGGCATTCTCCATCACATGCCATAAGGCACATAATGTATCTCTGTACATATAGTACCCCTTATATAATGTTATATCAGCTGCAGATGCCATTGACACTATTATGAAAATACTGTCACACTGAGGGTACATTCATACCCCCCTTTGCATCTAATACTATATGAAGAATACTAGAAGAGTACTTGAGTGTTTTCTCCACTTTTCTATGTAAACATAATTTAGTCGTGCCTTCTGAGGCGAATATTTCAGAGAGCCATCATTTTTGCCTGGTTACCCTTAAAGTCCTCTATTCCTCTCCACAACATAAACTATGTTTAGGTCACGCTCAACAGGTTCCTTCCAGAAAATTGGTTATTAGTTGCCATGGAAACAACTCTACTCAGATATGTAGGTTGAGTTAAAATTTATTTTATTTCACACTGTTATTAAAAGCCAAGCCCTCTCTCAGCATAACATTAAAGTTACAAAATATAAGTATTAAAATTAGGCCTTATTCAGACATTCATGTTTCATGGTCGTGTGCAGTCTGTGTTTTCCATGGACAGCATGCGGCCTTATTCATTTTTTGGAAGTGCTTTGATTATTTGTTTTCCATGTCAATTGCAATTTTTCCCTTCATTGTCACACAAGAACTCTATCGCAGTGTGCCAGATATGCAGGGAGAAAATAAGCCATGGTTGTCTAAACAGGGATGCAAGGCGTTCAGGAAGGTTTTCTTTTGGCATGCTTCTGCATCACAAGATCATATGTGGAAAAAGAACTGGCCCTTAGCAGGAGTGGGCACAGCAAGGAATAGGAGCGAGACCATCCTTCTCCTCCCCAATGTCAGTCTTGTAGCCAGAACAAGTACATCTTCATTGTTGTCAGACTCATCATCATCTTCATCATCACTCCTTCTTCTAATCCTTCTTTCCTCTACTCAGTAGTATCATCAATCCTGATAGGTACCTGAATGCAAACAACAATACTCGCCCAGTAATCCACCTGGCAGTTGCTGATGTTCTATCTATTGGTTTTCTTATTCTTTTGGCAACTGTTGACAAGTGGAATTTACCTAATCACTATTATTTATCTTACAAAAGTGATCTGGCTTTTTACAATTTTTGTTGTGCAGCTACTTGAGTGCACTACTTTAGACAAAGGGACAGTATTCTCGGACAATACATGGCAGTGATAGTACATGTTTTTCTAGAACCACTGAGTTTATGTTTTGAGTGGCAGCAGCCGAGGAGCACCACCAAATCTAGGCCACGTGCTAGTAATGACACATCCACGTTTGTGCAGGTGTAGTTCAGAGTCTTTCAACACAAGACAGCCCCTATATGCTTCTTTCAGGTCCTCTCTAATGGATATCTTTCTATCCCTATTCCCCACAGGACAATGTGCTACATCCACTATCCTTCCCCCTATAATATGTGTAAGTAGTAGCACTGAAATGCTATTTTACGGCTGATGATTCCAGAAAAAAAAACTACACAATGGGAAGTTGCAAGCAAGAGAAGGCAGTAAATGTTTACTGTCTGCAGCATCTACAGCCCACAAGAACAGGCAGTGGGTGCTCATCAGGATAATGTGTTGCCTCCTAAGGCCCTTCAAGGAGGCCACCAGATTTGTCAGTAGTGAAAAATGCAGCATCAGTGATGTCATGCCCCAGATGTTTATATTGAAAGAAATTGTCACACTCATGTAAAAAGGGATGGAAGAACAGTACCTTTAACTTCTTGGTCAAATCACTGCCAAATAACATGATTCTACCCCCAAATCAGCGGCATATTCTGCCCAGATTCTCCCTCCAATTGTTTCCAAAGGAAGTCTGAAATCATTGCAGGTACTGGGAAAAAAAGTCTCTTGCTCGATCTTGCTTTGGATTTTGCACCTGATTAAGACAAGGAATCCGTATGACACCCCATTGATTAGACTATTTCATCTAAACCTAATCGGCTGTAGGAGGCCAAAGGTGCAGAAATGGATGAGAAACTTTTAGAACAGTTCAAATCTGACTTAAAACTTGAAAGGTTTGCTGATCTCTGAGTAGGTGGTATGCGTAAAAGTAACATCCAGATTAATGCCAAGATCAAGAACTTCCAAAAGAACATTGCCCAGAATATTACATTGTCTCTGCCAACTTGTGATCATTCATAGTGCATCCTAGTATCATCTCTTCCATGGGTAATTGGCCAACCATGCCCTATAGTTACATGACCAATAATGGCCTTTTCAGCCATGTACAGAGCTTAACCTATGCACACTGACCATCAATCCACAGGAAGGTTTCTCCATCTGACCTAATAAACTAAGGCACTACAGCTCTAAGCCTAGCTATCACTGCTTGTTTATTGTCACTTCTCTTATTGGTATGTTTTTCATCCTGCTATTTGTTTGTACTTCTGTTTTCAAGGCACCATCTTTACCCTCCTCTTGTGCTTGTCCGTTATCCCCTCCATTAGCCCACATATATGTCCACCGCTGTTCTCACCTGTAACACAGACTGACTATGTGATCAATCCTTACTAACAAGTAGTATATATTTAAGTGCAACTCTTCTAAGTGCACAATTACTTTAGTTACTAGAGATGAGCGAGTAGTATTCGATCAAGTAGGTATGCAATCGAATACTACGGTATTCGAAATATTCGTACTCAATTAAATACTACTAGCTATTCGCAGTAAATATTTGATTCAGAACCAGCGTTGATTGGCCGAATGTTATACAGTGTATATATAGCATTCAGCAAATCAACGCTGGTTCTGCAGCAGGCTTGTCCTTGCTAGTCGGGAGAGCTGGCAGCTTGCTGTTATGATGGAGCTGACTTTTTCTCATAGGAATGCATTGACCAGCATTGATTGGCCAGTGTATAGCATTCGGCCAATCAACGCTGATTCTGCCAGAGGCTCGTCTGTGAGGAGGCGGAGTCTAAGATTGGACCACAGCAGTCTCCATTGTGGTCCGATCTTAGACTCTGCCTCCTCACAGACGAGTCTCCGGCAGAACCAGCGTTGATTGGCCAAATGCTGTACACTGGCCAATCAACGCTGGTCAATGCATTCCTATGAGAAAAAGTAAGCTCCCTCGTAACCGCAAGCTGCCAGCTCTCCCGACTAGCAAAGACGAGCTTGCTGCATAACCAGCGTTGATTTGCTGCTGGCTCATCTTTGCTAGCCGGGAGAACTGGCAGCTTGCGGTTACAAGGGAGCTTACTTTTTATCAGCGCAACTGAAAGCGCTGTGCACTTAAAGCGCATGGACCCCATAGACTATAATGGGGTCCGTGCGCTTTAACTACACAGCGCTCCTAAACACTCTCCTACTGCTACTCGTGGACTTGGTGACTCTCACTTAGTTGAATAGTGGTTTCCCCTGAAACGAACATTTTTTCCCATTGACTATAATGGGATTTCATATTTGATCGAGTAGTCGAATATTGAGGCTCTAATCGAAACAAATATCGAATCTCGATTATTTCACTGTTCGCTCATCTCTAATAGATACATAATGTTGCAAAGTAGAATGATATTCTTCTTAGCCACTATTGTTGTTCCACTACTTCTAAATGTGACTTTTCCCCTCCCCAAGCACCACAGTTAGAAGCAAACTCTTCTCTCCATCTGTTCTCCATCTGTTCTTCCCCACCATCTGACCTTCTCTGCTGAGTTACTTCGAAATCTGCTAGCTTTCCTCCATACACACAAACACCTCACACCCTCTCCTACTCACACCTGCTTTCCCTCTCCCTACTTTTCTTTATTGTTGGCAACATTTCTCCTAATCTTGGGCCACCTTAGCATGAGCACCACACCATGGAACCCCTTAAACCTTACATCAATCTTCTTTGCCCCTACCCTTTCTGCCCCTTCACCTCCTCCACTCTTTTCTGGAATACATGTACAATATGTAACAAACTAGACTACACACATAAACTTTTCATTTCTTGCAAACCTTCTTTTCTTTGTATCACTGAAACATGGCTAACACGCTCAGAAACTAACTCTCCAGGTCTCCAATTTTCACACACTCCTCGCCAAAAACAAACTTGGTGTTAATATTGGCCTTCTCCTGCCTAATAACTGCTCCTTCACCTCAACCCATCATTACCTGCTGTCAACCTTCCTACCTTTGAAACTTTTCCTCACCCTCCAATCTCCAAGTGGTTGTTATATACCAACCACAGGACCTACCACCATCTTCATTGACCACCTCAACATCTGGCGCATGCATATCCTTTAAACTGACACCCCCCTGGGCGATTTGAACATTCCCACAGAACCATTCTTCTGCTTCCAAACTCATATGGGTCCATTCACACTGAGTTTTTTGGCGAGGATTTTGGCAAGGAAAAAATCCATGGACCACATGTTGGCTCAGTGGTTGGCACTGTAGGCTTGCAGCGCTTTAGTCCTTAGTTCGAATCCTGCCAAGGGCAAAAAAACATCTGCAAGGAGCTTGTATGTTCTCCCCATGTTTGCGTGGGTTTCCATCCCATACTCCAAAGAAGACATACTGATAAAGGAAAAAAAATGTGGGGCTCACAAACTAAATTTAAAAAAAAAAATCCGCTTCAGGAATTAGGAAATGTTTTTTTCCTCCAGCACAGTGTATGGATCTTGAAAAAACTAAAAAGATATATGAAGGTAGTGGCACCGTTCTGTGTTAAAATACAACACCTCAATGTATATACGGCAACAAGGTATGAATAGCAGGCAAAGTGATGTGGTATATAGGTGGTGCTCACTGTTCAAAGGATATTTAAAAAAGTCTTGGCCAAAAAATTGGAGGGAAACAGGGCACTCACCAACCAAAAGTAAAATTTTCAAACTTTAATTCGTCATCATTAAAAAATGGTACTTAGACAGCATACACAATCGGAGATGGATTAAATGGAATGCCGAGACAATGAAGCAATGACCGTTTCGTGCTAGACGCACTTCATCGGGCTTCCCCTGAAGCCTGATGAAGTGCGTCTAGCACGAAACGGTCGTTGCTTCATTGTCTCTGCATTCCATTTAATCCATCTCCGATTGTGTATGCTGTCTAAATGCCATTTTTTAATGATGACGAATTAAAGCTTGAAAATTTTACTTTTGGTTGGTGAGTGCCCTGTTTCCCTTTACAATTTTTTGCCCAGGATCTTGAAAAAAAGCTAGCAGGTTTTCCATATGGTTTTTGCCAATTCCACTTGGATATTCCACCTCCCATTGACTGCGTTGGTTTTTGCAGGTGGAATCCGCCTGAAGGAAGGAAAACTTCTCCCCCCCATCCTCATACTGCCCCCTTACCTGACCCATCTATCAAAGTTAATGGTGCCACACTTACCCTGGTCCCACAAGTCCACTGCCTGGGCGTAACCATTGTCTTTTACGATCTGTCTTTTACTTCAAGTGTCAGTGTATTTAATGTCACGGCTGATAGCTGATAGGTTGATGGCTTGGATGTGAGGCTAGAAGGATAGGGTAGAATCAAAGGTTACACCCAGGCAGCGGACTTGTGGGACCAGGGTAAGTGTGGCACCATTAACTTCCCTCATAGATTGTAAGCCCTCGCAGGCAGGGCCCTCTACCCCACTGTGCCAGGTGGTCATTGTTAGTATTATATCTGCCTGTATAATTAGTGTATGTATGTAACCCCCAAATGTAAATCACCATGGAATTAATGGTGCTATATATATATATATATATATATATATATATATATATACAATAATAATAATAATAATAATAATAATAAGTGTACAATAAACTTCAGCTAGAGATGTAACTTGAATATCTTCAGCCACTATTCAAATTCTGTATTGTCAAGTGCCATTTAAAGTACTGGTCTCTTCCTACAGGTCAATGGGACCTTTTGAGCCCCCCCCCCACACACACACACACACACACACACCACACACACACACACACACACCCGCTTCTTTGCTAAGGTGCAACATCAGTCACTGCATGACCATAATAATTACCCTGAATGCTATTCCGATTGTGAAATATGGGGCCAACACCACAGCAAAATAGCTGCTTGTTTCTCTCCCACTAATTAGCATTTTTTACGCATTAACCCTGGTCCCACAAGTCCACTGCCTGGGCGTAACCATTGTCTTTTATGATCTGTCTTTTACTTCAAGTGTCAGTGTATTTAATGTCACGGCTGATAGCTGATAGGTTGATGGCTTGGATGTGAGGCTAGAAGGATAGGGTAGAATCAAAGGTTACACCCAGGCAGCGGACTTGTGGGACCAGGGTAAGTGTGGCACCATTAACTTCCCTCATAGATTGTAAGCCCTCGCAGGCAGGGCCCTCTACCCCACTGTGCCAGGTGGTCATTGTTAGTATTATATCTGCCTGTATAATTAGTGTATGTATGTAACCCCCAAATGTAAATCACCATGGAATTAATGGTGCTATATATATATATATATATATATATATATATATATATATATACAATAATAATAATAATAATAATAATAATAATAAGTGTACAATAAACTTCAGCTAGAGATGTAACTTGAATATCTTCAGCCACTATTCAAATTCTGTATTGTCAAGTGCCATTTAAAGTACTGGTCTCTTCCTACAGGTCAATGGGACCTTTTGAGCCCCCCCCCCACACACACACACACACACACACACCACACACACACACACACACACGCTTCTTTGCTAAGGTGCAACATCAGTCACTGCATGACCATAATAATTACCCTGAATGCTATTCCGATTGTGAAATATGGGGCCAACACCACAGCAAAATAGCTGCTTGTTTCTCTCCCACTAATTAGCATTTTTTACGCATTAACAGAGACTGTGGTATTTGCCGACAGTTGCAGAAAAATACATAATTTTTCTTATTGATTTGTAGAAAATGTACTCATGTGAACTCAACATCTAAAATCTTAGAAGATGCAAGGGTTTTTTTCAACTTGTGCGGTATACTGTACAGTATTTAATCAAATCAAAGAGATTCTAGTGTAAACTTACAAGTTCATAAGTCGCAAAATAAAGGTTCCTGAGGTTGGAAGCAGAGTTACAACAGGCTAAAATAAAAAGAAAAGGTTCAACTACATCGAAGACAAACGTCCAGTTAATTGCAACGAAACCGACTGCCTGTGCTACAAAGTAATTGAGATCGGTTCATTCTAGTTGAAGCTTTATCTGTCATGGTGCGGAAATTGTCTCCTTGCTAAAATTTATATGATCAATTGAAAGACTGCAAGAAAGGATGTAATTATATTCTAGTGCACTGCACAGGCTATTTTCCGGATAACATTCACATGAAAATCATCCATTTTTTAAGATCCTTCTATTATCTATCTAGCCTCTATAAAGAATCTACGATAATAATAATAACTCAGAACATTTGGTGGTTTGCACTTTATTTGTATAACAAAGCCACAAAATATGGCACATGGTTTTTAAAAGCCTGAAAAAAAGTGCATAGGATCAGTATGAACGCAACAGATTTATTATTAACTATGACATAAATATAGCACAAACCTGCGTCCACTAAAAATAGGCACATTTTACTATGAAATAATTTGGGTTAACACTGGCATAAGGAATGTCACCATGTTTGGGGATGATGGCATGTTTCTGGGGTACCAAACCTAACAATAACAGTACCATCCCCTTCCTCTCAGGGCTGTGGAGTTGGTAACCCTGTAATGTCTCTGCCTGTTGAGGTTTCTATGCCACACTCTGCAGGAAGCGAGTTCAGTTCGATTCTTTGCTTAGAGTTTTTCATTGCACTGTGTGAACACTGCTCTATTACCTATCCTCTGTAATTGAATTTCCACCACACCCATCTCCTGCACCTTGTTTTCCTCTGCTCAACAAATGGTTAATTCTGGCCTTGCCTCTGTGATTGACAGCCTGTCTACCAATCAAGCCTAGGGTGGCCCAGGGCTTCCTATATACAGGCCATCAGCCCACACAGGCTTGCTGGCTATTTTGACCCTGTCCGTAGACTTTGTCCCTGCTAGCTGCTTCTGCGTCTATTGTATTACTGACCTCTGATCCTTGGCTTTCCTTGTAACTACTCTCTTGGGTTATGATTTTTTACTGTGTTGCTGGACTGTTACCGCACCCTTGGCTAGCTGACCTCCATTTGTTGTTGTTTGTCTTGTCTGCATTCTGTGTTGTCACATATATATATAGGAAGGGTTTGACAACCAGTTGTCCTCTGCCGCCTAGGGCAGTGAGGCAAGCAGGTAGGGGCAGTGGTGGGTTCAGCTTAAGGCTCACTGTCTTATCGTGCCCCTTCCCCCATAGATCACCAGCAGCTACTGGAGAATTGCTCCTATTACAATTCTCTTACCGACCCTGACCAAGGTTCCGATGGTTTGTCATATCGATGAGGGTCTTAAACAGCAGTTCAATGAAAACACTTTTTTTTAACTCTATCCAACAGGTGCATACATAGCAAGCACAGGGCCTGTAGATACAAAATCAGAATTGTGTTCCTCTCCAAAAATCTACAATTTTGTAACTAATATGATCCCTCTCTATTGCCAGTGCCACCAGGCAGGGTCCACCATTATTGCCTAAGTCTGAGGAGGAGAGATGCGTGTGCATGGGACTAAAGCCATCTCTATTCACTCAGTCATGCTACGTTCACATGTGTGTTGGAGTCTCCATAAAAGACTCCACCACAGATTCCACCTACAATTGTCGGAGAGAAAAGTCCTGTAAGGGGGGCTTCCTGAGAGTTTTCCAAGTATTCTTTGTGCAGTAAAGGAGAGTAGAGAAGCAGTGACAGTATCTATTGTTAGTAGGGGATACAAAGAGGTGTTATCTTCTATTGTAATACTGTCTGTAATGTAATTGAATGAACTGTTGCAAAAACCCTACAGAATTGGCAAGCGTCAATCTATTACTAGACATAAAATATTGAAAAATTCATGAATAAATATGCTTAACATAAAAACATGTTTAAAAAATAGGTAATTTTCTAGCAGGACTCTGAAGTATTTTACCCAATACATTGCCCTATCTATCTTGTGCCATTTGCCAGATACGGCTGAATTTAGACCACGGCTGCTATCTATTGCCTATTCCTGGCCAGTAGAATTCTCTTCTTTTCACTATGATTTGGTTAATGGAGCGGTCTATCAACTCTGTAAAGAGATAAGGGCTAGAACAGTGCTGGATCAGTGCCTGAGCTCTGTATGTAAATCTATTAAATCTACAATTGCATTTAATGACATTAGGCAAATATTACAAAGCCAAGAAGATCCCTATGGGTATGAGATCTGAAATATGCCCAAATTTATTTGCTCAAGATAACAGTTTATGCACAAGATTCCTACAAATTTTTAATAAATATTCTATGGACAGACAAATCCTACAAATTTACACTTCTGAAATATTGTCAGCATTTGTATTATATACATAATTTGCTCATGGAGCTAATATTTTTGTTCATTGCCTAACTGTTAATTGTTCTAGCTCTTATTTAGTTTATTGTCAATTGCTAATACTGAAATATTGGTGCTCCCCTTAGAAAGATGGCCATGTCCACACATGTGCGCTGATTTGCGCTGGGATAACCATTTAGAGCATGGCCCTGGCAGGATTGTTGACTCTATTGGGCATTTGCTTGCATATGCGAATGATGTGCCCCACCTCACAAAATTTTGATCGTGTGTAGGGTCACACTGGTTTGTTTAGAACACCGATGAGACGGCACGTGTTCTATGGCAATTATGTAAGTTCTTAATAGAGTGTCAGGGTCTGGGGTTGTTAGGTGAGGTGGCATAGACACTCAAGTCCAGTTTCTTTAGTCCAAAACAATAGTAGAGTTTTATTTTCACTCATAAAGGTAGTGCAGCAACAAAAGGAAACAATACAAAAATAAATACCTGCCTGGCTAGGCTCTAACTGAACATAGAATAGGTTACCTCACCTATAATAGCAGAAATCCAAAACCAGTTGAACAATTCAGGACACAGCTCCAAAAAAAACGACCTCTCTGTTTGGCACTCCAGCCAAGCTCTGCCAAAGTGTTGCTGCTGGAGCTGGCTTCTTAAGCCTCCTTGACGAGAGACACTCTGCAGCTGAGTCGCTGCCGGAACATCCCCAAAGTGTGGACTGGAAGGGAGTGAAATGACAGGTCCCACTACCAATCTACCTGCCATTCCTAAAAATCCAGCTCAGTAACTGGAACTTTGAAATAACACTCAGCAGACAATAGTTATTTGCTGAGAAACGTTCTTTCTGGAGTTTTCTCATCTCACCCACCCGGGTCCGGGTGAGATGTACACCCCCTCCATTACCTGACCAGCCATCGGCTTACAAGAGGATGTGACCATCTTTTAAATGTAGTATTATTCACTTAGGCATTCTTTTAACACCTTTTTATGCTGCACTGCGTGAACTTTTTTATTTACTACAATTGCACTGCTACACTTTTGTCATGGTCATGGTAACTTGCACTGAATTTTGGCTTTTCTGTACATGACATATACATTAATTATGGATTACTTGATGCTCATTATTACACTTTGCACCGGCACTTTGTGTACAGTATATGTCACTGCCATTGTCTCTTGTTTGTTGCTTGAGGTTCCAATTGGGAATTAAACATTGCCTTGGATTATAGATACACTTGCAATTTGTTTTGCAGTGCTGCCATTTTTTTGACCTTTTTTGGTATGTAAATTTACAGATAACAGTCTGCAATGTCTTGGAGCACAGCAGGGTGCTGGCCTGAGCATCACACAGGCTATGTCCGTCCACTAACTTGTCACTCAAACTAAGAAGTAGGAGACAGAAGAGTAAGAGAAACTCTGAGATGTGAAAAGTCCTTTAACAGGATCATTGCCAGTCAGCAACAAAACGACATAAGGTTGAGGGTGCTGCTCTATCAAACTAGTTTGACTTTAGTTTAACTTTAGTCCATGTCTAAGCAGCGTTTCTGATATTCATCCTTTAACCCTGTACAGGGATCTGAACTTCACTGTTAGGAGAATACCACCTGAGGTGGTCCTGGCATTCGTAGCATCTGGCCAAGCAGGTTAAGAGACAATGATGTGAACTACCAGTGTTTAGGCTATAGAGTGGTCAGACACAGCTACAGCAGACTGGTATGTAGTCAGTGGCTAGCCAAGAGCCAAATCACAGGTCAGATCAGATAACTGGAACAACATACACCATGTTAGGCACAGTATGAACCTTACTGCTCTGGCACCCAGCAGAGGGCTCAGCATGTTTATAAAGAGGAGGACCAGCAGGGATTGGTTGGGGACACAATTACTGCACAAGCTGGCCCTTTAGGAAACAAACAAAGTCAGTGTGCACAACATATGATTATAGCAGCAGAGGAGAAATAGAAGGATACCAGACAGAATTGGGAAGGAGAGTGGCAAGGAGAGTGGGTCAGTGAAGTGAGTCCTGCCACTAGGCAGCGCAAGACACCGGTGACAGCTTACCACTGGCCTTACACAGGGCATATGGCATTACATACCCCTATTAATTTAGAATTTATGGTCTATTCTGAAGACAACCCCTTTACCATACCCCACTAATGCCCCACACATTCTAATGTCTCTCTTCCACAGGATATTAGCCCTGATCACTGCTCCCACACAATATAGTATGGGGACCAGTGAAGTGTCTACTGTATGGGGGAACCAGTAAAGTGGCCTCTGTGTGGGGGGATAGTGAAGAGGTCACTGTATGGGCCATACAGTGTCCCTTTCACTGGTGCCCATTATAGCAGTATTGGCTCACTACTTACCTGTCTGCTTCTTGCGCCGGAAACACTGTTGTGACGTCATGGAGCAGGGAAGCAGGGAAGAGCCGCAGAGTAGACTGGTACGTAGCCATACTTACACATTGATCCACGAAGCTTGTAGGTCACAGGCTCAATTTGACCTGCGACCTACAAGTCAAAGAGTGGTAGAGCAGGAAGCCGGTGGCTTCTTGCTTTGCCAGTAGGAGAGCTGGGTCGGGGCGCTACTACTCCCTGGTTCTATAATTTGGTTATATTTTTAACAACCAGATTGACTGAACCAGGGAGAAATGGCTGTATTGAAGCCCTACCCTCAGCAGTTTGTGCTTTACATGCTAGGTCAGTGATTGTTTTTTGGAAGTATGCCATGTCATCATTTCAGAAAAATAAAGATGGACACAGACTACCAGAGTATCAGGAGCTGTTTGTTTTTAAACTTTAGAGAAATTCTTTGAATATGTGAGAATTCTCGCTTGGCTCTTTGATGGTAAGGTAACACAAAGTGCCTGCTCATGCCGCTGTGGTTTTCTATTAGATTGCTAAAAATGTATTATTTATTGCTTGCTTTTCATTGTAGTCTTGTCTAGTCTAAACTGTGGAGCTGTTAATAGCGATAATAGTTGACCATAGAAAACCATGGAGGCCATATGGCGTCCACCACATTTGGCCATCAACCTGGCCCACCGCATTTAATTAATTGGAATTTTCTTTTTGGGGGGATTTATATATGCCCTAAGATAATACATAAGTAGATATGTGACACTGTGGAAGCAAATGTATAGAAAACGTGACTTATTTCATGTGATCCATTG
This sequence comes from Leptodactylus fuscus, assembly GCF_031893055.1. NCBI lineage: Eukaryota > Metazoa > Chordata > Amphibia > Anura > Leptodactylidae > Leptodactylus > Leptodactylus fuscus. Next base: position 58,355,835 of record NC_134270.1, read on the forward strand.
TTTTCATTTAAGGTAATTTCAATGTAAATTTCATAATTGTAATGCTGATAGAAAAAAAAGGTAATTTATTTGTGCAACTTCTTGAAATGTCAGTTATGAATATGTAATAGTTTGACATCTTCTTTTGTTTGATTGATTTGTCATTCTGCTTTACAATTCTATTTCCAGTATTCTCTCCCTGACATTTTTCTATGCAAATTGCATCTTCCCAAGAAAAATGACAACATAAATAGAACAAATTTTCATATATTGGAATAAAAGTGAACAAATTGGCTATAATTTAATTTAAAATAGTAATAGTATGTGCTTGTTATAGACACAGTTCTAGGAACCTCTGCTGTAATATATGTTATACTGAACCAGAGTTACTGCCTGTATTATACTAAAGAGCTGCTTTACACAATTCTGCTGGTAGAGGCTTTGTGTACATATATTACATTACTAATCTTGAGATCTCCCTTCTTGCTCTGGTGATTTGCGTCTGAGAAGTGTCATCTTTACGCTAGGCATTACACTGATGTATGAAAATATAACAGCAATACAGGTGTTTATATAAGGCCGGCTTCCTACGGGCAGATTTGGTGAATGAGTTATAAACCGGATGTCAGACATATTTCCTGGATTGAACACTAAGCTCGGACCAGGACTCCCAGCACCATAGCTATCTATGAGTCCCTACTATGCCCCCGTCCTACTGCCCTATACGCCCTAAGATGCATCCTTCTCAACAAGCCCCACCCATTTGAGAGAAACTTTTATAACACAAGGGAATGGAGACCATCATGAACTGTCTTGATTGGTTATGAGCAGTGCTTAAATTAGAAAAAAGTTTTAGGGAGAACTCTGGAATAATGGCTCCCCACCCCCCACAGACACACGCATTCTCCGATGTAGCAGTGCTGGCCGTGCACTCAGCTTGGCTGCATCTCCGGAGTAGCCGAGCTCAGCGCATGGCCAGCTCTGCTTCATCTCCGAAGTAGCAGTGCTGGCCGTGTGCTCAGCTCGACTGCATCTCCGGAGTAGTTGAGCTGAGTGCACGGCCAGCTCTGCTTCATCTCCGATGTAGCAGTGCTGTCCGTGCGCTGAGCTCAACTGCATCTTCGGAATACCGAGCTGAGCACACGGCCAGCTCTGCTACATCTCAGCATAGGAATGCATTGACCAGCATTGATTGGCCGAATGCCATACAGAGTGTAGCATTCGGACAATCAACGCTGGTTCTGCTGGTGGAGGCGGAGTCTAAGATCGGTCCACAGCACTCTCCATTCTGGTCCGATATTAGACTCCGTCTCCTCACAGACAAGCCTCCGGCAGAACCAGCGTTGATTGGCCAAATGCTGTACTCTGTATGGCATTTGGCCAATCAATGCTGGTCAATGCATTCCTATGGAAAAAAAGTCAACTCCCGCATATTGCAAGCTGACAGGGATCCCAACATAATACAGTGACTTGGGCATGTTAGATGCCCCCAGGCATGCTTCCCCTGCTGTCGCAGTTGCATTCCAGGGTGTTGGCATCATTTCCTGGGGTGTCATAGTGGACTTGGTGACTCTCCTGAGTCGAATGGTGGGATCACCTGAAATGAAGCAGTTTTCCCCATAGACTATAATGAGGTTCGATATTCGTATTAATAGTCGAATATTGAGCGGCTATTCGAAATGAATATGAAATATTTTACTGTTCGCTCATCTCTATTAAAGATGTTATATGACTATCTCTTGCTTGGAGAAGTCAGAATCTACTGTAGATACTGAATATTATTCTTCTAGATAGATGCTTATGGATATAGAGATTAATTTTCCCAGCCTCACAAACTGACAATGTAGAAGAGTAAAACCTCATTACACTCTGTTTCAATGCCTATTACACTGTTGGTAAAATAATCTGATACTATATATAATTCATGAGACAGAATAGATTAATAGTTTTAATTTGATTAGCCCAGTATATATATATCTATTATATATTACTACTGAGGGTTAAGCTTTATTGAATTTATTTTCATGAAAGGGAGATTTTGGGTTCTTTTGGTTGCTAATAGGCAATTAGTAATTTTTTGTATTTGATAGAAGACGCACAAACGGTGTGTAAGACGGTAAAGCTGCTGCACAACTACTTTGTCCAGCATGCTGTTAGCCCTAAGGCCCCATGTGCAAAGGTAAGTAAGATATACACTCACCGACCACTTTATTAGGTACACCATGCTAGTAACGGGTTGGACCCCCTTTTGCCTTCAGAACTGCCTCAATTCTTCGTGGCATAGATTCAACAAGGTGCTGGAAGCATTCCTCAGAGATTTTGGTCCATATTGACATGATGGCATCACACAGTTGCCACAGATTTGTCGGCTGCACATCCATGATGCAAATCTCCCATTCCACCACATCCCAAAGATGCTCTATTGGATTGAGATCTGGTGACTGTGGAGGCCATTGGAGTACAGTGAACTCATTGTCATGTTCAAGAAACCAGTCTGAGATGATTCCAGCTTTATGACATGGCGCATTATCCTGCTGAAAGTAGCCATCAGATGTTGGGTACATTGTGGTCATAAAGGGATGGACATGGTCAGCAACAATACTCAGGTAGGCTTTGGCATTGCAACGATGCTCAATTGGTACCAAGGGGCCCAAAGAGTGCCAAGAAAATATTCCCCACACCATGACACCACCACCACCAGCCTGAACCGTTGATACAAGGCAGGATGGATCCATGCTTTCATGTTGTTGACGCCAAATTCTGACCCTACCATCCGAATGTCGCAGCAGAAATCGAGACTCATCAGACCAGGCAACGTTTTTCAATCTTCAATTGTCCAATTTCGATGAGCTTGTGCAAATTGTAGCCTCAGTTTCCTGTTCTTAGCTGAAAGGAGTGGCACCCGGTGTGGTCTTCTGCTGCTGTAGCCCATCTGCCTCAAAGTTCGACGTACAGTGCGTTCAGAGATGCTCTTCTGGCTATCTTGGTTGTAACGGGTGGCTATTTGAGTCACTGTTGCCTTTCTATCAGCTCGAACCAGTCTGGCCATTCTCCTCTGATCTCTGGCATCAACAACGCATTTCCGCCCACAGAACTGCCGCTCACTGGATGTTTTTTCTTTTTCGGACCATTCTCTGTAAACCCTAGAGATGGTTGTGCGTGAAAATCCCAGTAGATCAGCAGTTTCTGAAATACTCAGACCAGCCCTTCTGGCACCAACAACCATGCCACGTTCAAAGGCACTCAAATCACCTTTCTTCCCCATACTGATGCTCGGTTTGAACTGCAGGAGATTGTCTTGACCATGTCTACATGCCTAAATGCACTGAGTTGCCGCCATGTGATTGGCTGATTAGAAATTAAGTGTTAACGAGCAGTTGGACAGGTGTACCTAATAAAGTGGCCGGTGAGTGTAGAATCTCTTGCTGCCTGAATTTCCAAGACTCAATGTGATCCAAAGACTAGGACTCCTTCTATCATACTGATATATGCTGCTATGAGCCCCTGCCTCCTTGCAGCTCTGCTGTCCTGCACTGTAAATCTTATAATGTAAGGAATTCTCTGGACCAGATTAACTCTAATATATACGGTCTAGATTTTCCAGACCATATTTGCCGGTATGCATGGGTCCTAACACCCAGGACACACATAATACACATACTTTTTTCTGTTTCTTTTTCTCTTTATCATTTACTGTATTAGATTAATTGCCTGTGCATTTTAAGGCCTGCCAGTCAAGAATGTGAGATGGATTTTTTGGTGCATCCAAAAGTGAGACCGATTTTTTTTGGCCCATCAGAAAGTGAGCCAGAATTTTGGCATATCTGAAAGTGCCCTAAATGTATCAATATCTGTACAATAATGTCTAAAGTACAAATGGAATTGTAAACAGTATTGATAAATATGCCCCAACATGTACATCTTAGGGTGCATGCACACTACGTAACGCCGGGCGTGTATGAGAGCCGTACACGCCGGCATTACGGCAGACTGCCGAACACTTCCCATTCACTTCAATGGGAGCGCTCGTAAACGCCGCTGTTACGAGCGCTCCCATTGAAGTGAATGGGAAGTGTTCGGCAGCCCTGCTGTAACGCCGGCATGTACAGCTCTCATACACGCCCGGCGTTACTCAGTGTGCATGCACCCTTAGGGTGCGTTCACATCTGCGCCCAGGTGTCCGTTCTGCAGGTTTCCGTTTCCTGCATAAAACAGAGGCAGGATACGGAAGCCTGCAGGAGTCTCTCTCACCCATTCATTTGAATGGGTGAGAAAGCTGTCTGGCTGTGAGCGGCGGTGAGCGTTTTATGCTCTCCGCCACGAAACCAGATTTTTAAATGCAGACACAGAGTCGGACATGCAGTACTCTGTGTCCGGATTTAAAAAAACGGTTTCGCGGCGGAGAGCATAAAACGCTCACCGCCGCTCACGGCCGGACCCAGTCTATGGTTTCTGTCTTCTTGCATGCAGAAGACGGAAACCACAGAACGGAGACCAGAACGCAGGTGTGAACCTAGCATTATTAATATTATCACCAGATCTACTAAAACATAATACAGCATAATATCCAGTAGTTTCAATCTCTCAGAAATGTTAATAATGTGGACTCCTGATATATTGTTATAGTGTCAGAGGCAGGCCATGACTTTGTGTGTGACAATAACCTCACAGTACAACATAGACAATTATACCACCAATGGCTACAGCCTCTCTGAGATGAGGAATCCAGTTATAATGATTACATTTGTGTCAGAGAGAGGCCATGATGTTTCCTTCTGACAATGACTACACAGCGCAATCCTTCCTGCACTCCTGCAACTTCTCCTCAGGGTCAACTTTTACCTCACACCACTAAAATGTCAAAAATCAGACCAAGCCGCTATCATAGAGGTCAAAGGAAGTCATAGGGGGATCTCTGAGGGTCCTCAGAAGATAACAGGCCCCATATCAAAAGTCAGAATTAGGCAGAATTACAGAGGTACAGCTCTTACTTGGCTTTGGGTTCCCTGATATTACACAATTCTGACTCCTCCAGATTACCACTTTAGATGCTGTGGTTAATAATGATTATGGCATCTGGGTGGTTAGAGAGTGAGTGTTCCTCCCTTTCAAGTCCTCGGGTTCCACCAGGGTGTGAGGAGTTGCCATTGTACATAGGTTTCTTATATTTTATAGGGAAATGCAACCAGGCACAAGAAGTATGGCAGTGCATTGTACAGGGTTTCAAGAGATCAGATTCAAGTCCCCTTGTGGGACAGCAGGAAAATAATTAAAGTTTAAAAAGTAAAATAAGATAAATAAATACAAAGTTTTTAAAAAAGTGTCAAATTAATAAAAGTTTATTATACCGAGCTTAACTTTTGTTTACTTAAAAAGAGGAAAACGTTCCATACAACTTTGTCTAATGATATAAATATTCATGAGAAATGATTATTGTATTCCTTGTATTATTCTTGTGATTTAAGGTTATCTGCTCTCTGAGATGGCAGAGTACACCACCGAGGACACCGCTATAATGCTACGTGATGGACAGAAGGAGAAGATGAAGAGGAGGAGATTGAGGAATGATCTTGATTTATTAGAATTAGAGCCTATTATTCATGATGAATATACCAAAGGAGATGAACTAGACACTTAATAAGGTGAGATAGCAATCAGGGCAGCCCCTCTTATTCAGCACATTATGTGGATGAATTATTACCGTTGGATGTGGCTCGGCTGTGTCACCGGTCGTCACATTAAAGCATGGTGATCTATTCCAAGCAATAAAAAATGTCAGTCTCATGGGAACAATCATTGGAGTCATTAGGACACGTTCTTAACTCCTTATAAATGTTTAAAAAAAGTGTACAAAATACCACAAATTCTCATAAACTGAAATAAGAGCGGACAAGTCTACTGTAATTCAATTTATAATGGTGATTGAAGATGTTTGCTATAACACAGATATAGAGACATCAGTTACACTATACATTATCCTACAGCCATGTTACATTTTATTCCAGAGCTGCACTCATTATTCTGCTGGTGGCATCCCTGTATACATACATTACATTACTAATCCTGTACTGATCCTGAGTTGCATTCTGTACTTCGGAGCTGAACTCTGAATTTTCTAGTCACTCTGCATATACACAATGTATATTAAATCCTACGAGGGTGCTGTTTGTGTCTGTTACTCTGCTCCACTTTATGTCTGTGCAAGGCTGCTTTCTTCTTCTTACTTACGAAGGGACATCACTAGATGTCACTAGAGATGAGCGAACACTATTCAAAACGGCTGTTTCGAACAGCAAGCACCCATAGGAATGAATGGAAGCGGCCGGCGGCTGGCCGCTTAACCCCCTGCCGACTGCGTCCATTCATTCCTATGGGTGCATGCTATTCAAAACAGGAGTTTCGAATAGTGTTCACTCATCTCTATTGGTCACATGACCATGCTGCAACATTTGTGCAGGACTTAGAAAACATGGCTGCTTTCTTCTTTTCAAGAAGTGACACCAAGTCTGTGTATAACATGGCCACACTACAGCTCAGTCCCATTAATTTTTAATGAGATGGAGATGTGTCATAGCGATATGACCAACGGACATGATGTCACTTCCTGAGAAAAAGAAAGTAGCCATGTTTTCGAGTCCTGCACAACCCCTTTAATAACAGTAGTGTGAGCGTGGCCTAACAGCAATGGTGGAGAGCAACACTGCTTATGGCCGGGGCCCCAAGGGTCAGAGATGCCGTGGGAAAAAAATCACATTGTTTTACAGTACAGGCAAAGTAGATGTGATTCTTGAGAATACCATGCACACTTTGCGGTAAAAACCGCTGTGCGGACACGCCAAGTTTTCCAAAACCGATTTTGGAATCAGCAGCATGCCAATTATACCTACGGAAACGCCGGCGGTTTCCCCATAGGTATAATTGCAACATTAAGTCTGTGGATGAAAACTCTGTGAACTTTCTGTTTAAAGTGCTGCGGGAAGAACCGCAGCGCTTTATTTCTGGGGCCTTAGCCATTCCTCGTATGTTCCACCCTAGAGGTCAGTAATTCAGAACCATTATTTCCATCTCAGCAGTGACTGGGCATAATTCTTTAACCCTTTCTCCCCTGAGGCATTCTGGTATTTAATGACTAAGCTTTTTTTTTTTTTTATTGTCACCTTTCCAGAGCAATAACTGTCTTGTTTCCCATCAATATAGCTGTACGAGGGCTTGTTTTTTAAGTTGTACTGCTTAATGGCACTATTTTGTAGTACATAAATCTTATATTGAACAACCTTAACTCTTTCTTGAGGGAGATAGAAATAAAGCAGTAATTTTTCCATGGTCTTTTAATTCTATCACCCTTCATCATGCTTCGTATATAACATGATATATTTATTCTCTGGGCCAATTCAATTACAGCAATTCCAATTTTACTACTTTTGCACAATAAACCTTTTTTAATATAAAAAATATAATTTTTTGCATTGTTTTTCTTCTTTTCTTTCTTTATTTTTGTTTTTACAGACTATTTTTTTATTCCTATAAGGAAACTTTCATATGCAATGATTTGATCTTGCATAATACATTGTATTATTTTGTAGTGTGGTGTATTATGTTGTCAGAAAATCTATTAGACAAGCCTCTCTCTAGTCCAATGCTTTTGCGGGATGCCGATGGCTTACAGTGAGAGTCCTTCTCTTTGAAGCCACTTAGATCAGTGATGGCTAACCTTTTGTGCTTGGTGTGTCAAAATTTGTAAAAAAAAAAAAAACGCAGCTTAACTCAGGTGCCATGTCACATCCAGAAATATACACGATTTTGTGATATTCAGCGCACTATTGGCTTTCCTGTTCTGTGCCCCCAATGAAGAGCTATCGGTGCCGGTACCATAGCTCTTCACTGTTAGAAGGGCGTTTCTGACAGTCAGTCAAGAACGCCCTTCCTCACAGCAGCATCTATAGCGCTGTACTGTGAGAGCGGTCGTTGCTTACCGCCCAGCGATGACGCTGAGGAACACCCCCCCAGTACTCATCTATGGACGAGCACTATCAGACACTGCTGTGAGGAAAGGCATTCCTGACTGTCAGAAACGCCCTTCTGACAGTGAAGAGCTATGGTACTGGCACCGATAGCTCTTCACCGAGGCACAGAACGTGAAAGCCGATAGTGCGCTGAATTCGGTGCACTGTTGGCTTTCTAGCAGTGTGTTAAACCACATGTGCCCCAGATGGTAAAAGGTCCTCTTTAAAGTTCATCTGCAGTATATGACCCCCTTTTTAACCCTTTAAAAACCGAGACAATTTTCGTTTTTGTGTATATTTTTTTTCCTCCCCACCTTCCAAGAGTCATAATTTCCTTTTTTCCGGTCCACAGAGTCACTTGATGGCTTATTGTTTGTGGGACAAATTGTACTTTGTAATGGAACCATTCAATATCCTGTATAATTTAGAGAATCAGAATCAGGTGGAATTGTAAAAAAAAATGCATTTGAACCAATTTCATATGGGTTTAATTTTTAAGGTCTTCGCTTTGTGGTAAAAATGTCGTTACCTGTATTCTGCGGGCCAGTACAATCACAGCCATACCAAATTTATATAGTATTTGTAATATTTTCATACAAAATGCAAAATTGCAAAATAGAAAGTATGGAGCTAGGCATGGCGGGCCCCCTGGGGACCCCTGGGCAGACAGCAAGCGCTAGTGTGAACGCCGCATAATCGAACTATGAAAATGACAAACCTAGGAAACTTCAGTAGGTTCCCGGCTGTCACAGCAACCAATCGCCGATTATGTTCCAGAGGGTGGCGATTGGTAAAAGATGACACTTGGCACTCATGGCCAAGCTTCATCGCACACATGCATCGTTAGTACTGCCTGGGTCTATCATGTGAGGTTTGTACACCTATCATGATGCTGATTCTCAGGTGCACCATTATTATTTCCCAGTGGTTCCCCTATATATCTCCTGATCTATCACTCTGAGCCTTACTCCCTAATGAAGCCATTGTATGTTGATGGTAAGGAGATATCTTTGATTCTCTTGGGCTTATCTTGTGCACCCCTCTTTCCTCATGTCTTTTACTATAGTGATGCAGTTTTTCACTTTAACCCTTTACTATTATGTGACTATGTGGTCTTGTTAATACAACTACTCTGTGTTTATATTGCATCTACTCATACTGACACATTGCTCTATGTGATGCACATTGCTTATGGCCCCTTTCATATATTACTTCCTTCCATGTATTATGCAATTTGGCAGCATTGGCTCCCCGCTTTGTCTTTTATTATTATTATGTGGGGGGGGGGTATGTATTTTCAAATAAAACTTTTTCATATATATTTGAACATACCTTAATAATTTATTTTTGACAATCAACAAAATGCAAAGTGAATGAACAAAAGAATGAAATCAATATTTGGTGTGACAAAGCTTCGTAGTTCTGAATGTGATAATTTTGCCTGCACAGAGTACTGATCGCAACCTCATCCAGTCTGGGATTGCATGAAGAGACATGAGCAAACCTACAGAAGTGGTTAGTTCTGCAAGATATTAGGATTAACCTCCCTGCTGAATTCCTTCAAAAACTGTGCTAGTGTAACTAGAAGAATCGACTTTATTAAGAGGGCAAATGGTGATCATACCAAATGTTCATGTGATTTAGATTTCTCTTTTGTTCACTTGATTTTGCTAATTGACATAACAAACTATGAACACGTCTATTCCTACTTTACAGCATTTTTCCCACACCTGCCTAAAACTTTTGCATATTCTTTGCCTATACTATACACATCTGGTTGGCACTAATACCAGATGTTCAGCACCGTGTGAATCACACTTAAAGGTGTCTATCCCCAATGTGAAGCATAGTAATCCCTGCCTGGCAATGGTTGCTGAAGATTAGTGTCCACCAAAATCCCCATTGGCAGCTTTACCCTTTAATTTACTATTAACTCTTAGTATCATAGACCACTGCGACGTAATAAGATCAGCTGTTGATCCAGGAAATGCAGCTTGTTTCCTGGACCACACATAGTTGTTTGACTTGCCCCTATACTTCAGAGCTGGCGTATATTATACTTCAAAATTAACCCATTCCCAACATTCGCCGTAATAGCATGGCGGCCGCTCAGGAGCTGGCATCCAGTTACCATTATGAAGAACATTAAGCCCCCAGATGGCTCTGTGAACGGTAAAATAAGAATGATGAGGGGTTTGCGAGGCGGGGGTTAAACACTGCTAGTTTGAGAACTAAAATTTCAATTCCAAATTTACTATTGTGGATCTTTGGTGCATCTAGTTTGGGGTAAAAAAAAAATGTAACATGCTAGAAATGTGGGTTACAGTCTGAGAAAAAAAAGGGGGGTGGCTTAAATGCAAGATTTTGACTAAAGGTGGTATAAACATAGACAAGACAGTCTACAAATACACCAGTTTATCATTCAGCGTCAGCCACTGTGATAAATATGGGGCATTTTCTATTTACTGGTAAACTGTAAATCTCGGTCTTTGTATGCCAATGTCTCACTTGGCACTGTACTGAAATCTCATGTAGCACTTTTTGTACCCTCCTACCACATAACAGGAGCTTATCTAAAACCGATAGTGTCTGTGCACATGCTTGCTAACGGCTTCTAATAACTAGAGATGAGCAAATCAAAACTGATGAAGTGGAATTTGATTAGAATTTCAGGAAATATTTGATTTGCATCACGCTTTGTGATAACGAATCACATTTTTTCTAAAATGGCTGCTGCACATTAGGACCTGGTGCAAGGTATTCTGGGAAAGTGGGATCACCCACAATGTCATGTGTGTAGTCAATCAGCAGCCAGCCAGCACTGCGATGCCACAGCCTTTTAACCCCTTTGTTACCGCCGACAGCATCGGGTGCCGATGTTAGCTGTAACTGACAGCTAACACCCTGCTCAATAACCCCCAGTCAGAGCACAGCTCCAATCAGGGATTTTAACCCCTTGGATGCCACAGTCAAACATGACCAAAGGGTTTCCACCGTTCTACATGTCGGGGGGTGTCGATATGCATCTTCTGAAGCCCGGGGTCTGGCTAGTGACCCTGGGCTGCTAGTAGCCCCCAGTTCCTGGTTGATCCTGCCCAGAAGTGAGGAAGTCAGCGTATGCGTTTTTTTAAGACGATAGCTGGTCAGGTAATGAAGGGGGTGTACATCTCACCCAGACTACTAAGGTGAGTGAGATGAGAAAACTCCAGAAAGAACGTTTTTCAGCAGATAAATATTGTCTGGTGAGGATTATTTCAGAGTTCCGGTTACTGGGCTGGATTTTTAGTAATGGCAGGTAGGTTGGTAGTGGGACCTGTCATTCCACCCCCCTCCAGTCCACACTTTGGGGATGTTCCGGCAGTGACTCAGCTGCAGAGAGTCTGCTCATCAAGGGAGCTTAAGAAGTCAGCTCCAGCAGCAGACTGGGGGCAGAGCTTGGCTGGAGAGCCAAAGAAAGAGGTCATATTTTTGGAGCTGTGTCCTGAGTGATTCAACTGTTTTTTTGATTTCTGTGATTCTAGGTGAGGTAACCTATTCTATGTTTAGTTAGAACCTAGCCGGGCAGGTATTTATTTTTGTATTGTTTCCTTTTGTTGCTGCACTACATTTTTTGAGTGAAAATAAACTCTACCTTTGTTTTGGACTAAAGAAACTGGACTTGTGTGTCTATGCCACCCCACCTAGCAACCCCAGACCCTGACAGTTTGTATAGGCTGACTTCCCCTATAGACTGCAATACATGTGTATTGCAGTTTATAGTGCTGAACCAGCTATCAGTGCATCGCTGGTTCAGGTCCCCTGGTGGGACATCACTAAAAACCACAGCAAGACACAATGTTCTATACCACTATCCAGGCTCTCTGCAGCCAGGAAATAGCTGCTTTTTAATGCAATTTGCCGCAAATTAATTCAGATCGAATCGTATCAGAAAATTTAGCAAAATTGCCAAATCGAATTTTTGAAAAATTCACTCATCTCTACTAATAACTATCAGAATTTGGCGTTTAGGACACTATTACAGGCTGTAAATACATACAACTGCACTCTCCATTCATCTCGATCAAGATCAGTACAAGATAAAGTCATTGTTTTCAGTAAATGGAACGATTCCTTTGGTACAATAGAAAAGCAGTAGATTTATTACCAATGACGGCCCATGTATCAGTGGCCAATTACAAGACTGCGTGTGTAGTCAGATCCTAGTTTTGGCATATACATACATTTTAGGTTACATGTATAGCCATGTAAACGCATTTACCCCCTCATTGATGCGGTACAGTCAGCTCTTCCAGCAAATCACTTACTTTTTTAATTGGATATGAGATCTAAAGGTGGTGGAAGATAACAAGATTTTAGTGTAATAATGCATTAATGAAGGAACAGGTTACATCTTAAATAATGACAAGATGAAAGTTTTCAGGGTTTCTTTATTCAGCAGGTTTCGAAATTTTGATTTAATCAGTGAAAGATGTTTTGCCATCATGGGAATAAATTAGAAACAAGAAATTGTCGATCTTCTCGTCCTTTTGATTGTGAACGGGCTAACAAGGGAGTTGTTTGGTGAGATAATGGTATACATATAGGGCTTTTAAATCCCTCTCAGGGGATAAAGCTGCACGATTTACCTGTGGTTATGTAGATAAATTGCTTGCCTTAGATTTAAAGGAGTCCAGAGCTAGCGTTTTTGCTCCCTTTGTAGCTCAGCCATTAAGTAATCTCTCATTAGCTCCCCATCAATTGAAGTCACATGCTTCCTCTGGGAAGGATATTCAGTGGCAACAAACACTTATGGGTTTTTTCTAGCTCTCCTTGTGACATTATAAAAGCCTCCTCAATTTGTTCAGTCTTCGGAAATGCTATTAGTCATTATTCGGGTGGCACGTACACTGTGTTTTCATAGTGGGTCTATTGTATTGCTGTGCTTATTGTCTGACACACTACAATGAATTATGGGTCCAGTACGTGCCGTTTTCTCTCAATTGCTCTTTTGTTTCCCATTTCTTGTAATGATCGGGAAGTAGGATAGTGATATAAGCCAAGAGTGGACACAGATAGGGATATCGCCTGTGTAAGGATACGCATGAGCCCCCTGCTCTCCAATAGTTTACCCCTCCTCCATATGCCTCCTCATTGTCATTGTATTTTAATTGTCATCTGTGCGATAGCTAAGTATTTTACATGCAATCTAATAGACACAAGAAACCTGCTCTCGGTGGGCAGTGGGCCTCTGTTCACCTGCACAGGTTGCAGATACGGCATATCCACCCCATATGAACTAAGAATTCACATACAACAAGTTATTGCAGCCAATTCAATGCATGTAAATAACCTTAAGTGATTATTTCCCATTCACCATAGTCGCTGCTAAGGTTAAATCAATGAATATGACTTACTATGTTTAGGAAATATACACCCATTTCCACTTTAGCCCCAGCTAGTCACTTTTCGCCCCATATAGTAATAATGTATTCCTAGTGTACCACACAGTATAATGACCTGTTAGTGGCCACTGCATAATATAATGCCCCCTTAGTAGTTGGCAAGCAGTGCTCCTTACAGTATAATGTTCCATTAGTGTCCCCCTCACAGTATAATGCCCCTGTAGTGTCCCCCACATAGTATCATGTCTCTTTAGCAGCACCAAACAATATACAGTAATACTTCATAAGTGCCCAACAGTGCGCAAGTTTTGATATAAAAATAATCTGGCTAGATTCGCACTGAGCAGGTCCCTTCAGTTTTTGCAGCTTCTAGTAAGGAATGGCAAGCACGGTGATGTCTATAATGATGGCGGTGTGCAGTCGCTATTCTACTGCTATTCATAGCAAGCCTCATACACTAGTTGCTTGGTTTCTCGCCATCCAACCCAAGGTTCTCCATATAGACAAAAGGACCAAATTCCAACCCAGAGGGCGTGGTCAGAAGTAAAGGAACCGCGCTCCACCCAGGTAGAAAGTATCCAGTAATCTTTATTCCATCCAAATAACATTACGCATTTCAGCGATTTCACCCCTGTATTAAGTGTACACTCCCAATAACACTACACGAGTAGTGTTATTTGGATGCAATAACACTACAGCACCTCTTGCCTGTAGATTGAGATACGGTAGGTCTTTTCTATTTGTTCAGACGTTGCCTATGCCATCCAACGCTCAGGAAAAGGACTTTAACATTCTTTGTATCGCTGTCCATATCTCATTCACAAGTTCTACCCTGGCATTTCTGACCACTGTTAGTTCTGGGCATGTGGAGCCACAAAAGTCTTTTGGAACTGTTTTACCTTTATACTAAGGTCAGTGGCAGCTTGCTTTCCCCTTCTCCTCCTTTTCTCACGATCTCAAGACCTCATTCATGTATTCTCACTGATTTGTCTGTCTCCATATGTTGCCCCTTACACCTCCATTCCTTTCATGCTTCTTTGTTTGTGATTAGAGATGAGCGAACACTGTTCGGATCAGCCAATCCGAACAGCACGCTCCCATAGAAATGAATGGAAGCACCTGTGACGCTGACTTTGCCGGCGGCCGGCCGGCGTCATAGGTGCTTCCATTCATTTCTATGGGAGCGTGCTGTTCGGATCGGCTGATCCGAACAGTGTTCGCTCATCTCTATTTGTGATGTTGTTATGCTTGTATGACTCCCAAATTCTCTAGTTCTGCAATTCAATAGTCTCCTGTTTTCGCCTGAATGTTGCTGATTGGCTGATTACAGCCATCCCAATATACATGGCCTTGTGGCCATCACAGATGTGGGTTATGCCAGCATCATTATATGTTGTGACGACAACCTGACCCACATGACGTCAGTGAAGTCACTACAGAGGCCTGAAAACAGCAGGAAGCTCAGCACTGGAGCTCAGGAGAGGTGAATAACACAGGTTGTTATGATAGATCATCTCCCCTGGGCCTCCAATGATTATAATCAGAGTTCTGAAGAAAGCCCCCCGAGTATAATAATAGGAGCATTTGTTGGGGTTCTCTTAACAAATAATCTCGCCTGCAGCCTTACTTACAATCCCCACACCTACTCATGATGGCTTCCAATTCTCCTTCTTATCTTCAAGGTGCCCCAGTGACGCACAAGGCCCACTGGAACGCAAAAGGGAAAGCAGAGGCGGCAGTGAGCAGGAACTGGGATTAGTGAGTAAATGGAATCTGTCACCCTATTACTCTAGCAAGTAACTGCCTATTAAAAGAAAACAGCGCAGCAGGGGCCCACAATGCCCCCTAAGGTCACTACGGCTGCTACATCAGAACTTACCTTACTGGGAATCCCAAATATTGGTGATGCTTTCTATTAGTGACGGCAGAAAGTCAGCACGAGAATGCAGCTTTTGTTCAGATGGAGTTGGCCTGGTCTTATATTATATGGTGTATAGAATTACCATACCAAATTACTACATTTTTCCCTGGCAACGTCAGACAATTAGTAGTTGTGACAAAAACCCAATATCATATAGGATATACGAGACCTCATAAAAAGCATTACTGTTTTTATTTCAGATAGTTAAGTAAGAGATAATGGAGTGAAGAATATATGTTTTGGTGGAGACCCTGATGTCTGTAACGTATAATAGGCTTAATAGACTACATTTCACAGAGCGGCAAGACATTGTATTAACGATTTAGGACTGATTTATGGCGGTGTCTCATGTAGGTGAATAGTGGAATAAGCTTTTCTGTACAGTAGCATATGATTTGTTGGAGGTTACTTGTTAGACTGCAATGAACATAAAAAAGATTTGTCTTGCTCACTATGCATTTTCTTTGCAACAACTGTCATCTTAATGACCAGTAAATCTACGGATGCCATGAAGATGCTGCAAACCAGGCCATCAGCTCTATCTTCTGATTTGACATTTGGACCAGGACAGATACAAAGTTGAAGATTCAGAAAGTTGGTGGGAAGATTTTGAGGTATCAATACTGACAAAGCTGAAAGAAAGGCCATGAATATCTGACTGGTGGGGGGGGGGGGGCAATTATTGGCCCCTGCACGGACTAGCCATTTGGGGTGCTTATAGTACCTGTACTATACAGCATAGAGCCAGAGCAGATAGCTCCACACACTGTATGGTCACCAGGCAGCACTATTGCATCACAGCTCCCATTGGCATGCATAAGCCGTCCGGCTCCTGACTGGGCGTGCTTCACTGCTCACCCCTCTTAACCCCTTCCCCCGGAGGCCAGCACTTCCTGTGGCTGCTGGGAGAAGGGGAGGAGCTCCCCCCCCCCCCTTTATATAGATTGGCGCCAGGCAGGGACTTCCTCTTGGATCCGCCCTCCCTCCCTCTTTGTGGCAGCTGTTTTTTACTCCCCCCCCCCCCCTTTTTTTGGTTGTTTTTTCTCTTTGTGTTTCTTTATTTATTGTTTATGGTTTGTGTTTTTGTTTGTGACTTTATTAATTTTCATTTGTTTTTTTTTTATAGGTGTCTGTCATCCGGAGAAGGTGGTTAGACGCGTCACCCGCTAAATATCTGACACATGCACATCGCAAACGGTGTCTGGGCATCCTGGTGACGCGTCACACAGGTCATCTTGGGGTTATCAAGGTTCTGCTTGTATCTTTATTTTCATTCAATAAAGCTGTGGCTGACCTCCACTATTTATCCAACTTTGGTGTCAGTCGTTATTACTAATGTTAAGTGGACATCCGGGAATAAGGGGGTTATGTTTTGTTACATGCTTAGTACGGTCAGTCTGAGCTGCAGGGCCACTATACAGTATCCAAAGCTATCTGCTTCTGGCTTCATGCTTTATATAGTATAGGTACTATAAGCACCCCAAACGGCTGATCTGTGTCGGCCTCCCACTAATCAAAGAATCATGACTTATCTTAACAAAAGCCAAAAAATTCAAGACAATCCTTATAATGATACCCGGGATGATTAACCCCTTCCCGCCGATGGCATTTTTTGATTTTCGTTTTTCGTTTTTGACTCCCCTCCTTCTAAACCCCATAACTTTTTTATTTCTCCGCTCCCAGAGCCATATGAGGTCTTAATTTTTGCGGGACAAATTTTTCTTCATGATGCCACCATTAAATATTCTATATAATGTACTGGGAAGCAGGAAAAAAATTCAGAATGGGGTGGATTTCAAGAAAAAATGCATTTCTGCGACTTTCTTACGGGCTTTGGTTTTACGGCGTTCACTGTGCAGCCAAAATGACATGTCCCCTATATTCTGTGTTTCGGTACGGTTCCAGGGATACCAAATTTATATGGTTTTATTTACATTTTGACCCCTTAAAAAAATTCCAAAACTGTGTTAAAAAATTTTTTTTCTAAAAGTCGCCATATTCCGACGGCCGTAACTTTTTTATATGTAAGTGTACGGGGATGCTTAGGGCGTCTTTTTTTGCGGGGTTGGGTGTACTTTTTAGTTCTACCATTTTCAGGAAATGTTATTGCTTTGATCACTTTTTATTCAAATTTTTATCGGAATTAAAAACGGCGGTTTGGCACTTTTGACTATTTTTCCCGCTACGGCGTTTACCGAACAGGAAAAATATTTTTATAGATTTGTAGAGCGGGCGATTTCGGACGCGGGGATACCTAACTTGTATATGTTTCACAGTTTTTAACTACTTTTATATGTGTTCTAGGGAAAGGGGGGTGATTTGAACTTTTAATACTTTTTATATTTTTTTTAACTTTTTTTTGCATTTATTAGACCCCCTAGGGGTGTTGAACCCCAGGGGGTCTGATCACTAATGCAATGCATTACAATGCTAATGCATTGCAATGCATTGCAAAAAATCATCCTCTCTTTTGCAGGCTGCATAGACCAGCCTGCAAAAGAGAGAATTTGCAGACAAGCCTGGGAGCCTTGTACAGGCCCCCTGCTGTCATGGCAACATGACGTCGGCCCTGGAGCATGCTCCAGGAGCTGGCGATCCCGGACAAAATGGCGGCGCCTACGCGCCGCCGGGAAAATGGCACCTCCGGTGCCTTTGACCGCGGCGCCGGAGGGGTTAATGCCTCCGATCGGTCCGAGGACCGATCGGAGGCATTAGAGCCGGTTGTCTACTGCTTAAAGCAGTAGACACCCGGCGGTTATGGCGTAATAGTACGGCGCATGTCGGGAAGGGGTTAATAAGATGGAGAGGATAACGTTCTTGCCTTTCAGGAACGTTTGGGATATGTACTGCATAGGCCGGGTACTTTGAGGTCTAGCCCTGGGTAATATGAAAATCCTATGTAATAAACTAGTCTGTTGTTGCGTTATAAGACGCTGTGCTCACACCCTCCCGTTCACTTACTGTGTTTTCTCTTCCTTTGGAATATCTTTGTCTAGACATGAGATGTGAGAAGTCTAAGCAAATGACTAAACATGTATTTATCCCTGTTGGCTTTCTATTCTCAGTATTACTCCAATGTTATTATTTGATTGTTCATATCACACTAGGATAGCTCTTTGACCCTAGAAATGATTCTTGTTAATACTCTTTCTGAGACTATATTGTATTTATATACGCACTGTTTACCATGCAAAGGCAATGGCCTCACTCAAATCCCTTTTGCTCATTTGCTTATATAATTGCATATAGCTATATACTGTATGTGTGTGTGTATATATATATATGTGTGTGTGTGTGTGTGTGTGTGTATATATATATATATATATATATATATATATATATATATATATAATTTCAAAAAATGGACAGCACTCCAAAAATGTGAACCAAGTGGATGAAGAGTCATTCCATTGCAACGTTTCGGTCCTAAGACTACAGAACCTTACTCAAGACAGGGCACATTGCAATGGAATAAATTTACACCCATTTGGTTCACATTTTTGGAGTGCTGTCCATTTTTTGCATTACTTACCTTGGATCATATGCCAGATCTTTAGGATTTGCACCCACCAGCTGAGTCAGGCTATATTTTGGTGCTACTCTGTACTTGCAATATATATATGTCATATTTGTCATTTCTTGTCACTCTAAAAGTTCAATAGAAAAATATTGACTTAAAAGAAGTTGGTCTATTGAAAATTTGTTAACATCTGTTGAACCACAGCAATGGGGAACCTGCATAAACTTGGGAGATCATACAACCTCAATAAGTTAGCTATACTAAGCGCTGACTTGGACAAATGCAAATATACTTGTATTATTATGAGACTACCCTTAGGCATCCCCACTGACTAAAGGGGATTTGACTCTCCAGTTGGCGCTGCGTCCTCTTCATTGGTTACAAGGCACAGCGCTGTACTGTATGTAGTGGTTATACCTGGTACTGCAGCTCAGGAGGCAGTCACAACTAAATGTATGGTGCTGTGCCCAGTGAACACTGGAGTAAACTTGCTGGAGCATCAGGGCCCCTATGATCAGCTGATTGGGTGCTGGGATATTGGATACCTCCTGTGAATACTATAAACCATAAGATTGACAGTCTTCTGTTTTTCTATAAGCCTTTAATAGATGAGATTTCTTCCTGTGATCACCTAAGTGACTTGTTTTTATATCTGTCTGTGGGTGGTTTCCGTCTTTACTGCAATGGAACAAGCAGTGCCGGCTCCCACTCTCATGAATACATGTAGGTAGCTGTACAGAGATATAAGACTGTCAGTACAGAATATCACTTGGCTGTTTCCTTTAAGATACTTCATTTGAAATAAACATTATAGCGCTTAAAAATAGGATTTATTTTCTGGGTGAGGGAAGGGTTTATCCATCGCAGGTTCCATAAATGAGACAAAATGCAGATCCTGTAAGAACAGGCTGTTCTTGAAAGCAGCATTTCTTCTTAATTTTCCCGATAGCCGACTCTGATTAATGCAGATTTGTACAGCATATCAATAAAATATACTCCTAGGTTATGCAGAAATAAAGAGGTCTGAAAAATGAATGTGGGAGGCACATATTATTTATGAAGAAGAAATAAAGAGATCTACATTTGTAGAAGGAACATGACAGTAATTCTTCAACTCTAACCATTTCCATTGTGCACTAAATTCTTAAAGGGCTACTCGCGCGGTACTGTTACATGAATATACGCTGCCTAGAGGCCGTCATGCATACAGTATTTAGATAGAGAATAATGAAATAAAAATATTTCACGACTATTTCTATCATGTCATTAAAGGAACTGTAAACTGGTTTCAGAAGTCAAATCTATAGTCATAAGGAAGGGCATGACGTAGTTTAAGGAAAGTACCAGTCAAGGCATAGATACATACGTTTAATACCTCTCTAAGGGAGTCAATCACTGGAGTATGTACAGAATATTATACATAAGTATACCAAGAAACATATGACAACTATAGAGGAGGTTCTGTACTGTATAGACCTCCCTGGATGAGATGAGGCTGTACAGGCAGCACCTATTGGACAGTTGCAGGAAACAAAAGAACATTTGAGAAAGTCAAATCCCCACCAATGACTTACTATATATCAAGAAGAGTCACTATCTGAGACATAGAATTGTACCTCTGGACAAGCCAAATGTATAGCTAGAAGGAGGAGGGGTTAGGAGAAGGGGCGTAACTTCAGGGGGTGCAGAGGGTGCAGTCACACCATGGCCCAAGAGCCTTAGGGGACCTATAAGCACTGGCATCAGTATTGAGGTTGCAGCTTCCATCTGGCCCATAAGCAAAGGAGACCACAGATTACCCTAACCACACTAAGGTTGATTAACTCCTTAGCACCCGTAACCATCACTATCAAGAATTTACTGTAGGAATGAGGTAGACGACCCCGACAAAAGATTGCACCGGGGCAGCCCACAAGACTTTAGTTATGCCACTGCTTAGGAGTAGCAATTTGGCATTTGGGTACTGGTTCCCATCATGTGACCCGAGATAAAAATCAGCAGGAAACCCACAGGTCCAGCAGGAAAAAAAGCCTTGGAGCATGTAAGCATATCACCACATCTGTTGCAGGAAATCAGCAGTGGAATTTCCTGAGCTTTCCTGCAGCAAAAAAGCACCCTAAGGCCGAGGCACATTGTGGCATAACGAGTCACTGTATAGTTGTCAGGATTCGGGGACGCCGTGGCATTCCTGCTATGCGGCGCATGGCCCGGAGGCATGTCAATGACTCTTCTGGCTGTTTTTAGTGCACTAAGGGGTTAAGTTGCCTCCTTGGTGTCAGTTTGACTGGCAGGCTGTCTGGCCAGTCATTCCCATCTGTGATGGGTGGGGTTGTAGCCCTGTTCCTATTTAACTCCACTCGCCCATCTTCATTTGCCTGCTATAGGTTCTATATAGTTTGGTATTGCCTGTTTCTGTATACTTATACACTTGCTACAAACACTTAATCTTTGTTTTCCCTTCCTGTTCCTTGCCTGTTTAGTTTTCCTGTTCATTTCAGTATTCTACTTCTTACTTATTCCTACTACTGGTCTTGCTTGAACTCTGTACTGCTATTGTTCTCTGTTACCTGCCGCTACTAGTAATTCTCTGTTTACATCTCAGCCCACTGGTAGGGTAATTATAGGGAATCTATTTAGGTTCCTGTGAGGGGCGCCCTTGTAAGGACATTACTCTGACGCTAGGCAGGTTTAGTCAGGGGTTCTTATAGGGAAAGTTTCCCAACCTGTTTCCGCCCACGTTCCAGGACTTGCACTCAGCCGTCACCAATCCAGGTCAGTGTCTTACATTATAGCAGGCCCCTATCCCAGACAGCACTCCCGGCGGTTCAGAATGAGTACCAAGCTCTCGGTCACTGATCGCCTGGATGAGCTGTCAAATCATGTGCAGGGAATGGCTGGGTTAATAACTCAAGTCTCACAGCGTCTGGACGCATT
Organism: Leptodactylus fuscus; assembly: GCF_031893055.1. Taxonomy (NCBI): domain Eukaryota; kingdom Metazoa; phylum Chordata; class Amphibia; order Anura; family Leptodactylidae; genus Leptodactylus; species Leptodactylus fuscus. Next base: position 58,377,573 of record NC_134270.1, read on the forward strand.
GACAACTTCTGTTTCAGACGCTGGGAGCCCACCAGTATCTCCACCTGCCTTCCCTGTATACAGTGTCCGGCCTAGTTCTAAAATGCTCCTACCAGATCGCTTTGATGGTAAACCTGACAGATTCCGGACTTTCCGGGAATCCTGTCGCCTCTATTTTCGTTTTAATTATTTCCCCTCTGAAGCAGAGAAAGTGGCGATTGTGGTATCACTCCTTCAAGGGGCTCCTCAGGATTGGGCTCTAGCCCTTCCTTCAGGGGCCGCTGAATGGAATTCTTTAGACAAGTTTTTTCTGTCACTTGGCCAGGTTTATGATGACCCCAACCATGCAGCTTTGGCAGAAACCCATTTGTTGTCTATTCAGCAAGGTCGCCGCACAGCTGAAGAATATTGCTCAGAATTCCGCCAGTGGTGCTCGCAGACCGGATGGTCTGACGGACCCCTTAAGACCCTTTTCCGACAAGGATTATCTGACATGATAAAAGACGCCATGGTAAGCCATCCCGTTCCTGAGTCCCTGGGCGACTTTATGACATTGGCCGTGACCATTGACAGGAGACTTAGGGAAAGACGCAGAGAAAGGCAAGCAGGTTCCACCTTGCAGGTTAGGTCAGGCCTATCTTTTAAAACTTCTTCTGTCTCCGCTAACGCTATTCCTTCCCAGCCCCCTTCACCATTTCCCTCTCAGACCTCTAGAGAGGAACCCATGATATTGGGCTCCACAGCTGCTGCTAGAAGGAAGCATCGCTTGGAGAACGCCTTGTGCCTGTATTGCGGTAAACCGGGACATTTTTTAAGAGATTGCCCATCCAGACCAAGACCGCCACAGGAAAACTCCAGCGCCTGAGTGATCTCCAGGAGGGTCACTCAGGCGTACAGGTACCTCCTAACTACTCAGATAAATTATTGCTACCAGTGATTCTGGTTTTTGGGTCCAAAACTTTTGCCTGTCAGGCAATGGTGGATTCAGGAGCTGCAATGAGTTTTATCCATGTGGCCGTGGCACAAGCCTTCGGGCTACCGTTAATTCCATTGTGTGCCCCCTTTTCGGTTTCTGGTGCAGATTTTACTCCCCTGTCTGAGGGAAGGATAAAATTTCGCACTGCGGAGGTCATGTTAAAAGTTGGGTGTCTGCATTCTGAAAAAATTTCATTTTTTGTTATTGAGAAATTAACTGTTGATATTATTCTTGGCTTGCCTTGGCTCCGCCTCCACAATCCTGTATTTGACTGGGAAACTACTGAGTTGGTGAAATGGGGGAATTCATGTGCTTCTCATTTAAATACCGTACCATTATGTTCAGTTAATTGTGACCCTGAGCTCCCTGAGTTTATTTGTGATTTCAAAGACGTCTTTGACGAGGCCGCCGTGGAAATTTTACCTCCACATCGGCCTTATGATTGTGCCATAGAACTCGTTCCTGGAGCCAAGCTCCCTAAAGGTCGCATTTTTAACTTGTCAGCCCCTGAGCGAGAGTCTATGCGCCAATATGTTAAGGAGAGTTTGGTGAAAGGACACATTCGGCCATCCGTCTCCCCTGTTGGTGCTGGTTTTTTCTTTGTTGAAAAAAAAGATGGAGGTCTCCGCCCATGTATTGATTATAGGGAGCTAAATAAAATAACGGTTAAGGACCAGCATCCTCTTCCTCTGATACCGGATCTTTTCAATCAGGTGGTGGGCGCCCGGTGGTTCTCTAAAATCGATCTCCGTGGAGCCTACAACCTAATCCGGATTAAAGAGGGAGATGAGTGGAAGACCGCTTTCAATACACCGGAAGGCCACTTTGAGTATCTAGTCATGCCCTTTGGCTTATGTAATGCCCCAGCTGTCTTCCAGCGTTTTGTAAATGATATTTTCAGGGATCTATTGGGCCGTTTTCTAGTCATTTATTTGGATGATATTCTCATATTCTCACCAGATTGGGAGTCCCATCAGCAGCATGTAAGAGAGGTCCTCTTAAGGTTGCGCCAGAATCAACTGTGCGCCAAGTTTTCCAAATGTCAGTTTGGAGTCCAGGAGGTAGGGTTTCTGGGATACATACTCACCCCCGGTTCAATAGGTATGGATCCACAGAAAGTATCTGCCGTGATTGACTGGGTAAAACCGACAACTTTGAAAGAGATCCAACGTTTTCTGGGTTTCGCAAATTATTATCGAAAATTCATTAAAAAATTTTCTATTATTGCCAAACCTCTTACTGACTTGACTAAAAAGGGGGCTGATCCTACCACCTGGACATCGGAGACCGAATTAGCATTTGAGACTTTAAAGAAATGTTTTACCACTGCTCCAGTCCTGGTCCACCCTGACCCCACTCGTCCTTTTGTGGTGGAGGTTGATGCCTCCGAGACGGGGGTTGGAGCTGACCTGTCCCAGGGGGTAGATCCATTCACTAATCTTCAACCTATCGCATTTTTCTCCAGAAAATTCTCCACTGCGGAAACCAATTACGATATAGGTAACAGGGAGTTTCTGGCTATAAAATGGGCCTTTGAAGAGTGGAGACATTTTCTGGAGGGTGCCAAACATAGAATTACAGTGTTAACTGACCATAAAAACCTGTTATACTTAGATAATGCTAAGAGGTTGAATCCCCGTCAGGCGCGGTGGGCGCTGTTCTTCACCAGATTTAATTTTATAGTTACCTATCGTCCAGGGTCTAAAAATATTAAGGCCGATGCTTTGTCCAGGAGTTTTGGAATTTGTAGAATCCCAAATGAAGAACCTGAAAATGTCCTCTCTCCTGGGGTAGTTGTCGCAACCCTGACTCCAGATCTGATGTCTGCTCTTGCGGATGCACAGGGGTCCGCCCCTGATGCCTTGCCACCCAGTAAGCTCTTTGTCCCGGGTCACCTTCGTTTGAAAGTTCTGGAAGAGGTCCACTCCTCGGTACTAGCTGGTCACCCGGGCATTGCCGGCACTGGTTATTTGTTGTCTCGCACCTATTGGTAGCCGTCCTGGCAACGTGATGTCAAGGGGTTTGTACAAGCCTGTGAAACCTGTGCTAGGGCAAAGGTTCCCCGACAGCTCCCAGCAGGACTATTGCATCCACTCCCTTTACCCAGCAGACCTTGGTCCCACTTATCAATGGATTTTGTCACTGACCTTCCCCCCTCCAAGGGAAAGTCCGTAATCTGGGTGGTGGTGGATCGTTTTACTAAAATGTGCCATCTTATAGCGTTAAAGAAATTACCCACAGCAAAATGTCTTGCAGGGTTGTTTATCCAACATGTCTTACGTCTTCATGGTATTCCCTCAAACATAGTGTCAGACAGAGGGGTACAGTTCGTGTCGAAATTTTGGAAAGCATTCTGCCACAAGTTGGGTATCTCACTGTCCTTTTCCTCAGCTTTTCACCCAGAAACTAATGGGCAGACTGAGAGACTTAATCAGTCACTAGAACAATATCTTAGGTGCTTTGTTTCAGAGTGTCAAGAAAAGTGGAGTGGTTATTTGCCTATGGCCGAGTTCGCTCTCAATAATCATGTTAGTGCTTCGACACTTCTGTCCCCCTTCTACTGTAATTACGGTTTTCACCCCAGATACTCCTCTGGAACTGGTAACGAATCAACCTTCTCTTCAGTGAAAGACGTGGCCAATATTTTGCGCACAATTTGGGCGGGGACTTTAGAAACTCTAAAGGAATCCCAACTCAAACAGGTAAAATATGCCAACAAAAAGCGCCGCCCCGGACCTGATTATGCTGTTGGTGATAAAGTGTGGCTATCAACTAAAAATCTCCGTCTTCATGTACCATCAGCAAAGTTCGCCCCACGATTCATTGGTCCATATCCCATCACTGAAAGAATCAATCCTGTGTCATTTAGGTTGTTACTCCCTAGTTCTCTCCGTATTCATCCGGTTTTTCATAAAGCCTTATTAAAGAAATATATTCCCGCTGTAGTTGCTCGTTCTCCACCTCAACCAGTGGTCGTTCAAGGAGAGTTGGAGTTTGAGGTGGAGCGTATTATTGATTCTCGCAAAGTGCAGAATTCTCTCCAATATCTTGTACATTGGAAAGGATATGGCCCAGAGGAGCGAGTTTGGGTTACTGCCAGAGATCTGCACGCTCCCAGATTGGTGGAAGAATTTCATCACTCTTATCAAACCAAGCCAGGAGGTCCGGGTGAGGGTCCGGAGGTCCCTCCTCAAGGGGGGGGGGGGGGTACTGTCAGGATTCGGGGACGCCGTGGCATTCCTGCTATGCGGCGCATGCCCCGGAGGCGTGTCAGTGACTCCTCTGGCTGTTTTTAGTGCACTAAGGGGTTAAGTTGCCTCCTTGGTGTCAGTTTGACTGGCAGGCTGTCTGGCCAGTCATTCCCATCTGTGATGGGTGGGGTTGTAGCCCTGTTCCTATTTAACTCCACTCGCCCATCTTCATTTGCCTGCTATAGGTTCTATATAGTTTGGTATTGCCTGTTTCTGTATACTTATACACTTGCTACAAACACTTAATCTTTGTTTTCCCTTCCTGTTCCTTGCCTGTTTAGTTTTCCTGTTCATTTCAGTATTCTACTTCTTACTTATTCCTACTACTGGTCTAGCTTGAACTCTGTACTGCTATTGTTCTCTGTTACCTGCCGCTACTAGTAATTCTCTGTTTACATCTCAGCCCACTGGTAGGGTAATTATAGGGAATCTATTTAGGTTCCTGTGAGGGGCGCCCTTGTAAGGACGTTACTCTGACGCTAGGCAGGTTTAGTCTTATAGGGAAAGTTTCCCAACCTGTTTCCGCCCACGTTCCAGGACTTGCACTCAGCCGTCATCAATCCAGGTCAGTGTCTTACAATAGTGGATAGGATTCTAGTGAATCTCATCTCCACAGTGCAGGAAACCATGGACTGCGAACACATTTCAATTTCCAAAACTGTTGGTATAATGGAAAAGCGCTGGGGGAAAAACCGCAATGCATTGCTGCCACACTTTATTGCTGCTGGATGCTACATGGAGCCTTAGGGTAAGTTCACACAAGGTTTTTTGGTCCGGAACCTGACGCAGAGGCCGCCTCAGGTTGCAAACCGAAATATGGGTAGCTGTAACTGGATACTGGTGCATCGAGTCACGCACTCCCCTCCGGATTAGGCCCAAATGAATGGGCCTAGTCGGGAGGGAGTGTCTTCAGGTGGATGTCGCAAGTTGAATCCGCCTGAAAGAATGAGTGTCACGGGATGGTTAGAGTCTATACTATAGGCAATGTGTAATATATATTTCATGTGGAATGTATTCTCTAACCTGTTATATACATCAATGTGTAGTTGGCTGATTGGGGTCTAGTGTGTTAGCACATTGTATGCAAATACCTCTAACTAGTGAGGACCAGTGAGGACAATGGGTGGAGATAATCTGATCAGTGTCTCCAAGAAGATGTTGGATGGTGCATTGTCCATAGTAGACAGGGAGTCTGCTGTCCTTGGTATAGGTGAGGGGGGAAGGATCTGTGACTCAGCCCTTCCCACCCACAGATATAGGTGTAACAGTCTTAGTATATAGTTGTAGCTAGCAGTTAGTATGTGTTAGCCGGCCTGTGCACAGCTCTGCAGAGAGCCAGGATATAGTTACAGGACCAAGGAACCAAAGTTATCAATGGATTGTGACTTCTGTGGACTTATTGTTATTACGGTTGATGTGACCGCCGCCGGCTACTAACTTTGTGGATTACAATAAATTGCTGTTGTCTCCCGACCTCTTGCGTCCGTGTTGATTCAAAAGACCATCCGGAGGAAGACTTATACCTTTGCTCCGTGACAACTGGTTGGCAGCGGTGGGATCAACAGCGGACAGCGAGATGGACTACAGCAGCTCAGCGATTAATGGAGCCACAACCTCAGAATACAGGAACTGGACTATGGCAAGTCTACAAGTAAGGGCCCGGGAACTAAACCTGAGTTATCAGGGAAGAACGAAAGAGCAACTGATCGAGGCACTGGAGGAGATGACCCTGCAAAGCGACCATGAGGAGGGCTGCCCCCAGGAGACAGTAGAGATACAGGAGTGGCAGGTACAGACCCAAAAGAGCAGATGGGTTGTTTTGTATGAGGAGGAATTGGCAGTGCTGGGGCTAGGAGCAACTGCAGAGCAAAGGAGTAGAGCATTACAGAGAGCTCAGGAAACGGAGAAGGAGGAACAGAGAATGGCGCATGAAAAGGAAAGAATGGCGCATGAAATGCGAATGGCTGTGATAACTACGCGGAATTATAATCAAACGTCGACCCCCAGCCCAACAGTGAGAGAACCACCATATGTCTCCCATAAACACTTCAAGACCTTTGATGAAGCGGCTGGGGATGTTGATGGATATTTTCAGGACTTCGAACACCAGTGCCACCTGATGGAAGTCCCAGAGAAGGATTGGGTCCGGTATCTGGTGGGGCACCTACGAGATGGGGATGCGGAAGCTCTCAGAGCCATGGACCCTAGTGATCAGCGGGACTATGAGGCCATTAAAAGAGCGGTGCAGAAGTATTATGCAGTCACTCCAGAGACCTACCGAGTTCAGTTCCGCTCTTTGTCTTACAATGGGGGAAGCTCCTTCCACATGTTCGCCCACAAGTTGAAGCAAGCATGCAAGCGCTGGCTAGAAGGAGAGGAGGCTGTCACAGTCGATAAGATCCTCCAAGTCATACTTAAGGAACAGTTCTTTTCCCAGTGCCCCGCTGAGATCCATGAGTGGGTGCTGGAACGGAACCCAGCCACAGTGGAGCAAGCTGCTTCCCTTGCAGATGAGGGCCTGACCATCAAGCCGCAGTGGAAGAGGTTGTTTGCAGAGGAGCGGAAAACTACCACAGTCCGCCAGACACCCTTCATCCAGCCACCCACCTTTCGTGCCCGGCCTCAGGATTACAATTCCCCCTCTACCCCTGCCCCAGCCCATCGGCCTCCAGCTATGAACAACCCTGTCCCTAGACAACGACCTACTGGAAGAATGCTAGAGCGCAGATGTTTTGGGTGCGGGCGGCCTGGACATTTGCAAGCTAGTTGCCCTGTTAACATGGGGACACGGGCCACCGTGGCATCCCGGCCTATTCACTACCTGGGAACCACCCCTAGGACTGAAAGTTTGGCCCCATTTCCAGATGACTCCATGAATGACCCATCTGTTCCACCTCCAGGGGTCTATGGGATTCAGCCTTCCGCCACACATCCCGCAAACCTTCAGAGGAAGCACTTGCAGGAGGTCCTACTGGATGGCCAAACAGTTGTTGGAGTCCGGGACTCGGGAGCTTTCCTAATGGTAGCGGACCCCCGAGTGGTTCGACCCGAGGCCCTAGAGGAGGGCCCTGGCCTTTCTATCGAGTTGGCAGGAGGTACTCGGAAACGTATTCCTAAAGCTACCGTGGAACTCGACTATGGTTATGGACCAAAACGATGCACAATTGGTGTGATGAGCGGGCTGCCGGCCGATGTTCTGTTAGGCAACGATGTTGGAAATCTACAGTGCCACTTTGTGGGAGCAGTGACCCGAAGCCAAGCTCAGAGAGACGCCAACATGGATCGACCGGATTTTCTGCCAGATGCCAGACCTTCAAACCTACAACTTTACCATTCAGTACCGCAGAGGGAACCAACACCAGAACGCAGATGGGTTATCCCGGCAGGAGGACATATGAGCTATAGAGACTGATGTGCATTCCCCAATTTACCTGTGTAGGCCAATTGTGTCATGCACATGTTTTGAGAGGGGGAGGGGTTGTCACGGGATGGTTAGAGTCTATACTATAGGCAATGTGTAATATATATTTCATGTGGAATGTATTCTCTAACCTGTTATATACATCAATGTGTAGTTGGCTGATTGGGGTCTAGTGTGTTAGCACATTGTATGCAAATACCTCTAACTAGTGAGGACCAGTGAGGACAATGGGTGGAGATAATCTGATCAGTGTCTCCAAGAAGATGTTGGATGGCGCATTGTCCATAGTAGACAGGGAGTCTGCTCTCCTTGGTATAGGTGAGGGGGGAAGGATCTGTGACTCAGCCCTTCCCACCCACAGATATAGGTGTAACAGTCTTAGTATATAGTTGTAGCTAGCAGTTAGTATGTGTTAGCCGGCCTGTGCACAGCTCTGCAGAGAGCCAGGATATAGTTACAGGACCAAGGAACCAAAGTTATCAATGGATTGTGACTTCTGTGGACTTATTGTTATTACGGTTGATGTGACCGCCGCCGGCTACTAACTTTGTGGATTACAATAAATTGCTGTTGTCTCCCGACCTCTTGCGTCCGTGTTGATTCAAAAGACCATCCGGAGGAAGACGTATACCTTTGCTCCGTGACAATGAGCATGTCGCTTCTTTTTACGGGGGCCGGAACAAACTGCTCCCGGAGAAAATAACTGACCGGCTCCCATTGAAGTCAATGGGATTCGTCTGTTTGGTCAGGATTTTGAGGCGGATATGGCCTCAAAATCCTGACCAAAAAACCTTGTGTGAACGTACCCTTAGCCTAAATCGGTGGAGTTATTTCAGTGATTCCTGCATCTGATTTTATGCTTTACATTGCGAAGGGTGAAAGTTGTGGGGAAATCATGCAGCCTACATTGATCTGCTGTGGCTGGAAATCCTGCACAAAAGGGTCTTTGTGCTGTTTGTTGATGAGAAACTCTTAAATCTCAACTACTTTTCTGATTTTGTACATGGCAGCGGATGAATATGTCCCATGTGGACCTAGCCGCTAATTTTCATATGTCCTAATAGGACACAGAAAGGAGTTGTCGTAATAATATAATTGCCTTATAGGCTTCATTTATATAATATTTCTCTCAGTTTGGCCAATATATTAGATTTAATATATTAGTATATCCTACTAATATTATAAGTGTGAAAGTTTGTGTGTTTGGATGTTTGGATGTTTGTGAGTTTGGATGTTTGTTCCTCAATCACGCTAAAACGCCTGGACGGATTTGCGTGCAATTTTCCACAAACATAGTTTTCCCTTAGGATTGAGTCACAGGCTACTTTTGGTGCAACTAAACAACATGGCTTCCTAGCAGGAGACTCACAAAAGCAGGACTCCTAGCCCCAGCTATAGACTCACACACACTACATGGCATTTCCTGCCTCAACCTGCCTGCCTTACTGTCACCTCAGGAGTAGCCCTCACTCTACTCACTCCAAACACAGAGCTATGTACTATCACTCCTCCTCCTGTATATTAAATATATATATTGTATATACTGTATATACAGCTATGTACTATCACTCCCCCTCCTGTATTTTACATATATATACTGTCTATACAGCTATGTACTATCACTCCCCCTCCTGTATATTACATATATATACTGTATATACAGCTATGTACTATCACTCCCCCTCCTGTATATTACATGTATATACAGCTATGTACTATCACTCCCCCTCCTGTATATTACATATATATACTGTATACATACCTCCCAACCGTCCCGATTTCCGCGGGACAGTCACGATTTGGGTGACATGTCCCGCAGTCCCGGTTGGAGGGAGGTATGTCCCGATTTCAACTCAGATCTGCGTCCAGAGGACGCAGATCTGAGTTGAACACATATGCGGCTGAAGCAAGGAGCTGACACAGGTCAGCTCCTCGCTTCGCCGCTGCTCGCTTCGCTGCTGCCGCCGGCTCCTGGCTTGTAGACGCGATGTACAAGCCAGGAGCCCGTGGCAGCAGCGAAGCGAGGAGCTGACAAAGGTCAGCTCCTCGCTTCAGCCGCATGTGTCAGCGAGAGAGAGACGCAGCGGCGAAGCGAGCATGCGAGCAGCTTCAGCCGCATGTGTCAGGGAGAGAGGCGGGCAGCGGCGAAGCGAAGAGCTGACCTGTGTCAGCTCCTTCCTTCAGCCGCATGTGTCAGCGAGAGAGGCGGGCAGAGAGCGGCGAGGGAGCGGAGGAGAAGGTAAGTTTAATGTGGAGGTGGAACGTGAATCTGGGGGCAGATGAAGGAGAGGACGGCATGACACTGGGGGCAGAGATGGAGAGGACATGAATCTGGGGGCAGAGATGGGGGACATGAATCTGGGGGCAGAGATGGAGGGACAGGAATCTGGGTGCAGAGATGTGGGACAGGAATCTGGGTGCAGAGATGTGGGACATGAATCTGGGTGCAGAGATGTGGGACATGAATCTGGGGGCAGAGATGTGGGACATGAATCTGGGGGCAGAGATGGAGGGACATGAATCTGGGGGCAGATATGGAGGGACATGAATCTGGGGGCAGAGATGGAGTGGACATGAATCTGGGGGCAGAGATGGGGGACATGAATCTGGGGGCAGAGATGGAGAGGACATGAATCTGGGGGCAGAGATGGAGGGACATGAATCTGGGGGCAGAGATGGAGGGACATGAATCTGGGGGCAGAGATGGAAGAGGGACATGAAACTGGGGGAAGATGAAGGGTGTATATGAAACTGGGGGAGAGATAGAGGGGGGACATATAATTTACGGGTGACTGTACATTTTATCCCTCTTTCGGTTCTTCAACAGTTGGGAGGTATGTGTATATACAGCTATGTACTATCACTCCTCCTCCTGTATATTACATGTATATACAGCTATGTACTATCACTCCCCCTCCTGTATTTTACATATATATACTGTCTATACAGCTATGTACTATCACTCCCCCTCCTGTATATTACATATATATACTGTATATACAGCTATGTACTATCACTCCCCCTCCTGTATATTACATGTATATACAGCTATGTACTATCACTCCCCCTCCTGTATAATATATATATATATATATATATATATATATACTGTATATACAGCTATGTACTATCACTCCCTCTCCTGTATATTACATATATATATTGTATATACAGCTATGTACTATCACTGCCTCTCCTGTATATTACATATATATATATATATATATATATATATATATATATACTGTATATACAGCTATGTACTATTACTCCTCCTCCTCTATATCCTACTAATATCACGCTAAAACGCCTGGACGGATTTGCGTGCAATTTTCCACAAACATAGTTTTCCCATTTTGGTGCCACTAAACAACATGGCTTCCTAGCAGGAGACTCACAAAAGCAGGACTCCTAGCCCCAGCTATAGACTCACACACACTGCCTGGCATTTCCTGCCTCAACCTGCCTGCACACTCCTTACTGTCACCTCAGGAGTAGCCCTCACTCTACTCACTCACATTTACATATAGCTTTACACTATATAACACATCACATTGTCTGTATCACTACATACACAATACAACACATCACATTGTCTGTATCACTACATACACATACACATTTGCTATCTCACCAAACTTTTTAAAGCACTTTTACAGTTTCACACGTCTGTGTCCGCCCAATTCTAAAATCACCGCAGACGAAGTCGTGGGTAAAAGCTAGTTAGTAATATATTTAATATAATAGTATATTAGATAATAATCATCAGTCCTTTTTATAAAGTCACAGAATAACTATATCAGATATGGTCGCAGCAGACTGCTTAGTCAGGAGGCCACAGCCAGCCATCCACAGTATATAGGACTTTGCAGCAACCTCCCATTAATATCTTATTTCCTTTTGAGATAAATGAATGAAATAAAAATACATTTATATTAAAATTGTAAATGAATTTAGGCCTGGTTTTATATCATTGCTGTTATTTCTTTGCATCAAGGATTACAAGATTCTTCTTTATAGTCAGTTATTTATTTGTACACTTAAGTCTGTGCTAGCAGTTTTATGTCTAATCTCTACCAAGTAGACTATGCCAATGACACTTGTGGAGGTCGATGAAAGTATATCCACTCATAATATGTCTATTGGTGCTGCCATTTCAGATTTACCAGAAGTTGTTACTCTGGGATAATGCTTAGGCGGTTTAGGCCTGGAGGTTCTTGACTGACGGCGTTTTTCCCTAATAGTGCTATTAATAGGTTAATGCGTTCAACCAAATCCCTTTAGCTGTGTTTTGAGTGATTTCTGGGTTTCTCTGTGAGCTCCTGGCATCTTCTGCATTTGCTTACATGGCTAGCTTCCTGTGCTGTTTTCCTACAACTACCATGATGCTTTGCACTTCACTCAGAGCTGACTCTCTCCCCTTTCTCTCTCACTTTCTCATTCACACCCCTCTCTGCTTCCCTAGCTAGCCCGCTCACTACTAGTCCTTCTTAACAAACTCAACCCCCCATCATACTTACCTATCTTCAGGGTAGAACATTCTCGGCCTTCACTTGTTCTGGGCGCTGGCACTTCCTTGATTTCTGACGATGCCCATGCCCGTGCAATAGAGCTGGAGTGCCATCATGAGCAGTAGCCCAGAAGTGACATCCATTGCCCATAAGATCCGGACAGGAAGACAGGTAAGTATGATGGGGGGGGAGTATGAAAATTGAAAAATATAGCTTTTTACTACAGTATGTAATTTTGAAGGTAGGCGGAGGGAGGTCAGCTTAGATTAGAAAGATAGGTTTATCCTGAACAACCCCTTTAAGGAGCTGCCTCCTTGCCCATTCCCTGAATGATAGGCCAGCTGTGCTCTGGGAGCAGGTTGGATATGTATCATAGCCTTGGACCTGGGTTATCTTCCATTTGGACCTCACCCAGGATCCAAGAAAGAACCCGTCTGCCTCTCACCCATAGAAAATGTTGTGGTTTTGTTGTGCACATTTTCAGTTAATGTATTTTGCGTTCTAATTTATTTTCAATATTAGGTGTGACAGCGTCATATGGCAGGACCTTGTTCCCTGGGAGAAGAAACAGACGTGTCGCCTGGCAGAACAACATCTACATGCCCACGGCGGCCGCAGGGGCAACAGCATTTGGTAATACATTATGTTAATGCTATAGTGAACAAAGTTCTACATATGTTAATGAATTAATAACGCTGGCCCCCATTTTACCCATACATATGTGTATTTATTTGAGAACGGTTATGAAGGAACGGATGTTTGATGACAAGTTGATATAACATTATAACTGGATTTTTATTAGTTCTTTTTCCTGCACAACTATGATCAGAGACTCCACTGCAATGCTTGGATGGAGTCTGATCATTCTGGAATCCAGCTCCATTTAGGACCCTACTAAATCCTGCGTGATTTAAAGGTATTCTACTATTAAAACACCTTTTTTTTCTGGTTGACACATAGGAATAGCCTTAAGAAAGGTTATTCTTCTCCTACCTTTACATGTCTTCTCCGGGCTGCCGTTCCATAGAAATCCTAGTTTTCGTCGTTATGCAAATGAGTTCTCTCGCAGCACTGAGGGCAGGCCCCAGCAGTCAAACAGCACTGGGGGCATCCCCAATGCTGCGAGAGAACTCTCCAGCGACTCCTCCATCTTCTTAAGAAACAGCCTCTTCACGCGTCTTCTTCCGGTGCAGGCGTTGAAACTTGTTGGCCTCGGGCAGAGCCGACTGCGCATGCCCACAGGCCACAAGAAAATGGCCGCTTACTTACTGTGCATGCGCAGTCGGCCCTGCCTGAGGCCTACAAGTTTCACCGCCTGCGCCGGAAGAAGACCCGTGAAGAGGACATTCCTGAAGAAGATGGAGGCGGCACTGGAGAGTTCTCTCGCAGCATTGGGGATGCCGCCAGTGCTGTTTGAGCTCTGGGGCCCGTCCCCAGTGCTGCGAGAGAACTCATTTGCATACCGATGAAAACCGGAATCGCTACGAAACGGCGGCGTGGAGAAGACATCTAAAGGTAGGAGAAGAATAGCCTTTCTTAAGGCTATTCCTACATGTCAACCAGAAAAAAAAAGTGTTTTAATGGTAGAAACCCTTTAAACTTCAGCCGTGCTCCATTACGGCACAACTATGACCAGTGACGGTAGTTGGTTGTTTTATCTAACGGAAATCTGAGTGATATTAGAGGCTAAGACTAATATTCGGTAATCCTGCTCTCAAACTATGATTCATTCGGACATAACAATGATCAGTTTCTCCACCACCTCTTAGGTTGCTGTTTTGTGTCTGCCATCCTTTACACTACAGCTCTGCTTGCCCAACTACCAGTACACAATGAGAACTACACATTGTTGATTTTGTAGGTGACTTTTTGAGACAATTTGCCAATGTTCTACTGTCATATGTGTTCAGCAGCAACTGGTTAGAGAAGAAATTTTAGCCACATTGCTTTATGTCAATACTAGTCCCTTGTGGACTGCCAGGCTCTCTGGTTAATAGTGACTCTGTTATGTGTAGGAAAAAGGAAAATGTAAAGCAATAATGGCCCCAATTTCATATTATTACTAGAAGAAAGAAAAACAGCTGAGGAGACCCTCGGCATAACATAAAGATTTATAACATCAGGCAAGTGTGCAAAAATAGAAAGGTCGAGAGCCGAGGGAAATGGACAAAGGACCAATCCTTATGATCCCTCCATCACTGAAGCGTATGACAAGTTTGTATCCAGATAATCTCCAGTGCGTCATGATGACAAATCTGCTCCATTTCAGCACTCCTCAGGGAGCGCACGGAGGAAAAATGAACAATAGTTCTTCTACTGAGATTTTGTCTTCCTGTACACTGCTTATATGCTTCATTATACACCAGATATCTGCATTATTTCTAGTATTGAGCTGTGATGGAAGATGTTTTATATAAGCACAGACAGGTAGACACACAAACACCCGACTAGGGACTTTGGCTGCCATTATTCCTCTTTTTCCATATAGAAAAGCAACTGAGCTGTTCCATTTCCCTGGAGGCATTAGAATAGAAAGACTGGCGTGCACGGCCTTGGCAGAAATCTCATCTTTTATGCTCTGTTAGATATTTAAAGAATAAAGTGATCTATTGTGAGACTGCGGCATACAATGTGTTAATGGGGAAAAGGAATAAATAATCATGAAGTCCCCCAAAAGTAAGATCACCGGCAACAGTTACAATAAGGATACATCTCCTTTGACATTGATGGATATTGGGTATCACAGAGCAACAAGTCCTTGAATCTATCTCATGTCTAGTTGTTAAAAATGTTAATTAAAAGAGTAATCCCATAATAGTCCTGTTAAGGATCACATGTGGCTGCACTGCTTGAAACTACAGATCCCTCAAGATTATTACAATTCTCCTTGGAGTCTTGTATGAGTCTATTGTTATTACCTTGGTGTTCTTGATTTTAGATGCCACAACATATGTATACTACTTATTATACAGCCCAATTGTCCTGAAAGGTTAAAGTGTATCTCACAATTTTATTTCATATTTCCACTGTGTCAGGAAGAGTTTGTTGACTATTTTTGAAATATTCTTTTGATAAGGTCAGAGGTCGTGTTGATGATCAATTGACCATTAATCCTGGGTAACTGTCGTCATCCTAATTAATAAGGCTGAGTGCCAGCAATAAGGAAATAACAACAGACACACAATGTTGGTATTAGTTCCTCTCTCAGCTGAGGAGGAAGAACATTGACGTAGTTTATTTAAGACAATTTGGGTTTACATAACAGGAGACAAAGGAAGAGAGATAAGAACAGCCCTGTGTTCATTCCTGATTGGTGTAATACATCTTAATCACACAAAGAAAGAAAGTTTAAACAGTTACATATATAGTCAGCTGCTCCTGGTCTTGGGTGGTATCTCTAAGGAGTTGTCTCCTGGCAGCGAGCAAAAGATGTGTCTTTATTTGCACACAAAGGATCCCACTCTGAAGTGCAGGCACCAACTTATCACATAACATTATTCCAGTGTCAAACATATATAACTATATCTAGCATTCATCTTTTAAGGATAACAGTGATTTTTTTATACATTACATGCTTATAACCTTCACACTTAACTTAACCTTTCGTAAGTTTCTTTTTATTATAAAACAGGTTGTAGCATTCTCCTTAGCAATACTCTAATCCTCTAAAGTCCATACACATTTGTATTGTAAATATGTGTCCTAAATCGGGGATGGTCACTTTAAATGGCTGTAACTTCTGGTTTTATACCACCTAGAAAAACATCTCTGTATCGTAAGAAAGCTGAGAATTTATATTGCAGCATGAACTATTGCATGTTCAGTTCACATACCTGACTGTGTTTTTGACTAGTGATATCTCAGGTTCTGTTATAGTTCTAGTATTTGTACAAGAACCATTTTTCTAGGTAGTGTAAAACTGGAGATATAGCCATTTGCAGTGAGATTCCTGTATCACATTGAAAGCAATAGGTAAAAAAGACTCCCATTGATTTCAGTGTGTAGCGCACGTATGCCGGTACCCATAGAAATCAATGGGATCTGTTTTAACGCCGAGTTTACGTTCAGAATGAGCAGAGCGTTTACTCCGTGTGAAGGCTCCCTTAGGCTGTATTCACACTGAGTAACGCTGGCGTTTTTTGTGCTTATTTTTGCACATAGCGCCGCGTTAACGCCGCGTAGCGCCGCGTTAACGCCGGGCAACGCCACCGCAAAATAGCGCCGCTACGCGGCGTTAACGCGGCGCTATGTGCAAAAATAAGCACAAAAACCGCCAGCGTTACTCAGTGTGAATACAGCCTTATGCTGCGTTAACATGGTGTAACGGCGCTTCTACATTATGTGCATATCATATTGAAAGCAATAGGTAAAAAAGCCTCCCATTGAGTTCAATGGGTAGCAGTCGTAAGACTGAACCCATTGAAGTCAATGGGATTCTTTTTTACTGTGCTCACTCTGACATGTGTTTACATGTCAGAATGAACAGTGCATTACACCGTGTGAACACAGCCTTTTTAGGGCCCATTTACACGGAGTAAACGCACGTGTATTTTAGCAAAATACACGTGTAAGAAATACACGTGTAAAAATAAGACTCCCATTGACTTCAATGACATTTTTTACACGCGTAAAAAAACATGTCAAAATACATGTGTAAAATGCCATTGAAGTCAATGGGAGTCTTATTTTTAAATGTGCATTTTGCCAAAATACACACACGTTTCCTCCGTGTGATCAGTGGAGGGATGGACAGGTTTTACCTATGGTAGAGACAGGTGAATTAGATCACTTGTTAGGAAGAGCAAAACTGATCCAATAGTTAGTCCTTATTCACACAGTGTTTGATCAGTTATTTGCCTAAGTGATTTGAGCCAAACCTTCTGCACCTGTTCTGTGTTTTGACCTGCTCCTGGATTGTATACTATAAAGTCACACTTGTAATTGGACCAACCTCAGTTTATGTAATAGATCCAAACCCACTCTCATTACTGTGCCTCTTCCCTTCTCTAATATACATCATGATTACATGTAATAGCTTGAATTATACTTCGTGCTTCTTCAAGGAGTTCTTTTCTGCATCTCTAGTTGTAGGTTGAACTTTTGCTACACATAATTTATACACGATTCATTCATGTAATACTGGAGAAATGAGGACAAGTCAGATGAGAGACCATCATGATAATAAGGTGGCCCATAAATGCACAAGGGTTTTAATATATACAATCTGCAGTTGGAGTTTCACTAATTAAATCTGCCATGTTTACATATTCCAAATTGATGCAAATGAAAATATTTACTCTTCCTTATTAAGTTAATTGCATCTTGTTACATATCTCACTGCACCTCATATACACATGAAAGTGTTCTGGCCTGAGCAAACTGCAGTAGAACAAATGACTGCAACTTAATGAGACTTGTTTGCTTGCTGCAGGTTTCATTGCTTTGATCATGAGGTTACAGTAAATCTTTTTATACTTGATGATAATGACATCGTTTCCCTCCCACGTCAAAGTACAGGATATTGTTCAAGTGATGTTATTACATTGGGACCGAACATTGCAAGCTCAGATGATGCTGACATTTGTATAAGGTAACAGGAATTTCTTCAAAGTGTCTGATACAATAGTTAAGGAACATCAGAAATGATATTGTTACTTAGGCTTGGTTTGCATCTTGCACTAGAATCTTTGCTAAAAAAAAACACCATCAATACAAATATCATTAAATAATGGTGAGCAAAATAACACAGCCCTACCAGTAATTTTTATTTTTGTGTCCATAATGGAAAAACTAAAATAGCAGCATGTAAAAGGAAATGGGTCACCACCCTCTCACAATAAGGAACTCTGCTCCTTAGGGATTTACATATGTATTCTTTCATGGATTATGCCACCATCACCTTCTAATCTCTGCTTTAACTTCCTCACCCTGTTTAAGTTTACTAGTGTCCTGCCCATGTGTTGTATTCTGCTGATTGTTTCTGTGCTACTAACTCCAGCTGGTTGTTTGACCTTATCAATACCTGGAAATCTGTGTTTGACCTCAACACGTTCCCTGACTTTGTACCTGCCTCCTGCCACTGTCTCCCACATACCTTGCATTGACCCCAGCCAGTTTCTTACAAATGAACATAGGCTGCCAGCACTGACCTTGGCCTGTATTCAGACTCTGCTTCTACCTTACTTTTGTACTATACTATAGTCCCTGACATGCCTGCTCAGCTGTCACCAACACAGAGACCACTCCAAGAGACCTGGAAATCTCCATATGATGAAGTTCAGCTCTCTGCTTGAAGGTTAAAGGGAGGCCTTTAGGAACAACCCTCAGCCAAACTGGTTTGGTGGTACAGTGTTCACAATCTGCTACATGATACACTTTGTGCCATACTATTTGATGCCATACCGCATACCTCCAGCAATGTGATGTTTGCTGATAGTTAGGGTTACTTCTTATTGGATATACTCCTCAAACAAGCAAAGTGCAACTGACATTCTGGCTACAATATTCTGAGTAAGGTACACCCTGGAAACTGTTCTAATATTATAGTATTTAACTTTATATATTTTGCATTAATGTGGCACTGTAATAGTCTATTATGATACACAAAAGCCTACAACAGTACTGTGACAAATAGACAATAGACCAATACTATTAGATTAGACTGATAGGTATTACGGAGGAGACCATATGTACACCGTACAATGTCACCTCCACTGTCCTATTGAGAAAGAAAGATGAAGATGAAGTCCATTGGTTATCAGGGGGAGATTTGTGCTAAGCTCTAGTAGATCTCTAGTAGAATTATGCTCTGGAAGGTCAACCCCATGACAATAGTATAGTAAGGGACTGCATAAAAGATAACAGTTTCTGCCAGAAGAAGGCGATCTGTTGCTAGCCAGTACATGCACCAAAAGATAGCGAATAATAGGAGTGAGTGACACGAGCCATCAAGGTGCTTAGATAGTGCCATAGTGGAACAAACTAAATGCTCCTGACAGACTACAGCTAAACATGGCTGACTGCTGGTTGTGCCAAAGATTACATGCTGCCCAATTGCACCAGACATTGTATACTGCAGTCTACTGTGTGCATAAGCTAATACCTGACTATGAAGAACTTACCATCCAAAAGCAGAGTAGCCACCAAAAATTATCCCTTTATAGGAGCAGAATGTGTTGGTATTGGACGAATCAATGGTCAGGTTGATTGTTTTATTTTCTCATTATTATGCCAACAAAGTCGCACTGGCACACTGTCTTTACTAATTCACAAAGTGAAATGGTAAAGAATTGACTTCTTAAAAAGTCTACAAAAATTGTCTCTTTATGGCAGCAGATGAAGCACCAATGAGTGGCAATTACAAGATTTGAAGTAAAATGTGACACACTATAAGCATGCCTTGCCTACCAGCTAAAAAAGCTAGAATATACTCTAAAATGGAATGGATTCTACGACTGCGAGAACAGAAGAACAGAGTCAGAAAAAAGCCTGGATTATCCTGCTGTTTATTCCTATGTTGGCAGAGGGACAATTTACATACTTTTAAGAATAATATGGAGCAAACTATCAGTATGCCTGGCTGCCAGCTGAAGAATGTAGAATATCTTCTGTAATGGAAAAGAGTCTATGACACTGAGAACAACTCCTGGGAAGCAGAAAAGAAACCTGATTATCCTGCTGGTTATCCCTGTATAGGAGCACATGCCACATCAACTTCATGTTGGTGAGTGACAATTTACAAAATTTCAAGAAAAATTTGGAACACACTATACTATCACCAAGCCTGGCCTGTCAGCTGGAAATACAATGATATCTTCTGAAATGGAGAAGAGTCTATAACACTGAGAACAGCACTTGAAAGCCAGGAAAGAATCTGGATTATCCTGACAGTCGTTCCTGAATAGGACCAAACACTACATCAAAATTGTGTACATCATTTATATCATTTCAAGGAAAATGTTTGGCACACCATCGGTGTGCATGCCATTTTTAAAAAGTATTAAAGAATTGAGTTTAGAAAAAAGTCAGATTTTCAGATTAGCACACTCTATCACACTTTATTGGGTGAGCAGAGCAGAAAAAAAAATTAAATTACAGAGTTTTTTTTAGATTAATGCATGCTGTGAGACTGTAAATTGAGTGAACAACAACAAAAAACAATAAATACATTTTTTTTCAGATTAGCACAAGCGGAATCAGCATTTTGCTGTTAGAACAGCAGTTTCTATGTATTTACTGAAAAAAATTTTAAAGAAAAAAAAAAGATTTTTCACTAACAGGACTGTCAGTAAAACTATGTTTAAATACTATGTAAAGAGTTGAAACTGCTCTACTGCACAACAGATGTAAACAAAATTAAAAATATTATTTGAGGTTAAAGGGTTAACTGTCCTTTATCTGTTTAAATTAGTTCACTGTGCTGCTGTCAGGCTCACACAGTACAGATATTCTCTCTCACTCCATATCAATGATTTCTATCACTAGTCTGCCTGTAATTAATGAAATCTGATTAAACTCTCCTATTCCTAAGATTCTCTAACTGTATTGCTTGCAATTCGTAAGCTTTTCAGAACTCAGGGCTCTTTATGATGCAATGAGGTGAATCACAGACCCATTTGTAAATCCACCATTACTGCAATGCCTCATGATCATGGTTACAGCACATTTTATGACATCAGCACTATAAGGTGTCCACCTATCACTGGCTCTATTGGCTGAGAGGCTGTCAGTCGTTGTAAGGTGATGCTAGAACATAACAGTGACTCAAAAGACACGTGACTCTTCTGGATTTTTCCTACACAATGCATGTGACCGTAGACATTATTGTTCATCAGAAACAAATTAACATTTGTTCAGTTTCATTAAAACTTAACAATTTGGCTGTGCTCTAAGACTATCCTAGGACTCAAGTGGGCACACAATCAGCTTAGGGCCCTTGTGCAAGAATAGTTATAGGTCCCTTGTTTTGCAATATCTAAACATAGGTTTGCCCAGCAGTTTCGTTTGGACAGAACATGTCGAAACCGGAACTGCCATTATATATGTGCGGTAGCACAACCATACAGTGTACACAATGCACATATAACAGAGCTGACTATCATTCATTCAATAGTGAGCTGTTTGTCACGTTAATAGCGGGTTATCTGGGGTAGAGGCAGTATTTTTGCTCCTTTATCTGTCTCACCCAATCGCTCTGTGACTAAATTAGCAGTGCTTATTGCCACCCCTACTTATTTGTCGGATCACTAACTATAGGAGGTGTATATTGGACCTTAGATCTGACTACAAATTCCCCTATTAGTACAGAGTGGAGTCTACAACAACATCCACTGGGTACATTTGTGAATCATTGGGTTTTGATATAGGGTGGATATCCTATCGGAACAACTTTGGGGATCGTCCACTGTTCTAATACTTATAGTCCCCTGCATCTTTAGGGACTGCTATAAGACACTATACACCGCATTATACCAGGTGACCTCACAGCAACAGGTTAAAGTGTTACACTTGGTGTGTTTGTGTCTGTGCATCATTAGTGTCCTCATCATACACATTTTCTCAAACTTCATGAAAGAAAAGAGTATATAGTGTGAAGTCACATGTGTATCTTAAACATTTTAGGTGTGAGGTTTTTAAATTAATAGTCAATAAAAGTTGCGTTTTATCATCACTAGTTTATTTTCGCCATTTTTTCTTTTTTATTAGGGGGCGTTCACACTACTGTCGGTGTCCGACATCTAGTGTCCGCTCAAAATCTGTCACGGACACTAGGAGCGGACACTAGCTGTGTCCGTGACACCTGTCATTCACTTGAATGGGCATCGGGTGCGTTCTTTTGCACTCCGTGCCCGTCCTTCCCTGTCCGCAAGAGAAGATGTCCGACTTCTCAAGCGGACAGAGGAACCCTGCATGCAGCTAGTGTCCGCTCCTAGTATCCGTGACAGATTTTGAGCGGACACTAGGAGCGGACACTACATGTCGGACACCGACGGTAGTGTGAACGTTCCCTTACCAGATGTGAACCAAGCCTTATCCTGTTTGTGTGTTTATTAATTTAATTGACATAAAACAGCTTTGTATATACTTTGCATTGTTGTTTGGTTCTCTGATTGCAGTCACAATGTAAACAATAGAAGTTCTCATTCCAGTTGTCATGACTACATCCAAGGACAACAACAAGATGGTGTACGGTAGAAGTATACATGCTCATTCAAAGTCAACACTGGGCATTTCAGGAGTGTAATACAGTCTACCATCTAAGCATGACTATGGTGAACCTGGCCAAAAGTCAGGAATTGATTTTCTATTCTATGAATGGTAACATCAATACGTGCCATGGATAGATATAATTGGGGTATTATACCTACCGGTTTTCCTATAGGGGGCGTAACTTGAGGGGTTGCAGAGGGTGTAGTCGCACCTGGGCCCAAGAGCCTTACAGGGATCATAGGCACTGGCATCAGTATTGAGATTGAAACTTCCATCTGGCCCATAAACCAAGGAGACCACAGATTCCCCTAACCACACTAAGGGTCATTAAATTCCTTAGCACCCGTAACCATCACTAACAAGAATTCATTGTAGGGATGAGGTAGGGGACCCCGGACAAAAGATTGCACCGGGCCAACAAGACTTTAGTTACACCACTGCCTATAGGTATAATTGAAGTAGAAAGTCCGAAGAGAAAAACTCTGCAGACTTACTGTGAAAAGCAATGCAGGAAAAACCACGATGCGTTTCCCCCTCGGTTTTCTCCTGTAGTGCTTTTTCGCTCCGACCCATCTTTTGGGACCATAACCTAACCCAGATTTCAACATTTGCATTTCAAAGCGCTTTTTTGTGGAGTTTTTGGATGGAATTTTTTGAAATCCTATCCACTTCAATTGTATTGTATTTGGCAGCAGTTTAAGCACCTGGCGACCACCACTGTTAATCTGTTGGTGATTTCATCAAAGCATTTTTTGTAAAAACACTACTAGTTCAGTGAGAAGGAGAAGTATTTTATTTGTATTCCCTATTTCTTTTGATTACTGGTGTGTCCACAAAAGATCAATCACATCACACACAAAACATAACCATTGAAAGCAATGGAATAAAGAAGAGGAATACTTCAATAACTATCTCAAGGATCACATGCAGACTTGTAGCTTAAAGGGGTTGTCCATGCAATATTGATTTAACATTTAAATGAGCTGGGGGTAGTGAAAAAATAAAATAAAATTCATACTCACCTTTTCCCGATGCTCTGATGTCCTCCCCGCGGAGCCCGGTCCTTCTGTTCTGGCATCTTCTCAAACTGCTCACTGGCTGTGACATCACGGATCTCATCCTCTGAAGCCACAGATTAGCCTCAGCGATCACGTGTATAACTGTTGTTCTCTTCTCAACATATGACTTGGCTATATCATATTCAGTATATACAGTGATAAGTCACATTATTAGGACCACCAGCTAATATCCAGAGTAACTGTCATGTGCAGCATGGACACCGGCTAGATGGGCTGGGAGTGACTCAATAGGGTGCTGGTAGCTTGTCTCAAGTATCCGTAGCCATGCTCTTCTCAGTGCATTGCACATACAGTATGCTTGAGGGTGTGTGGGGAGGATCCATACAACAGACACGATGATCGAGGTGGTCACAAAGATGCTCAATTGCATTCAAGTCTGTGTGGTGTTTGTTCTGCCTGACACACCAATATCCATTTGTTCAATGAAGCAGAAAATGTGACTCATTTGAGAAGGCAACTCTCTGGCAATTCCAATACTGCCAAGCAAACTGGCATTTTTTTTCCAATGTTCCACTATTAACATAGGTGCAGTGATTAGCCATCTGCTTCAGAGCCCAAATGGTTCACTGAATGTTGTTTCAGATCCTGGGTCACACACCTTGTATATCCACCAAGTAAGCTCATGACACGTCACTTATTACATAGGCTACATGCTGACTGTGTCAAACGTCAGAGGTAATCATAATAATGTGACTTGGCTATATATATATATATATATATATATATATATATATATATATATATATATAGTCAGGAATTTTATAATGTGTATTAATACCGCATCCTTTCTTACTTCCTTTACTGTAATTCCTATTCCTTTATGGAATGGAACAAAAACTGTTAAAAAGAAGAGCTAAGGATAAAACCCTGTTCCTGCACATGCAGTTTTATGTCTGCCTGTTACATTGGTTATGTCATCTTTCCTTAGGGAAGCTTAACATTAATGTTTTTTTTCTTAGCTAAATATGATCCTCTCATCTGGTCATTTGCTGCTCATCCACAAATGACCTCGAATAAATACAAGAAATGATTTATTTCAAGTTTGTCTTTCAGAATACTTTGTGTGAAATTATTTTATGAGAACGGCTCTGCTCATTCCTAAATCACAGAATATAAAAATGCACAGATGGCGTGCAAATGTGTGTGCTCATTTTAACAACTATTCAATATATCTTGCTGTGTGAGGCTGATGGTTTAATCAAACAACTTATCTGATGCCTCGGGGGTAATCAACTCTAATTCCAGTATTTACAGTCCATTGGTAACCTTTGTATCTAAACATGACATTGGACTGTGTACCTTGTCTGCTCCATGTCTGATCTTTACAGGGGTCTGCCACATGGAGCACAGAGATGGTGTGAGCTTTGTATTAATATGCAAGTCAGAACCTATACGCTATTGTAATAATTAATTTGTAATTTATGTAAATGACCAAAATTCTTAACACTCTGGAATTAAAATAATTCACAGAATTATCTGATCTGATGTTCTGCAAAACCATAATCATCCCACCCCTTCTGGTGCTGTCAAGTCCTGCATTATAAAGCAAAAAAGAAAAAACACGCTTTAGGTAACCATGATCCAGTGCTGAGTCTAAGGCTACGGCCATATGTGGTAGTCTAGTGTGGGATATCTACATTAGAATATTCCACCGTGGACTTGGATGCTTTTTGCTGCGGCTAATAAATATAGTTAAAGTGTTTACTTAACCTTTGCTTTGCAAAGATTGAAAACCATAGTGGAATCTGCAACAACAATTGACATGCTGTGGGTAGTACCTAGACCCTAGTCGAGTTCTATAGGTAGCTACAATAAAATGGTGCTCGGGCATGAGCAGTAGCGCTCAGAACGGAGCGTTGCTACGCAAGCATGGGATTTGAAGCGCCAGGAGCTAAACAACAGAGGATGTAGGCGGTTCAGCAATTGTGGAGGAGGAGGGTATAACGGAGCAAAAGCCACTGAGGGGCGTTACTGAGGAATGACGCAGGGGTGCTCGTTGGCCCTGGGGAATGCCCAGGGTGCTCGGTGAGCCTCATTGGCATATCGTTTTTACCGATTGTTACTAAAAATGGGGGGGGGGGGTCTTTGGAACAACTGGAGACAGCATCTGAGTAGCCTTTTTAAAGGCTATTCAGGCATATGCTTAGCTCAAAATCCGTTTCCTGAATGATAGAGCTCCTTTAAAGGGGTTTTCAGGCAGAAAATATTTTTTTTATAAAGGTCTGTTAATGCTAGTGATGGGTTAATAAGTACATCCATACACCTTTAGCAGTTATTAGAGTGATTTCTGGGTGTCTCTGGTTGCTGCTGCATCCTCTGCGTTTGTTTACATGCTGTTACCTTCCTGCTTCCAGCTCCCCCCCCCCCCCCCCTCTTCCCTCACTCCATTACAAACCACTCTGTCTGGCTAAACTTAGCCCCTCCCACCCTCAATGACTAGCAATCCCACCCATTACTAGCCCCTTTCACACTCCCCGTCTCTCTGGCTAACCTATTCCGCCCACTGCTAGAAGACTGGAAGAGTGGTAGACCCAATCCCTGGACTCAGGAAGACTTAGTAAGTATCGCAGTGGATAGGGAATTATACATTTTTTTAATTGAAATAAATTAGAAGTTAGGTGGGGGGGAGGGAGTTTAGTTTAGAGGATAATTATCAGTTTATCCTGGACAACCCCATTAAGCAATGATTATTTTTTCAGATTAACAACATTCCATCACACTGTGTATTTGGTGACCATAGCATTAAAATACCCAATAAATAATAAGAGGTTTTTTTAGATTAGCACAGTCTAGACCAGACCTGGGCAAAGTCCGGCCCCCGGGCCACATCTGGCCCTCTGACTGATTCAGTCCGGCCCGCACAGCTTTGACTAGGGAGGCGTGTCTAGGGGGCGTGTCTAGGGGCGTGTCTTAGTGCCGGCCGAAGATGGAGATGTGGAGCGTGTCATAAAGTGCTGAGAGATGTAAGGTGAGCTGCAGGGTGGAGAGAGAGAGAGTGTGTGTGTCTATATGTGTGTGTGTCTATATGTGTGTGTGTCTATATGTGTGTGTGTCTATATGTGTGTCTGTCTATATGTGTGTGTGTCTATATGTGTGTCTGTCTATATGTGTGTGTGTCTATATGTGTGTGTGTCTATATGTGTGTCTGTCTATATGTGTGTCTGTCTATATGTGTGTCTGTCTATATGTGTGTCTGTCTATATGTGTGTGTGTCTATATGTGTGTCTGTCTATATGTGTGTGTGTCTATATGTCTGTCTATATATATGTGTGTGTGTCTGTCTATATGTGTCTATCTGTCTGTGTGTCTCAGCAACCTAGGGGGAAAAAATGGAAGGGGAATGTTATACTAGGGCAGAGATGGCAGATGGAGGGGGGGACATGAAATGGGGAAAATGAAGGGAGATATGAAACTGAGGGAGACATGGAGGGGGGGGGGGGACATGAAACTGTGGGTAGATGAAGAGGGCACTTAGACTGGGGGGACATTAAACCATGGAGGTAGGTGGAGGGGGACCTGTCTGCCTCTAGTTGCCCCCAGTTTAATGTCACCCTCCAGCTACCCCTACGGTTTAATGTCTGCTTCCCGATTTTAATGTCCCCCTCTAGTTGCCCCCAGTTTCATGTCCCGCTCCAGCTGTCAATTTATTGCCCCCCTCCAACTACCCCCACTGTTTAATGTCCCCCTCCAGCTGCTCCAGTTTCGTGTCCCCCCTAGTTTCCCCCAGTTTACACTGGGGCACCAGGAGAGGGAGCTAATACTGTGGGGCAGTTGGAAGGGAACATTATAATGTGGGGGCATAATGTGCTGGTGACTGTAGGAGGATTATACTTTGTGGGGGCACATGGAAAGATGATTGGGAATGGGCGGAGTCAACGTAGAAGTGGGTGGAGCTAAATTTGCCGTGGCACGGCCCTCTAGCATATTTTCAATTTCTTATGCGGCCCCATGGGAAAATTAATTGCCCACCCCTGATCTAGACTGTATATTGGATGAATAATCACAAGTTTAAATAACAGAGATTCTTGTAATAGACCAGCAGAGGCTGCATTACTGTATGTATATGAGAATTTGTGCAGCAAAAAACCTAATTTGAATAATGGATATTTTTTCCGATTAACAAAGCCCTGTCACACTTTGAGGAACAGGGCATAAAAAAAAATCAACAAATAATAAGAGGGGTTTTTTACAGATTAGGGGGCGTTCACACTACTGTCGGTATCCGACAGGTAGTGTCCGCTCCTACTGTTCGTTCAAAATCTCACATGGACATTAGGAGCGGACACTAGCTGTGTCCGTGACACTTGTCATTCATTTAAATGGAAATCGGGTGCGTTCTTTTGCACTCCGTGCCCTTCCTTCACTGTCCGCTTGTAAAGATGTCTGACTTTTCAAGCGGACAGAAAAACCTACATGTCGGGTTTATCTGTCCGCTTGAAAAGTCGGACATCTTTACATGCGGACAGTGAAGGAAGGGCACGGAGTGCAAAAGAACGCACCCAATCGCCATTTAAGTGAATGACAAGTGTCACAGACACAGCTAGTGTCCGCTCCTAATGTCCGTGCGTGATTTTGAACGGACCCTAGGAGTGGACACTACCTGTCGGACACTGACAGTAGTGTGAACGCCCCCTTAGCAGGCTAGACTGTATATTGTTTGAACACACCAAAAAATGCTTAAAAAACAATATTATTTTTTTAGATTAGAGGAGGCTGCAATACTGTGTATATATGCACATCTGTACAGCTAAAAAAAAAATGATTAGGCATTTAAATTTCTTTTTTAGATTAACAACACTCTGTGTCACACTGTGTATTTGGTCAACCAGAGCATAAAAAACCCCTAAACGTACAAGCAAAAGTTGCACAAAAAATCACTAAAGTAAATGCTCAAGCAATCCCATTCTACTGACAAAATGTAATTTCCAAAAAAAAAAAAAAAAAACTGCAAGATTTCATACATGCCACACATATATATATATATTTACAGGTGCGGGTATTACGAAACGCTAAAACTGCAGATATGTGCCAACCACTTTTGTGCAAATTAAAGAGGAGCATGCCTAACAATATAATTTTCTATCCCCTATAAAAATTGTACATCTAATGAATAATTATAATCTCTATCCCTAATTAATGTGATAACTAGGGCCGGTTTCAGATTGGTTTAACACGGACGCTTTATTGCTCACATATGGACACAACCTCTGAAGTTCCTGTGGTGCATCTTTACAGATGTTAAGAGAGCCATAATTCTAGATCTGATGACCTACGTCCAGGCATTTCATGTTTACTTAGGGTACAAAAAACAAAAAACCTTCCATTATCTGAAAGCTTCCAAAAAATGGGATCTTATATGGTAGCATTCAATGAGTGAAAATGTGTTATATGACTGATGGAACTTTTTCGCCTGTCAGAAATGTTTTATATGTTCTTCCTTAGTGATAATCAATATTGCTTTTATGTTAGTATGTAATGGATATTGCTAGAGAGGCGGTCGGTGTATTTTATTCTTTAAAAATCAGGTATGGACAGCGTCAAATATGAAATTTATTGATGACTTTGTGTATGTCTAAACTTCCTGGTTATGTTCAGAGGGGTATTACATAAGAATACCCCTGTGATTAGGCTCAGAGAGGTATTATATAAGAATACCCCTGTGATTAGGCTCAGAGGGGTATTACGTTTTCCCTCTATGTGCCAATCAGAGAGAAAAAGTATAGTATGCACTTTGATTGACAAGAGAAGGTATAACATGGACAGCAATCCATACTACCCCCTTCCTCCCCCGGGGTCACATACAGTTTATGCACAGACAGTGAAGATTTATCAATGTCTCTGCAGTCTCCAGCTCTCCTCCTTCCTCCTCCTCTCCTCCTTCACACAGCTCCAAGATGCTGCCTGTGGTAGGAGCAGGAGGACACTTTAGAGCCACATAGCTCAGGATCCATTAGGGCCATGAAGATGATCTTGGATTCATTTTAAAGATGAGGAGAATGTCATCTTTAAAATGATACATACCAAGATCATCATGATAACCCTTACGGATTCAGAGTGATTTGCTGTTAAAAATGCTGTCAGGAATTGAGATGTCCATACTGAACAGAGTTTTCACCAGCGAATAGCTACGGATCTGTAAGAGATATCATGATAATCTTGGTATGATTTTTAAATATAATCTTCATAGCACTAAAGGATCCTGAGAAACCAGCATTAGTAGTAAGGACATATTACATACTAAAGTGCCACCCTGGATGGGCCATATAAATACCTGAGTGGAAGGGAAATGGGTAAACAATTTGTGTATATAAATAAATATATATATATATATATATATATATATATATACATATACGTGTATATGTGTGTGTGTGTATATATATATACAGTCCTATGAAAAAGTTTGGGCACCCCTATTAATCTTAATCATTTTTAGTTCTAAATATTTTGGTGTTTGCAGCAGCCATTTCAGTTTGATATATCTAATAACTGATGGACACAGTAATATTTCAGGATTGAAATGAGGTTTATTGTACTAACAGAAAATGTGCAATATGCATTAAACCAAAATTTGACCGGTGCAAAAGTATGGGCACCTCAACAGAAAAGTGACATTAATATTTAGTAGATCCTCCTTTTGCAAAGATAACAGCCTCTAGTCGCTTCCTGTAGCTTTTAATCAGTTCCTGGATAAAGGTATTTTGGACAAACAATTCAAGTTCAGTTAAGTTAGATGGTCGCCGAGCATGGACAGCCCGCTTCAAATCATCCCACAGATGTTCAATGATATTCAGGTCTGGGGACTGGGATGGCCATTCCAGAACATTGTAATTGTTCCTCTGCATGAATGCCTGAGTTGATTTGGAGCAGTGTTTTGGATCATTGTCTTGCTGAAATATCCATCCCCGGCGTAACTTCAACTTCGTCACTGATTCTTGAACATTATTCTCAAGAATCTGCTGATACTGAGTGGAATCCATGCGACCCTCAACTTTAACAAGATTCCCGGTGCCGGCATTGGCCACACAGCCCCAAAGCATGATGGAACCTCCACCAAATTTTACAGTGGGTAGCAAGTGTTTTTCTTGGAATGCTGTTTCTTTTTGGACGCCATGCATAACGCCTTTTTTCATAACCAAACAACTCAATCTTTGTTTCCAAAATGAAGTTGGCTTCTCCAGATGTGCTTTTGCATACCTCAGGCAACTCTATTTGTGGCGTACGTGCAGAAACGGCTTCTTTCTCATCACTCTCCCATACAGCTTCTCCTTGTGCAAAGTGCGCTGTATTGCTGACTGATGCACAGTGACACCATCTGCAGCAAGATGATGCTGCAGCTCTTTGGAGGTGGTCTGTGGATTGTCCTTGACTGTTCTCACCATTCTTCTTCTCTGCCTTTCTGATATTTTTCTTGGCCTGCCACTTCTGGGCTTAACAAGAACTGTCCCTGTGGTCTTCCATTTCCTTACTATGTTCCTCACAGTGGAAACTGACAGGTTAAATCTCTGAGACAACGTTTTGTATCCTTCCCCTGAACAACTATGTTGAACAATCTTTGTTTTCAGATCATTTGAGAGCGGGCTGTCCATGTTCGGCGACCATCTAACTTAACTGAACTTGAATTGTTTTGTAGAAAGAAATGGTCCAAAATACCTTTATCCAGGATCCAGGAACTGATTAAAAGCTACAGGAAGCGACTAGAGGCTGTTATCTTTGCAAAAGGAGGATGTACTAAATATTAATGTCACTTTTCTGTTGAGGTGCCCATATTTTTGCACCAGTCAAATTTTGGTTTAATGCATATTGCACATTTTCTGTTAGTACAATAAACCTCATTTCAATCCTGAAATATTACTGTGTCCATCAGTTATTAGAGATATCAAACTGAAATGGCTGTTGCAAACACCAAAATATTTAGAACTAAAAATGGTTAAGATTAATAGGGGTGCCCAAACTTTTTCATAGGACTGTATATATAAAATTGCTCTATTGCACAACAGAAAAATTAGATTATTGGCAATGAAAGGGTTATCTGTCCTGTTTATGTGTCTTTGTAAGCAGCAGAAACACAAATTTTCCCTTACACCTATAGTCTTTTCTCTATTGATTTCTAGCACTAATCTGTCTACCTTTGTAATTGCATGATTCTGACTAAGTTGTCCTAGTCCTTTAACAATTGCTTTAAATCCTTTTGTGCTCCGTATAATGCAGTAAAATGAATCAAAAATGCATTTGCATGTCCGTCATTACAGCAACTAAAGGCTGTCCACAAGAGTATAACCTTATATAGTCAATATACTGTAAAATCAGCACTGTCTATTGGCTGAGAGGCTGTCAGGTGGTGCTACAGCGTCACAAAGTGCGTCATACACACGTCTCCTTTGTATTTCCTGGTCAAGAACATGGTAGCTGCCATTTTCACGTATCAGCAGCCATATTTGTTTTGAGACAAATCACCATTTGTTTGATTTAATTAAAAACCAAACTATTGGGAATATTCAGGACAAACCTGGCTTGAGACAAAGTGGTTTGCACACCTCTAAAAGCAAAGTTTTTTTTACCTACATAGAAAGACACCCCCCCACCAAAAAAGATACCCAACCCAGCTATCTTTGGTTATGTGATGGGGCACCCCAATTAGCAAACCCCCCCCCCCTTATGTTGGCAGATCAAGAAATCCCAATATTTGGCCCCTATATAATATAACATCCTGGGTTTTTTTGGCCGTCACATGATAAACAACCTCCTTTTTTTTGCCCCCACAGAGTATATGAATCTTTTTTATAGCCCCCACATAGTACATGACCCCTTTGTATGACCCCCCCCCCCCCCAGTATATGACCCTCGTTTTATGAACCAACACAATACATGACCCACTCTTTTTTTACACACTCTTCTAAGTTTAGAACTCCTCTTTCTCCCGTTACACAGGGTAAGGGGGGTATCGTCACTCCTTGGGGAGAGACCACCATATAGGTGTGTGGAGACTTATTAAGCCTTTAGCACTCCACTTTGCAAGGGACTATGGGAAGAATATGCAAATCTGTCTTCCATGATGTTATTAGGAAGTCAGGTGCCTCAGTGTTGCAAACCAATAGAGGGCACTCACTGGAATGTGCAAGCCTGTCTTCCCTGATGTAATTAGGAAGACAGAATCTCAGTGAAAATAGCCCAATAAAGGCTGTTCCCTTTAACATCATGCGCGACCTTCCAAGAGGCCTTTGTTTTGCAATGATGCTGGGATTATTACCAGGTATAGTCTCTCAACCGAGGACGGCCGTTTCGATGTTATTGCATCTCGTCAGCCCGATGTAGAGAAGACTAACCTGGTAGAGGTGAGAGGCATAGGGAGCAGCCTTTATTGGGCTATTTTCACTGAGATTCTGTCTTCCTAATTACATCAGGGAAGACAGGCTTGCGCATTCCAGTGAGCGCCCTCTATTGGTTTGCAACACTGAGGCACCTGACTTCCTAATTACATCATGGAAGACAGATTTGCATATACTTCCCATAGTCCCGTTACACACACAGAGTATATGGCCTTCTCCAGTATATGTTAGGTGGCTAACTATAGTATTATTGCAATAAGTAATGGCCAATCATTTTTATTCATTCCTCCTTTCTACACTTCTGTCCAGGCTGCTCTCAGCTGCTGCCTCCAGGGTGTCATGTGATCAATGCTGAAGAACACCAAGACGCGGAAGATAGTATTCTGGCATTCTTCATTGTTGTGACATAGGTGCAGCATCATTTAGAGAAAGCAAGGAAGGGCGACCTGGACAGGAGCATGGACAGGTGAGTAAAAATAATCAACCGCTACTTACTGTAATAAGTAGCGACCAATTTAAAAAAATGCCATCCCCCAGTTTATTCCATGAGGCGCCTCTGCCTTTGCGCCTAGGTCAGGATATCAGCACTGTTCGACAGTGTGTGTTCCATGGTTGTGAGCATTGTGACGAACTGGAATGCCAGCAAAAGATGTACAAAGGTGAACCACTGCATGGATGGTGCGTAGTGATCCATGCTATACTTCAAGAAAAATTAGACATCACACCCCAAGCCTAGGACAGCACACAGTTTCGACACAAACCATAAGAAGTCTTTGGTATGACATTGGGCCAGATTTCCATCTACAGGTGTTCCACTGACCTCAAAGGATAGCAAGATGCACACAAACGGAATGGAGGTCTATCTTCTACAGCAATGAGTTCCACTTTTGTCTCAAATGCAAAGGTGTTTTGAGACTGGTATAGAGAACATGTGGGAAATGCCATGAAGGGGCTTTCACAGGGGAACGTCACACTAGTCCTACTCCTGGGATTATTGTGTGGGGTGCAAAAATGTGTAGTACCTGGAATTAGAGATGAGCGAGTAGTACTCGATCGAGTAGGTATTCGATCGAATACTACGGTATTCAAAATACTCGTATTCGATCGAGTACCACTCGCTGTTCGAATGTAAAAGTTCGATGCAGAACCAGCATTGATCGGCCGAATGCTATACAGTCGGCCAACGAACGCTGGTTCTTCTCCTACCTTTAGAAGTCTTCTCCGTGAAGCTTCCCCACAGCGTCTTCCGGCTCTTCATTCACTCTGCCAGGCATCGGGCCTGGGCAGAGCCGACTGCGCATGTCCGCTTGTAGTGCAGGCATGCACAGTCGGCTCTGCCCAGGCCCGATGCCTGGCAGAGTGAATGAAGAGCCAGAAGACGCCGCGGGGATGCTGCAAGGAGAAGACTGCACGGAGGATCCAGCCCAACCCTCACTCGTGGACTTGGTAAGTATAATTTGATCAAACGTTGCCTACCCCTGAAACGAGCATTTTCCCCTCATAGACTATAATAGGGTTCGATATTCAATTCAAGTAGTCGAATATTGAGGGGCTACTCGAAACGAATATCGAACCTCGAACATTATACTGTTCGCTCATTTCTACCTGGAATCCTCTAGTGTACATTCCAGGTACACTTGCAGATCACCATTAGATTGTTGTACCAATGGTTCTGCCATATCACCAAAGTGTCCCAAAAGCTGTTTTCAACAGGACCACACCAAGCCGTGTGTATCTTGCGCTACTGTGAGCAGTCTGAATGGCCTAAATGTGCTACCATGGGCTGCAGTGTCTCCAGCCTTGTCTACCATTGAGCACATCTGGGACATCATTGGTCGGCAATTGTAAAGGAAACTGGCAGCAGCCAATCTTGATGATTTGTGTGCCCAAGTGAATTCAGTGTGTCATAACATTCCTCAGACAACCATTACTAGCGTCACTGATAGCATGCCAAGGTGTGTAAGTGCGTGTATTTCTGTACGTGGCTCTTAACTGAATAAATTGAGATGTTTTGAATATTTTGTTTCCATTTGTTATAATTTGCATATCATTACCATATCTGTTGATCCTGTCTTTTCTATAATTCCAACGCTGCAATTTCAATGTTGAGGAGTGTTAAAAAAAAAGAAGAAGAATATTAGACATATGTGGTGGGAAAGCTCCCTGAGCATAGTCTGAATGTCCACTTATACCCAGTGTATTTACATTTTTGTGTACATGGCTTTATAATAATGCTTGTTATTTTTATGTATTATCTTCACATAGTGGTTCAGCTATTCACCGTGCAGCAGATGAGCCATTGAATTAATGCATCCTAGGTAACAGCTGTATGATCTATCCATATTTCCGTATCTCCTTCAGGTACAGTACATTTTTTTTTATTAAGGCCATTTGCAAAGTGTTCTCCAGCAACCTGGAAAAATTGCTGAGTTTAATTGGCTTTGTTTGAGTGTTTGTGTGTTGTATGTAAATCCACAGCGTAGGCAAATTACACTGGGGACTCTATGGCTCTAAGAAATATTAGGTAAATGGGATTTCTGCCTAATATATACAGATAATAGGTAAATACACAAGAGATGGACAGTCGCTGTAACCACTTCTCAGTAATCAAATGGAAAGATCAGGTGAGGAAAAGGTTAAGGATATCTGCAAGCTTTAGAGGCAAATGGCTTCCATAAATGACGTGAGGGATTTCAGTTCACATCGATGCGTTCCCTGCTGAGTGATAACTTGCATTATGCACTGATCAGCATTCTGCCCCCTCCAAGTATCAAGCATTTGTCACAGAGCCGCTGCACAGCTCAGCCATCATTAATGTAGTATAGTCTCTGTTGTGAGCTCCCCTAATATCCTCTGTGAGTGCACTAAAGATACTTAAATGCTCACATATAATTGTGATGGATGGATGCACTGCATAGTGAAGATTTAGGGCATGAAGAATATGCTACAACTTCCCGCCAAATTATTTATCTTCTATATACTCTATTGTTTAAAGGTTGTAAAAGCTACTTTCATGGCGGCTGAAAATGAACTAAGTGCAGAGCGGTAACAATAATGCTTGAAATGCGGTTTTACTGGTCACAAATGTAGGGCATGTATAATTATGCACAACATACTAATCTACAATCCCATTAAATGTTAGCAAGCTGCTGCTATGGAATTCCCATGGTAAGAAACACAGGGCTGACGCTAATTGCTTAG
Source organism: Leptodactylus fuscus (assembly GCF_031893055.1). Taxonomy (NCBI): domain Eukaryota; kingdom Metazoa; phylum Chordata; class Amphibia; order Anura; family Leptodactylidae; genus Leptodactylus; species Leptodactylus fuscus. The sequence goes on from NC_134270.1 coordinate 58,413,529, forward strand.
TTGGCCTTGCTCAGTTACATTAATGTATGGAAGCCCAGAGCAGATACATAGTCAGGTCATAGTCCATCTACTCCAACATATACACTGTCTACCAATAAGAATTTGGACACCCATGCAAATGAAGATATCTGCGGTGTTACACCTTTACATTAAATATCGTGTAGGAAACAGCATTGGCATTAGTCACATGCAAGAAGCCACGAAGTGCAGAGTTGTCTTAAGGGACATAGCAAGCAAACTGAATTACCCAAAATCAACAGTGGCCTATGTTATTATGAAGTGGAAGGTGAACGGTGATTATCAGAATGTGCCCGAAACTAGGAGATACTAGAGACCGACGGGTGCTGGCCAGAGAAATTCAGAAGAACCGCACCCAACCGATGGCTCACATACACCAGGAGTTTCAACAGGCATCTGGGAGTATTGTGTCGATCAATACCATCCGTAAGGAAGCATCTGCTGGGTTCTACCTACTATTGTACATGAATAAATGATGTTTTTCTATTCTACCACAGGTGTCCAAATAGACAGTGTAGATGTTAGCAGCATGGAGTATGCACCAATATACACTATTCTCAATATTAGTGGATGATTGTGAGATATATCCTACTATTCATACTCATTTATAAGAAAGAATGTCAACCGATAGCCACAACTTTCAGCAATCTATAACATCAGGGCCATACTTAATTATGGGGGCTTTGACAGACACCTTCCCCCCAAGGAACAATTAAAATTAGGAACTATTGACTTTCATTGACTTTTCCATTTAAAATTATATATTAGAACTTTTTCTAATTTAAAAAAATCTATCTTCATATAACCTATTAGGGTCAGTTCACACAGAGTTTTTTGCAGGTGGATTTTGACACGGAATCCACCTCATAATCCACCTGCAAAAATGCCTCCCATTCGTGCATCACTCACGTCTCCCCTTTCAGTACCTGCCCACACTCTCCTAAGCCACAAGCCCTGGCTTCTTCCTAGGTCTGTAACACTAATCTGGGAGCTAGAGGCACGTACGGACCGAGAAGAACGGGGAGCGACAGCGGCAGTGGATCTGTGCAGGTAGGTGGATTATTCTGTGTCTAGGGGACTATACTATATCTGCTGTGCCGTATACTGGACTCTGCTACATCTGCATTACTGTACATTGACTTGTCTATCTACTCTTCTGCTTCGTCCCTGCATTACTGTACATTGACTTGTCTATCTACTCTTCTGCTTCGTCCCTGAAGCAGAAGAGTAGATAGACAACTCAATGTACAGTAATGCAGATGTAGCAGAGTCCAGTATACGGCACAGCAGAGAAGAAACAGAAGAGTAGATACTATCTACTCTTCTGTTTCCTCCTTGCTATGTCGTAGGAATGAATGGACGCAGCCAGCGCGCAGGGGGTTAAGCAGCCGGACGCCGGCACGGGCTTTTTTTCCGGCTGCATCCATTCATTCCTATGGGAGCATACTATTTGATAGTACTCGCTCATCTCTAGTAGCTAACATTGTTAGCTTTTCCCACAATGCTTGGCCAGTAGCAAAGCATTGTGGGAAATAACCTTCGATCGAGATCAGAATTCCGATCGTGATCGTGAAATTTACTCGATCACCGATCGGAATCTTTTCCAATCCCGATCGTTAAACCCTAATTGTGACATCACAACTGAGCATTGTGAATTCATCAAGGGGCCATTGTAGAATTAATATATCTTTAATATAATGTCATATAGTTTGTATTCCAAAATAAAGACAATGATTCCGTCTTTGTTTTTTTAATACCTACTAACAAAATCTATTTTTTTCCTGTCCTTTGCTCAGACACAGATTGATAATGACATTGTGTATGCATGGAGAGGGTTCTAACTGCCTATTGACTCATATTACGTTTCTTTCCTTGAAGAGCGTTATTCGGTTGCACTTTCCTCTTGCAGGAAATCAGAATTCTACTGCCCATTGATTAAATGATTGCTCTGTGATTACAAAAGAGCGGTTAAAATCAGAGTGGTAAATATTTATGAGCCTTGTATCGCTCCTAGTGGTTTACACACAAAGCCCTGTTTCTCCGAAAATCCTGCGATAGAACAAAAATTGTCTGTATTGAGTGTCATCTGAGTGCATTCTGTTAAGCATTCACGTCTTTGGGAGCTTTGGATCCATTCCATTCTGATGACATGGAGCAGGATAGAACCTACTCTATAATTATCAGTGTCATACAGTGTTGGAACAGAATGAATCTGAGGCTCCCATAGACATGAATGCATAATGGAACGCACTCAGGTGTCACTCAGAATGTATTTTACGGCAAACTCAGCCCCACATGGGATGCACACCAGGGTATACAAGGATCAAAATACCTTTACATTCACAGTCCTTAGAACCTATCTTGCTCCTTAAGGGTATCAAGGAATAAGAGTTTCCAGGTGCAGACTTTGACTGAGCGCTCTACACATATATTTTGAACCAATCTTTCATTGTCTATAGGCTCAGACTGGCCAATGGGAGAGCAGAAACCCCTGGTGGGCCCCTGAGTTGTTTGGGTCCCCAGTTCACGCTGGCATGGCACAGTACACTTACTGTACTTCATTCATATATTCACCATACAGCATCTCAGAGTCCTTCTGCCGCCTGTGGCTTGCTGCTGTGTGGGTACATATCCATTGCTCACATAGCTAAGGGGGCCCTAGTCCAAGCATTGCCTAGGCAGCAAGATACGACTGAAAAATAAATCTTTGTTGGTAACATTTTAGGAACTTGTGAATGAGTGTCAGGTAATAATTGTGTGTAGGTGTATAGTGGACCCCCAGAATGAATTTTACTGGTGGCCCTGGCACCCCAGTCTGACATTGATTGTATAAGTTGTATTTTTAAAGTCTCAGTCCTTGATTTGTCTCTAGAACTCAGCATCTGTTTATTTGTCATATGTAGGGATTTAAAATGGATAGCAAGAATACGTAGAAGAACAAGGGATTTTAAAGGGGTTGACCAGCCTATTGGTATAATTTACCTAGCTTTAGTATAGGCTATGAATATCAGATTGGTGGGAGTCCAACACTTGACACCCCAACCATTCTGCTCTTCACATCGCCCATAACCCCCCCCCCCTCTCGACAGTACTGTCTGTAGTTCTGTACTGTCAGAGGGAGCATTCCTTACCGCCCAGCCATGAAGCTAAGCTCTGAGGAATTCCCCCTTCCTCCTGAAGGTACTCGTTCAGGGACAAAGCAGAAGAGTAGATAGACAAGTCAATGTACAGTGATGCAGATGTAGCAGAGTCCAGTATACGGGACAGCAGAGATAGTATAGTCCACTAGAAACAGAATAGTCCACTTACCTCCACAGATCTGCTGCTGCTGTCACTCCCCGTTCTTCTCGGTCCATGCATGCCCCTAGCTCCCAGGTTAGTGTTACAGACCTAGGAAGAAGGCTTAAGAGAGTGTGGGCGGGTACTGGGAGGGGAGACGTGACTGATGCACTCATATCTCCCCGCCCTGTACCCACCCACACTCTCCTAAGCCGCAACAAGCCCCACCTACTCCCAGCATCAGTAACACTAGCTTGGGAGGTGTGGGCACATACAGTGCTCTGAAAACATGCAAAGTAGAAAGAAGAGGGGCAAGAGCAGCGTGGAGCGGCAGGGGCAGCGCTTCTGTGCAGGTAAGTGGACAGCAGGGGGGACTTAAGTAGTCGGGGGATTTTTTAATCACTACACAGCGTGGAGTCTAAAAATTAAAGAGTTCAATTTTTAGACTCCATGCTGTGTAGTGAACAGGATCGTTTTTAAAATCCGATCTTCGATTATTAAAAAAATCTTGACTTGCATTAGGATCGGAATTGGGATCGGGATTGGGTTCGAATGGAAAATGATCGCAAATCGGATTTTAAAAACGATCCTGAAATCTCAAGATCGGCTCAACCCTAGTGATGAGTTATCGGTAATTGCACCAATATCTATTCCCCCAAGGCACACAACGGGAAAACCAACAGTGCGCTGAATACAGCGCACTGTCAGCTTTATAGTGGTATATAAAACCGCATGTGCCCGAGGACATGAAAGGTTCTCTTTAATTGTATCATTCATAAGCTTTACTTACGTAAGAATAGTAAATGAAAATTTCTATCACATGGAAGACAGAATTGATGCGGATGTGGGACATAGAAAGAGGGTGGTGGTGCAAAAAAGGGCCAGAGATGTGCCACACCTAACCCCGTCTACTTCAGTTTTGGTTGCTACACTATATATACTGTACAATATGAGTAAACAGGGTTCTTACAATTTTCATTCTATAAAAAATTGCAGTGGTTAAAATCTAAAGCAATTTTTTTTGCAGATTTTGATGATCATTTTTTTGGTTGGTTTGACAGCCTAGCATTTATGTGATATGTGAATCCAACCTTAGAAAACACTCTTAATAGCCGGTCTCCTTTGTATTTCTCTATTACCATTTCTATACTCCCTTTCTCTTTTATATTATGTGCATATTTTCTCTTTAACCATTGTGCTTTTAGAAGTAACTCATCGTTTTCTTGTTTTCTTCTGTTATGTTAGAAAACCCATTAGTTTCATTTAGAATAATGATATATCCTGCAAAGTATTGCATGCTCACACACAAGACAGGTGTTCAGGAGCTCAGCGCAGGGGCTCTAGTCTGGGATTTCCATTTCATTTCTAGACTGAAATGTGTCAGAGATTTCCCTTGCTGTGCTGACCCTTGACTTGTAGGCAGGATAGATGCGCCAGTTATGAGCAGACAGATGCCGGCTTATCAGTCCTTTGTGTGCCCCTTTCCCGCGCCCGCTCTCTCACCTGGATGCAAGTTCTTCTGTCACTTACAGAGCCAGTAACAGTAGAGATGTGGACTCTTTTTATAATCAGAGACTTCCATATAAACCTATTAGTCTGCACTGTTCACATGGTGGCCTTTCACGCTCTGTGCGACAAATAGACAGAAGTATATCAGAGCAGTGTTGGTGTTCATGAACTATATCCTTCCATGTCAATCCGAGGGAAACAATTTCCCAAACATCCATCTCTTTTATTGTTTTACCGCAGCAATTTTCGCTGATATTTCATTGGATTAGCGAAGTGAAAGTGTAGAAATGATCAATAAGGCGTGTAGAGAATTTAACCGGTTTTAATCCATTTCCATCAACCCCAATCAGTCATTTCTGCATTTTCCTTGTGTCCCCAGGGTTACATAAATGTATGTTATTTATTTATTCCTGATATCCATGGATCTGGGAGAAACCGTTCAGACTTTCTTGGTTACCAGAATGTTTATGTCTATTCATGAGCTCCTTCTCTTCCAGTCTGGCTGTGCTGAGACTGTCGGTGCCAAGGTCTATATGCGTCCCTTGTATTTATGTAATTCAGGTTACTATCACATGATTAATTCTTTTTCTTACAAGTCACAATAGAATCAGCAGCCTGGCAGCGACTATAGTAACAAACTGAATTTACATGTTGCAAGATATCTTTTATGTTCCATCAGGGAGGACATGATAACACCAATTTCTAAGAGCCTGCAGTGATGTGAGCGCAGTAGACAAGATATTCAAAGGGGTTTTACAGGACTGAACAGTGGATGACATCAGTATCTGATCAGTGTGGATCCAACACCCAGGACCCCTACAGATTTAATGGAAACACTATACACTACCATTTATTGTGGTTGTTAGGTTCACAAAGTAGACAAATATTGCTGTTGTCTCTCCTATTGATATGTCTCCCGTCACACCAGCTTGCTCACTTCTTTTGGTCCATTGCATAAACCTCACTGGTCACCATACTAAATCTCTGTTTCAGTGAACAATACTTGAATCAGGAGCCATGCATGATGGTGTCTACTTATCCTTTTGACGGTAACACTCGGTAATAGTATACTATATGGTCTGGTTATGGAGAGTTCCTGTTGTGCACAGTGAATAACATGGCTAACCAACTTGTAAAGTCCAAATAAAACACATTTTAAAGGATATCTGCTCAGATGGTAAACAGGCTCACAATGCCACTGCTTCCTTTCGTGTAGAATAAAATGGACCCTGTTATCACCGGAGGAGGACTCGTTTTGATGGCCCCCCAATTAAAATTCTTAGATCATGCCCCCTCTTTATTGAAACAAACCATCCATGTGCAAGTCAAAAGATCGCCCGGTGTTGGACCTCACACAGTATAATGCCCCCTGTTACTAGCCCTCACAGTATACTCCCTCCTTTACTGCCCTCCATACAGTGGTGTAAGTACTGGGGTAGCAGCTGTAGCTGGACCTTAGGGCCCCTGATGTGTTGTTTTTTTTTTTTTTTTTTAATAGGCCGTTACCTGCTGGAGTAATGTACCCTATTTACTTACCGATCCCTGCTCCTGTTCACGGCTGCCTCCGCATCCCCTTCTGCGTCCCATATCATGTCTCTGGGGCCTCCCTGAGGGCAGAAGGGGAAGCAGATGCAGCTATGAGCAGCAACAGGGATCGGAAAGTGAGGCTGCCAGCAGTCTGTGACAAGAGTATTTGTTGGATGAACCCCAACAAATATTGCTATTATTATACTCATCTTCAGAGGTCCTGGCTGTGGAGAGAGCAATGCAGAAATGTGGAGTACTTAATGTGCTATACAGTACTTTATTGTAGGCATTCCAGATATCATTTTAATATAGACACTGTGACTGGTATCTAATATATGTAATAATGGGTCGATTTATTAAAACCAGTGATCCGTGCACTGAAATTCCAGAATTATTTAAGAGTCTCCAGCCTCTTACTAATTCTGGCATGTCTCCGAAGGTCTCATGTGCCAAAATGAAATCAGCTCTAAACCCTGTCAGTTATAGAAAATCTGGTGCAGGTTATAGTAAATCTGTTGGAACAAGGCATGTCCGCTCTGGCCTACCTTGATCCCCTTGCTTTGCTCACTTTTTACAAGTGACAAGTGGAGAGCAAAAGGTTGCAATTTGCAACGTTTTCATGCCTTGTACATCAGAATACTGATGTGCAAGGCATATTATAATGCAGATAAATAGATAGATAATAGATGGCTGGATAGATAGATAGATAGATAGATAGATAGATAGATAGATAGATAGATAGATAGATAGATAGATAGAGTAATGATAGATAGGAGATGGATAGATAGATAGATAGATAGATAGATAGATAGATAGATAGATTAGTAAGGAGTAATTGAGAGAGACAAAGAGCGGTACATCGAGGAATGGAGAAGCGCAATAAATAACTCCAAGAAACTCACCGTGTACCATTCATTGCAAAGAGACTACATCATGGCCACCTACCTGGAGAGAATACGCCACCCCAAACACAGCCAGACCCTGAGCCGGTATAGACTGAGAGCTCACAACCTGGAGATGGAGATGGGGCGACACAGGCAGAGACGTACAAGCCAAGGGAGAACAGACTGTGCCAGAACTGTGACCAGGGGGCCCTAGAAGACGAGACCCACTTCCTGCTACATTGCACCAAATACTCAGCTGTGATGGGCCGTCTACTTCCAAAGACTCTCTGCCCACATCCCAGACTTCATATCTGCAGACGAGAAGAGGAAACTCTACATCCTACTGGGAGAAGAAGAGGCCACTGTGGAGATCGCTGCCCAATACGTGTCCAGCTGTCACCAAACAAGAGGAAGATGAGACTCCACGGACTGTTATACCCCAAACCACCCACCCCACCCCACCTCCCCATATAGCGGTCACCAACTAAGAGGAAGATGAGACTCCACAGACTCTTATACTCCAAATAAACCACCCCACCACCCCATACCCACCACTCCCCCCCTCCCGACTCCAACTTCCCCCACACACTTTACTAGCTTTGCAATGCCAAATATCTATTCGGACGTGCCAATAAAGCCTGTTTGATTTGATTAGATTTGATTTGATAGATAGATAGATAGATAGATAGATAGATAGATAGATAGATAGATACCGGTATGTAGAGAGAGAGATAGATAGATAGATAGATAGATAGATAGATAGATAGATAGATAGATAGATAGATCGATACCCCAGTATGTAGATAGAGATAGATAGATAGATAGATAGATAGATAGATAGATAGATAGATAGATAGATAGATAGATACCGGTATGTAGAGAGAGAGAGATAGATAGATAGATAGATAGATAGATAGATAGATAGATAGATAGATAGATAGATAGATACTGATATGTAGAGAGATAGATAGATAGATAGATAGATAGATAGATAGATAGATAGATAGATAGATAGATACCGGTATGTAGAGATAGATAGATAGATAGATAGATAGATAGATAGATAGATAGATAGATAGGAGATAGATAGATATGTAGTTATATAGAGATATTTAGTTGCATTGCTGTCATATTACAGTGGGATTGGCTAATGCGATATATTTCCTGGATTCAATAAACTAGTTTGATATGAATAATTTATTTAAAAGGATTGATCTATTGATTTTCAGCAGAAACAATAAAATGCAAGTGCGGAGTTTTTGTCTGACATTTTGCACTTCTCTTGGGAGTTTATGTGTTTTGTTTGTTTTATTAAGATGAAGCTTTGCATTTAAATAAGGCGACGCAATTCCAGAGAAGTCCATTACATAGTCTGGGTTATAAGTGTGTACATGAGCTGAAATACTTCATAGTGAATTCATTATTGTTATTGCATCCACAGCATCGACCGTGTATTGAAGTGTGGATGGTGCTCAAAGCAACCCCATGTCTGACTGAGAACTCAACACAATTGTCAGGACCACTATTGTATATGCTGGATAGTGGACTAAATAAAGTATTAAAACCAGGACTCTTAACAATTGCGGTTTATCCTGGCGCACCAGGGCTGTGCTGGGAGCTGATATATATATATATATATATATATATATATATATATATATATATATATATATATATATATATATGCAATTGCTCAGACATCTTCCTGTGGGAGAAGGTGCCTTCTATAACCAAGAAATACTGTAGATTAAATGGGGACACATGAGCACCTGCACACGCAGACCAATTCAGTGCTGGGCAGAGAGTGGGTGCACCCTACGATAGCATGTACCAGGAGGAGGAGTGTGCAGGAACGTCATGGAGGCCATAGGAAACCCAAGAGTTACATCATGAAAGTTCAGCAACTTTCATATATATTTTATGTTTTAATGACTTACTAATATCAAGATCTCTGTAAATGGGGACAATCTTGTTTAAATGCAAAGATTCTATTTAGCTACAGACACCCAACAGAATGGCACGTATGGTTTGTGATACCCCAAGTGGTATGAGGAAAAAACTAGAACCCCATGAAGCTCTCAGTGTCTCACTGCTTGTGATCCTTAATACAGTTTAACTAGTCTGGAGATTGGAGTTCTTGTAACCAGTTTGTGATGTGGGTTTGGTTTATCACAATATGCCTCTAGCACCATTGATGTGGATAGTCGTTATATGTCAATCTAACAGATGTCCCTAGGTAGAGCCAATGGTTTATAGACTACTGGGGAGATAATTGATTTCCTCTATGTATGCCATTGAACCTGCGTGCCATCCAGAAGAGGGCTTACAGGATGGAAACTTACTAACTTGCATCCCAATCCCGCAACAAGAAATCGTTTATTTACATGTGTTATATATAAAATTACCTTTCCTGATCCTTCTGTGCCAGTCAAATGAAAAGTAATATACGTATAATATGCATATAAAATTGCAGAATTTGTGAAGGAGTGCACCTTCCATTCCAGAAATCTGTCCGCTCCCGTTATATGCTTTTGCCCCTTTCTGCTGTCCCTCTAATTTACCTGTCTTCATTTGCCCACATTTATGAACAAACGCCGTGCCAACAATAACCAGGAGGCCATCGAGGAACTGCGAGAAATTTCCATTTTTTCTTAACAGTAAACACTAAATTCTGTCAGGTGATTATAATGCAAGTCCCTGGAAAATAGACATTATGTGGCTTAGACTGGATATTGCCAACTGGAAATATCTTATCTGCATTTTGACGGATGTGATTTATTACATGTATTAGGCTTGGTAAGGAATACTCGCTTTACGGAATTTCATTGCATTTTGCGAGATGCGATTAAGGAATAGGACACATTCCAGCATTTGGTAATGAGGGGTATATATAGATATATATCTATATACATGTATATATATATTTGTTTGCTTATAAGTTGAACTTGTTACTTCTATATTGCCCTGGATCGGTCTGCTTCTCTGGAATAAAGGTAATATTGTGACCTTTGCTTATATTCTAAAAGAAATATTGTTTCAGAAGGTGGCAGAATGATTTTCTGGAAATCTATCCCATTTATAGTAGTGGTAAAGTTATACGGAGGACAGTGCCGAAATTGCCTCATGCATAGCAGCGTTCTTTGCAGATTTAAAGGGGTTTCTTTGCAAGCAATAGACATATGTATCACTGTATGTACCACATGGGATGCATATAGGTACAGTATGTCCTAAGGGGTAGATGAAAGAGGTTAAAGAGGACCTTTCATGGACCGAGGCACAGGCAGTTCTATATACTGCTGGAAAGCCGATAATAATCCTGATAATACTCGTCTATGGATGAGCACTGTGAGCAGAGGGAGGGGCGTTCCTCCCCGCTCACACTGTACAGCGCTATAGGTACTGCTGTGGAGAAGGACGTACCTGACTGACTGTCAGAAATGCCCTTCTGACTGTAAAGAGCTACCGTACCAGGACCGATAGCGCTTTACCCAGGGCACAGGTTGGGAAAGCCGACAGTGCGCAGAATTCATAGCACTGTCGGCTTTCCAGCAGTATATAGAATTGCCTGTGCCCCAGACCATGAAAAGTCCTCTTTAAAGAGGTTGTATGGGATATTTTTGGTTTTATTAGGCCAGGGAAGGTGAAAAAAAGAAATAAAACCATCATACGCACTTGTCGCTGGTGCTCCGGTGTCTCCCAACGCAGTCCAGTCCTGCTGTCCTGCACTCTAGTTTTGCTGAAAGTCTCTGCCGCACTGTGACATCCTGTGCCCTTTCCTTAGGCCTCCAATTGGCCTCAGCGGTCACAGAAGAAAACACCGGAGCAGCAAGACTAGACCATGCTGGGAGATATCGGTGCACTGGGGACACGTAAGTTTTTTGGGTTTTTTTCCATTTTCCCCGCCCTTACAAAACAAGAATAATTTATCCTGGGCAACCCCTTTAATGCTCTACTCATGACTACAGCCTGACTCCTCCTATGGTGCATTCTTGTGTGCCATTTTGTCTACTTTCAGTATGGACTTATTGCTATTATCTGCTGCCCTTATATAGGGTAGCATGTTAAACTTACAAATCTGCTTTAACAACATGCATTTGTTATCTATGTTAGCAAATGGCAATGTGCCATTATTCTAAAAAGTGAAAGGACTTCATACTTTTTTAGTTTGTTTTTATATTTTTTTTTTAATTACGCAGACAAAAAAAGAAAGCAGCTTCCTCGACGTCATAGAAGAGCACAGTATGTGTTATATGTTATCTATTAGGAGCAATAGAGACATTAACAATAAATGAATCAATGAACAGTCTTTCATCAAAACAATATGGAGACTATCCAAAGAAGATGGAGGGATATTTCTTCTTTTGCATTAGAAGAATAAACTGCAGCATGAAATGGGTATTCTCTGGGCAGGAATGATCCTTCCCTAGGGGTTTTGTTATGCACTTTAGTAGGGTCATAAAATACATAGTGATGCAGAATTATTTCTATTTTGCTAGCACTACTTTGTCTTCCCACTGATTTAGTGGAGAAGAATAGCCTTTCTTAAGGCTATTCCTACATGTAATCACGAAATAAAATAGCATTTTAATGGTAGAATCCCTTTAAAGACAGTGAAACCTCTTTGAACTTAACCCCCCTCCCATTTTTTTCTGATAATTTTATACAATTACTTTCTTCGCCTATAGTGAAAAATTCATCCTTAACAGATCTCTGAAAGTGGCAATTCATCAGAGAAAAGCCATTTTTTTTGCAGGATATCTGAAGCCCCCAAACCAGGCAACACATGGAGGATTTTCATAGACTTTATTTGTCTAAGCAGATAAATGGAAAAAAAGTAAAATGGACACAATCAGTTCTAGCTATACTCAAGAGAGGCGATTTCCTTACCACGATTGATGTGACAGATGCGTACCAGTTCTACCTGCTCAGAGAAAGTAATTCAGGATAGGCTTGGAGATCGTATCTGTCTTCAGTTCACAGTTTGCTGGAAAACTGGGATTTCCTGGATAGCAGACATTCTTAAAGGGGATATTCATTGTGCCTTATCTAAATTACTAACTTTTAAAAGCCCATTTGGAAGCCATTCTTACTTGCTACATCAGCATTTCTACTTGGTTTAAAGAAGGTCAACGTACTCAGCAACTTCATTACCTGGACTTAATTCTCCATAACTACCTAATGATGATGATGTTCTCCAGTAATAGAACTAAGGAAATTATGTGAAAGGTGGACTATTATCTTCTGACTCTGTAAAAACGGCTATTAAAACGCTGGGTTTCCTCACCTCTGAATGAATGAGTGAATTCACTAGAGGGGCCCAGAGGACGTATCAGATGCCTACAGAATAATATTCTGGAACAGGAACCACCTACCCGTAAACAACATGATTCTTATATCCCTCAAAAACTGCAAAGATCTCCAAACTCTTTAATTTAAGGAAGGTTTTTCGTTGGTCATCATAAGATAGTTTTCACTATGCCTTAGTTTCAGACTGGAGTAGTCATGTATAGTATTTTAGAAACCTGAGCACCAAGGCTGTGGTCCCCAAGATGCTGCTGTTTTCCAACATGGATCAATTGAAGGCAGTCTGGCTAGTCCTTCACCATTTCATCTAATCCTATAAACTCAAAAGCTGCTAGTAATGAAACTTTTAGGTTATGTTCATACAATGGAAAAATCCTTCCATGTAAACTATGGCACAGATTTTCATCTAAATCGGTGGAATGTGGTTTGTGGGAGGATGTTGTGTAGATTTTCGCTTTAAATAGCCACCACAAATTCCACTGTATGAGCATGTCCTTGAAGCAGAATGCAAAAAAGATAAAACACTGGGAAAAATTCAATCTGCAGGAAATCATTCACCAAGGGCTCTCTAAAAGCTAGTGCAGACTGGTTGAGTTGGAACATGATCTTACCACATGAATGGAGTCTAAATCTGTTCCTTTTCTCCCAAGACTCTCATATAGTGCAAAGAACTATATGTGTTTGCCATCAAACACAACACTAAACTAAATAGTTTCTGCTCTTTTAATGACCACGGTCATCCAGAGGACCAATCCCATGGAACAAAATCATGATTCATGCCTTCCTAACAAATCTTTGAATTCTAAAAATATTGAAAACAATTTTGAGAGCAGAATATAAAGGCAGAGGTAAACTTTACATTTCAGGGGCCCTAAGCAAAGTTATCTCTGTAAGTCTCCCTAATCGAAATGTTTATGTGGTTCCCCCTCTTTACAGTAACCACCGCCTGAGCTCCTGAGCTTTGATACAAAATCTGTAGTGGGGCCCCTTCTTTTCCATGTGTCCAGTAGTGACTACCACCACAGCTATACCCCTGCAGGATCCCTATGCTGCACCCCTCCATATATTACAAAGGACTGATCCACACAGTATAATGCCCCCTTCACAGGTCCTCGCATAGTGTAGCATCATTTTACTGACTCTCACAAAGTATAATGCCCCCTTCACTGTCTCCAATACAGAATTCCATCCCTTTCATTGGGCCCAATATAGTATATAGCCCCCTTTACTGGCTGCCATGGTATTGTGCCCCCTGCACACAGTTTATTGCCCCCCTTACTGGCCCCACAGAGTGTATTGCCCTCTTTAATGGACCCCACACAATATACCGTCCCCTTTACAGTTCGTTTCATACTATAACACCTCTTTCACTGGCCCTTACACAATATAGTTCCCCCTTTAGTGGCCCCCATACAGTGACACAAAAGGCCTTTGCTACCTATTAGATTATACCAATCGGTAACAGCCTCTATTGACCTATCCCCTCTCCTGCCCAGGCCCGCCTTCTCTTTGGCTCCAACCTGCTACTGTATGCCCAGGCCTAAAACAGCATGCTCTGGATCCAAAGTGGAGTGGCTTATGGGCTCTTGCCCATAAGCTGGGCAAGAGCAAGGAACAGTGAGTAAATAAAAGCAACTATCATCTTGCCTTTATGGTTTAGTCATGCCTGACTTCCTGTCTCCCATTAATGCTATTGAAAAATATATACCGAAAGTTTCCCAAATGGCAGAACCCGTTATCACAAAAGATACTGGGTCACCCAGATCCGGATCATGACTGCCTAGATGATAAACTAAGCAGTATCCTGGAGTAAGATTTCCGGCATAACTTAGTGAAACCATGTCAACATCAAGGAGACCTAAAACAAGAAAACCTTACTTGAGGATTTGGAAGTTTTTTCAGTCCAAATACAATGGCAACTTTACAACACTCCTTTCTATATTGTGCTGAGACTTCTCCAAGATGGTTTAAAAAACATACTTTAATTTGGAACTCTGACAGTATCATTTTCTGCTATTAATTCATATCTTGATGCAAAAAGGTTTCAAGGAATCTAGCCTTCTGCTGGCCTCTGTTTTCATGGGATTTACCTCTGCTTCTTAAAGGTCTGCTAGAATTTCTGTTTGAACCTCTCCAAGAAGCAAACTTGCTTCTTGCCTTGAAAGACTTTGTTCCTAGTGTCTCATCTACATTCAGAATAAGTGAATTACAAGCACAGTCATGCAGAGAGCCATACTTAAAGCATATTTTTCATGTAACTTTTAAGGATACGGTGTCATGGGTCCGTACATGAGGAATAATACTATTTCTGGCCATTATAGGACTTATATTCTCCTGATTTTATCAGTTTTCCAATCTGCATGTTATATCTGTAGTTTGCATTTCTCTCTGACTTAGTGGTTGGCATGTTTAATGGCGCTGTTAGTGTTGTCTAGTTGCTAGGATTCAGGAACTATGTGTCTGGTGAAGGCTTCTATTGGGCAGTGGGATGGAAGTTCTCACATTGGTGAAATAGGACAGAGGGCAGTGAATATGTAGTCTTAATACATAAAGTCCTGGAGTATTAAAGGTGTTTTCTCATCACAAGGTTTCAGCTGCCCCCCTGTCTCCTCTCCCCTCCACTTCCTGGTTTTCAGTTCGGACCAGAGGTGGGCTTGTGCCTCTTGTGAACTATATAGTTATCTCTGGATTTACATACAGAGATAACAGAGGCACTGCTCCAGGAACATTTCCAACCATTAACAGAGTCAGCAACTGAAAGCAATATGCAGGGAGTGGAAGAGAAAAGAATATGGAATTCTGGTACCAGGGACTGAGTCATCAGCCAACCACTAGAGCAAGACATCATAAATGGTCTGTAACCTAGGCAACCAGCTGTAAACACTGAGGAGACATATTCAGCTGTATCTAGCAAATGAAGCAAGATAAAGCAGTTGAGTAAAACAATTTAGTGTAGGGTATGTTTGGAGGAATTTGTAGAAGCTGAAAAATTCAGCTTCAGGAATTTAACTGCTTCAGGCCTACTTGGTGATGTCCCAGACGTCACACGGGCGACGGCTTGTGTCCTTATGTGTCACGACGCAAGCCGCTGCCAACAACACACTCATTATATGACGTCCCAGCGAGCTGCTGAGATGCCAGAACAATCACAGGAACAGCGCAAGGAGCGAGTTTAGTGGCAGGCCAGCTTAACAGCTGCTGAAACGCTGGAGCAGGCGGATTATCAATGCCAACAACACACTCATTATATGGCGTCCCAGCGAGCTGCTGAGATGCCGGGACAATCACAGGCACAGTGTGAGGAACACGTTCAGCAGCAGGACAGCTTAAGAGCTGCCGAAACGCCAAACCAGGCAAACTATTGACGGCAGCAATTTGCTGAATATAGAAGGATCATGGACGCCAACAACCCACAGACGAAGTCGTGGGCAGAGGCTAGTCATTCATAAATCTCTATGTTGCCGTGCCTGTTCCTGTAGTTCAAATAATTAGATCCTTGGCTTGAGTGGAATTTGTGCCTGTGATATGGTCTGTATAATACAGGGGTATTATGGTTATGTGAATTCACCTTTACTAGATGACACCTCAGAGAATTTAGTGTTTGCTAAACAAGTGCAGAAAAAAGCTGCTGTTACTTAACTTCCTTCCAGTGTAGGACAACCAGAAAAGATTAGGGGTGGATTCACACTACCCTTATTCAATGTCTGACAAAGGATGAAAGTATCAAACATTAACTGACAGCTGGATACATATTCCCCTCTGTTAGGTGTATGTTTGCATTCATCCCAATGTAAAAAACATGACGCAAGCTTTCTTATGTCAAGTTTCTTACTTTTCTTCCATTACAAAACATGATATAAAATAACATTCAATAGGACCCACTTTGGCACAAAGGTGGACCCAATAGAAAACTGCGCTTAGCCCATGGAAAAAAATAAATGAAAAAACTTTATTGGAGACAGATTTTAAACACACACGATGCTTGTTCAAGCGTGTCGGGGTTGACGCCCCCTTTTCAAGTGATGTACAAGATTGGACCTGTAGCCCAGGAAGGGAGTAAGTCTGTAGTGCTCCACTGTCTGTCGATCACCCTGATGGGGTGCGACAAGAACTGCAGCTGTTTATACTTGTGGCTATTTGGCCTAGCTATACAAAAAATTGAGATCAGCTCGGTGTAAAGACTTTTTTACTGTAAAATAACATCCATCATCTTGTTTACATTAACGTCAATTAGGTGCTCCATCTTTGTCAGTTTCTCTGTTACCTTTAAAGCCCATTGCTGTAATCTTATTACAGATGACAACAACGGACATTAATAACAGTAGTGTGAATGTAGCCTAACCATTAAAATGTACTCACCTGATAATTGAATTGCTTACAGTTTGTAGACAGCGCAGTTTCCCACCCTTGATATTCTTTTCTGAATAGGATCTCACTTTGCCTTCTTTAGACATTACAGTCTTGTTACCAGATTAATTTATTGCTTCTTAACATCTGCTCTAACTAGAATGAAGAAACCATAACCTATGCTGTACTGCCTAGGGACTCTATGAAATTAAATTTGACATGGTCAGTACTTTGCATCAATAATCTGCAAAAATTAAAAATAAATTGCAGGCCAGAAGTGGACCCTATACAGAGAAAAAGTATAGTGAAATCGGCTTCCCCTCACTCAAGCAGCCTTAGATACACAATCTGCCCAACCTGGGAGCAACTTAGGTCAGGACGCAAGGGAAGTGTTCAGTGATGTTCCATTTTAGAATGAGAATCTGGACAATGGACCATAAGCTGGGCTCAGAGTGTAGGCAAACCAGAACAGAGACCCAGAGAGAGTGCTCAGCGCCAACTGTGGAGACAGAGAGAGCTCAGAATAGATAGCAGGAAGACTACATTCACATCTGCTCTGGAGTCTCTGTTTGGAGACTCCATAGCTGTACACGTCCTTTAACAGAACAACAACAGGTAGGTTCATATTAGCATCAGCCTAACAGAACTGGAGACGTTGCATTTCTATGCTGTACTTCAGCCAGGATCAGTTACAAAGACAATGGACAGAGACTATATGTGGAAAGTGAGTAAGTCTCCCTCCCCACAGGCATGCTGCTGAGGACAGGCCTCTGTAGTGCATATTTCCTTTTCTTTGTGACATTTGCACTGCTGAAAGTTTTTATCTCCCACATAACAGCTTTAAGCAATATTCATCTCCTATTGCTCTCCTTGCCCATAGTACTAGTAATATAAGGCTTAGAAGCTTTTTCAAGTCTGGAATACTGATATACTTTTCTCTAGCAGGCATCCAAGGCGAGTATTACAGTGCATGCTTGCCTATCTAGCCCATTTCAAGGTTAGAAGGGTAAGTTGAAAGAATGATCTCTAGTGCAACCAGTTACGACAATCATTCCTACTGCAGAATGTCAATATTCCCATTGATTAAGGGAAGGGGGAATTTAGGCTTTTCTCGGATGGTTAGTGTTTTGGAATAAGATAATACTCATCCCTTAGAAACCAATGCAAATTGACTTCTGTTCAATAAACTGCATTAGAGTTTTAGTGACAAAACACAAGGTCAGGTTTTCTTATGCAGTTTTAAAGTTAAAACAAGGTATGGATTATAAAGGACAAGAACAGAAACCTTGAAGACAGAAGTTACTTTTCCCTCTTTTTTTTAAAATCTACTTCAAGTTTTGGCAACAAAACAACATCACAGAACAAAGAAAAAAGACAGAGCTCCTCAGCCCTCAGCTATCTCAGAAGCCGTTTTCTCCTATATGATTCTTTATACAATTTAAAGGGCCCCCTCTTGCATCAAGAGACTTTTCAATTTCAGGTTGAGATCTATGGTGCTGAGACTACTCTACCGCAGATCTCTCCTTGGAGACCCTAGATGATCTGTTTCTAGAGGAGGAGACGGAGGAAGAGATGGCTTTAATATAGATAAGATAAGATAATCCTTTAATAGTCCCACAGTGGGGAAATTTCAGTATGTTACAGCAGCATAGTAATACACATACAGGGTAATACACAGCAATATATTACAGACGTAGACACACATATGCTGAGAAGAGAAGATATACTAGGAGTCCATAGCAGCTAAGGAACGGAAGAGAAAGAAGGAAGACTTCATAGTCATAATCATTAGTTCTCTGTGTGGAGTGATCTTCGCTTGGTCTGATGTAGATTATACAGCCTGGTCGCGGTTGGAAGGAAGGACCTGTACCTCTAGTTTCTATAATAGATTCCTTCTTCTCTCCAACCAGACATTTCAACAGTACACCCCCTGACCACCCCTTACTCCATGAAGCCTTGTAGGCCCAAATTTTTGCTGTATTGCCCAAACCCAGCAAACACTATCGTCCCATCTTACTCATCAATTTTTTTTCAATTGATATTGATAGTGGTTCTTCCCTCCGACATATTCTCTGTCCATGTACATTCCATTCACAACCAGGAATCTGAAGATAATACCAACAAAATTATTACATTCACCTCTCAGATACATTCCTTGGGGACCCCACTTTGTCTCTTGACTGTGGATGACGAGAAGGCCTTTAACAGACTACACTGTACAAGTTGAAGAGGGGCCTGGATGCCTTTCTTAAAAGGAAAAATAGAACAGGTTATGAGAACTAATATTTTTGGTATAGGATATTGACCAAGGGATTAGTCTGAATGCCAAATTTTGAGTCAAGAAGGAATTTTTTCCCATATGTGAGACAATTAACCTTCTTCTGGATCCCAATGATAGGTTTATTGTTTTGACATGATGGACTTGGGTCTTTTTCAACCTTATCAACTAAGTTTCTACTAAAGCATTGCCAGCATCAGCAAGATTAGGCAAGTGTCAGGGCCCACTTCTACCTCCTGTTCTGTATATTGAGCAGGACAACGTGCACATACACTGCCATGTGCTTGCATTTGTGTACATTTTCCTCTAACACAGGAAAGGGGACTTCTCCTGCACCCTCAACATGTTTAGGAGAGGAATTGATATTTAGAAATAATTCTTTTACATACCCATTACATACCGCATATAAGGCAAGATCATTTATTGAGAGCTATAGACTCAACTGTTGACTATAGGAGGATTTTTTCAGCCGAAACTTCAATTGCATTTTTTGTAACAGGTAAAATGCACTGTTATATTTAGTTTTGTCAATTAACAAAATTAAGTGAGAAATCTATATCCATATATATATATATATATTTTGTATAACTATACTTTGCAGGAGGAACCATGGAAGTGATTATATTGCCCCCCACAGAGACGCTCTCCCCACAGGTGTGCTGCTGGAGAGGGGGTATTAATGAAGTTTATTCTTATTTGCATTGATTACATATTCTATCCTATGTTCTGTTGGGTAAATTTTAGTAAGGCTAGATTCACATCTGCGTTTGGGGAGTCCGCTTGGGGACCTCCCGGAACGGAAACTTAATCCGCATAAAAAGGCAGTTACCTTAGGAAACCCGCAGACCCCATAGATTATAATAGGGTCCATGTGGTTTCCGCTCGGTTTCCACCTGAAAAGGGCAAAAAATGCAGGGAGGGGAATGAAATCACCAAACGTACTACAAGTACTGATGCGAACCCAGTGTAAACAGTTATATAAGGCAGCTGGGTGTCATCAGAGTCTGCCGCCATTGCTACACCCTTACAATACTGCATGTGATTGAAATGTTTTTGTACCTCAATTTGACCTAAGCTCCTGGTAACATAAAATCCCTAATTTGTACTATTCACATAGGTTTTTGTACACAAATAGGTTTTCATTGATTATCTTTAGAGATGAGCGAACAGTGTTCTATCGAACAGATGTTCGATCGGATATCAGGGTGTTCGCCATGTTCGAATCGAATCGAACACCGCGTGGTAAAGTGCGCCAAAATTCGATTCCCCTCCCACCTTCCCTGGCGCCTTTTTTGCACCAATAACAGCGCAGGGGAGGTGGGACAGGAACTACGACACCGGGGGCATTGAAAAAAATTGGAAAAAGTCATTGGCTGCCGAAATCAGGTGACCTCCATTTTAGACGAATAGTGGATTTCAAATCCGGGTCATATGAGAATGTGAACTTTGTGACTATGAGACAGGGATAGCTGTACAGGCAGGGATAGCTAGGGATAACCTTTATTTAGGGGGGAATGTTATTAAAAATAACTTTTTGGGGCTCTATCGGGTGTGTAATTGTGATTTTTGTGAGATAAACTTTTTCCCATAGGGATGCATTGGCCAGCGCTGATTGGCCGAATTCCGTACTCTGGCCAATCAGTGCTGGCCAATGCATTCTATTAGCTTGATGAAGCAGAGTGTGCACAAGGGTTCAAGCGCACCCTCGGCTCTGATGACCCTTGCTAAGCACACACATTCAGCTCTACTTCATCGGGCTAATAGAATGCATTGGCCAGCGCTGATTGGCCAGAGTACGGAATTCGGCCAATCAGCGCTGGCTCTGCTGGAGGAGGCGGAGTCTAAGATCGCTCCACACCAGTCTCCATTCAGGTCCGACCTTAGACTCCGCCTCCTCCAGCAGAGCCAGCGCTGATTGGCCGAATTCCGTACTCTGGCCAATCAGCACTGGCTAATGCATTGTATTGGCGTGATGAAGCAGTGCTGAATGTGTGTGCTTAGCACACACATTCAGCTCTACTTCATCGGGCTAATAGAATGCATTGGCCAATCAGCGCTGGCCAATGCATTCTATTAGCGTGAACTGAGTTTGCACAGGGGTTCTAGTGCACCCTCGGCTCTGCTACATCAGATTGCTACATCTGATGTAGCAGTGCCGAGTGTGCATCAGATGTGTAGTTGAGCAAAACTGACTCAGCACTGCTAAGTCTCTGCATTCACATAGGAATGCATTGGCCAGCCTTCGGCCAATCAGCGCTGGCTCTGCCGGAGGAGGCGGAGTCTAAGGTCGGACCTGAATGGAGACTGGTGTGGAGCGATCTTAGACTCCGCCTCCTCCAGCAGAGCCAGCGCTGATTGGTCGAGTTCCGTACTCTGGCCAATCAGCACTGGCCAATGCATTTCTATGGGGAAAAGTTAGCTTGCGAAAATCGCAAACTGACAGGGATTTCCATGAAATAAAGTGACTTTTATGCCCCCAGACATGCTTCCCCTGCTGTCCCAGTGTCATTCCAGGGTGTTGGTATCATTTCCTGGGGTGTCATAGTGGACTTGGTGACCCTCCAGACACGAATTTGGGTTTCCCCCTTAACGAGTTTATGTTCCCCATAGACTATAATGGGGTTCGAAACCCATTCGAACACTCGAACAGTGAGCGGCTGTTCGAATCGAATTTCGAACCTCGAACATTTTAGTGTTCGCTCATCTCTAATTATCTTCTGCTGACCATTCACTAGATTGTGCAGTGTAATAAGATATTCCATGTTACCGCTTAAGGGTCAGACAAATTCAATTGAAATAATCAGTTTCTTTATGTGATAATGTCAGAGACATGATCGGACACTTTACTTGTGAAAATGAATGCCGGTGTCTTGCATGGCTGCGGTAAAACACTCAGGTTTTCAGGGGGCTTTAAATTGCAGCCCTTAGGAGTCTATAGAAAGTGGCGTGGTTGTGCACTCCTTATAATGAAGCTCCCTCCAGATAAAGCATTTATTACCTCCGTCCTCCAGAAACACATCTTTGTGCAGGTTCCTGTCTCCATGACAAACACAACGCTCAGACAGACTGCGTGTTCATAATTTCTCTTGTCTGTACGGTTTTATTGATTGGTTTGATTTCATTTTTTTAACCCATTGATATTTTATATCTTTATAATCCTGCCTATTTTCTATATAAATGATATTGATATTTTCAGAGAGCAGATTCTTAGGTGAAGTTAAACTTCTGTTATACAGATTATTATGGAGTTCTTGTGGGGATATCTACATAATGATGCTAATGAGGAGTGGGTGGTGAGACCCTAATTGTATGGAAAAATACAGATTAATTAAATGTCATTTGTCATTGTAGATAAAAGTAATGGGAGAATGTACACTACTCAATAAAATAAAGGGAACACTCAAATAACACATCCTAGATCTGAATGAATGAAATATTCTCATTTGAATACTTTTTTCTGTACAAAGTTGAATGTGATGACCATATGCTGGTGCGGTTGGCCCTGGGTTCCTCCTAATGCAGGACAATGCCAGACCTCATGTGACTGGAGTGTGTCAGCAGTTCCTGCAAGATGAAGGCATTGAAGCTATGGACTGGCCCGCCCATTCCCCAGACCTGAATCTGATTGAGCACATCTGGGACATCATGTCTCGCTCCATCCACCAACGTCACGTTGCACCACAGACTGTCCAGGAGTTGGCAGATGCTTTAGTCCAGGTCTGGGAGGAGATCCCTCAGGAGAACATCCGCAACCTCATCAGGAGCATGCCCAGGCGTTGTAGGGAGGTCATACAGGCACGTGGAGGCCACACACACTACTGAGCCTCATTTTGATATGTAAAACGAAATGAGAAAGAAAGCAGGAAGGGCACTC
The DNA here is from genome assembly GCF_031893055.1 of Leptodactylus fuscus. Classification (NCBI taxonomy): domain Eukaryota; kingdom Metazoa; phylum Chordata; class Amphibia; order Anura; family Leptodactylidae; genus Leptodactylus; species Leptodactylus fuscus. The sequence goes on from NC_134270.1 coordinate 58,436,549, forward strand.
ACCCATTGAAGAGTTTTCATATAAAAGGCATCCTTTATTTGGAAAAAGTTTCAATAAAAAACAGCAACCATATGGAGGGAAGAGACAGCATACGTGGCATGGAAAAAGGCAACAGCCATTTCGTGCTCACCTGAGCACTTTCTCAAGCCTCAAATGCATACCCATACTCATTTTGACATGGTTTAAGGCCATTAGATCACAGTTGGATCAGCCTTAATTTTGGAGGTGACGCTAATTCTAGGCCTCCATTGGTTAATAAATTTGATTTCCATTGATGATTTTTGTGTGATTTTGTTGTCATCCCATTCAACTTTGTACAAAACAAAGTATTCAATGAGGATATTTCATTCATTCATTCATTCATTCAGATGTAGGATGTGTTATTGGAGTGTTCCCTTTATTTTTTTGAGCAGTGTACATAATAATGTAGTAATGTTATGGGGTCTATGTACTGTATTTAGGGAGAGTAGATCTTGGGAGAACAGAAAATCTCAGCAGAAAATCATCAGGGGAGTAAGGCTAGGTTTACACCTGCGCTTCTTCTATGCTTGGGTTTTCCATCCCTGAACCCTCTTAAGGCTAAAACCCCACGTTGCGGAAACGCAGCTTTTTCTGTTGCAGATTTTGTTTTTTGAGTCAAAGCCAGGAGTGGATTGAACAAAAGATAGAAGTATAAGAGATTTCTATATATTTCCCTTTCCACATGTGGTCATTCTTGGCTTTGGCTCAAAAAGCCGCAACAAAATCTGCAACAAAAAAAGTTGTGTTTCCGCAACGTGGGGCCTTAGCCTTAAAAATGTAGAGAGAATATTCCTGCAATCAGGACTTTTCTCTCTGCATTTTTTGGGTGGAAACCCAGCAGAAACCCAGTGGACCTCATCATAGTCTATAGGGTCCACGGAAACTATTTTTTAAGCATTTGGGGACCCGAAGAATGGAAACCCAAATGCAGTTGTGAACCTAGAGTTACTGAGTTCCATACAACCAATCAATTAATTAACACAAAGCACTGTGAGGGTGAAAACATGTAATGTGACACCTGTATTGTATTTACAATCATATTTTAGGCTGGGGACCCACGCTGCAAAAACGCAACATTTTGGCCGCAAGTCAATTTTACTGATGGAAATGCTGGCATTTTGTCCGTAAAAGTATAATAGAGACATGAAAGTTTGCAGAGGAAAACTCTGCAGAAAATAACGTTTTATATTACTGATGTGGTTTTTGGATTATTAGGGTACTGACAAGTATATGTATGTAATTTTTTCTTGGTGAGATTTATATTTGTAAGGATGATGCCGAAACTGGTTGTATGGGCGGATACTTTTGTTTTGGTTGTTTACTCTGATTAGGACGCTGCAGCTGATTGGTCGAGGCATCCGACGCTTGTAACATCTACTATGTGATTGGTTATTGTTCGAATTTATACCACTTCTGGGTCTCTTACACTTTACCCCTGACGAAGCCTGCTTTGACGGGTGAAACGCGTGTCGGGTGTGGTAGTGACGCTTATAGGTATGCTTTGAATCTATTATCACATTACTTAAGGGCTTCCAGCATTTATATACCTTTACAACTGTTAATTCTGATGTACGTTTTACTTTTATATTATTATGTCTTCACCATTCATGAATTAACATTGTGTTATGGGAGTATATAGGATTCTATTCCATATATACAGTCCTATGAAAAAGTTTGGGCACCCCTATTAATCTTAATCATTTTTAGTTCTAAATATTTTGGTATTTGCAGCAGCCATTTCAGTTTGATATATCTAATAACTGATGGACACAGTAATATTTCAGGATTGAAATGAGGTTTATTGTACTAACAGAAAATGTGCAATATGCATTAAACCAAAATTTGACCGGTGCAAAAGTATGGACACCTCAACAGAAAAGTGACATTAATATTTAGTAGATCCTCCTTTTGCAAAGATAACAGCCTCTAGTCGCTTCCTGTAGCTTTTAATCAGTTCCTGGATCCTGGATAAAGGTATTTTGGACAAACAATTCAAGTTCAGTTAAGTTAGATGGTGGCCGAGCATGGACAGCCCGCTTCAAATCATCCCACAGATGTTCAATGATATTCAGGTCTGGGGACTGGGATGGCCATTCCAGAACATTGTCATTGTTCCTCTGCATGAATGCCTGAGGATTTGGAGCGGTGTTTTGGATCATTGCCTTGCTGAAATATCCATCCCCGGCGTAACTTCAACTTCGTCACTGATTCTTGAACATTATTCTCAAGAATCTGCTGATACTGAGTGGAATCCATGCGACCCTCAACTTTAACAAGATTCCCGATGCCGGCATTGGCCACACAGCCCCAAAGCATGATGGAACCTCCACCAAATTTTACAGTGGGTAGCATGTGTTTTTCTTGGAATGCTGTTTCTTTTTGGACGCCATGCATAACGCCTTTTTTTATAACCAAACAACTCAATCTTTGTTTCCAAAATGAAGCTGCCTTGTCCAAATGTGCTTTTTCATACCTCAGGTGACTCTGTTTGTGGCGTACGTGCAGAAACGGCTTCTTTCTCATCACTTTCCCATACAGCTTCTCCTTGTGCAAAGTGCGCTGTATAGTTGAGCGATGCACAGTGACACCATCTGCAGCAAGATGATGCTGCAGCTCTTTGGAGGTGTCTGTGGATTGTCCTGGACTGTTCTCACCATTCTTCTTCTCCGCCTTTCTGATATTTTTCTTGGCCTGCCACTTCTGGGCTTAACAAGAACTGTCCCTGTGGTCTTCCATTTCCTTACTATGTTCCTCACAGTGGAAACTGACAGGTTAAATCTCTGAGACAACGTTTTGTATCCTTCCCCTGAACAACTATGTTGAACAATCTTTGTTTTCAGATCATTTGAGAGCGGGCTGTCCATGTTCGGCGACCATCAAACTTAACTGAACTTGAATTGTTTTGTAGAAAGAAATGGTCCAAAATACCTTCATCCAGGATCCAGGAACTGATTAAAAGCTACAGGAAGCGACTAGAGACTGTTATCTGTGCAAAAGGAGGATGTACTAAATATTAATGTCACTTTTCTGTTGAGGTGCCCATATTTTTGCACCGGTCAAATTTTGGTTTAATGCATATTGCACATTTTCTGTTAGTACAATAAACCTCATTTCAATCCTGAAATATTACTGTGTCCATCAGTTATTAGATATATCAAACTGAAATGGCTGTTGCAAACACCAAAATATTTAGAACTAAAAATGATTAAGATTAACAGGGGTGCCCAAACTTTTTCATAGGACTGTATATATATATATATATATATATATATATATATTATGTTCCATTATCTGCATTCACTATAGCGACACTTACTGTCTGGTGTTGATTTGGTGTATTCATGGACATAATTGTCCTTTCTCCCATGTACTTTATTACTTTTATTATTTTTAAATTATTTTGTCAAAAAACATTTATAGTTTTATCCAATAATTGATGTGGGTGTTTGTTTGTTGAGTTCTCTTTCTTCTTTGCCTGGCGACCTCCCTTACTTATACTCCATTATTTGGCTAAACTGCCAAAATTATACAGAAAAAAGACAATTACAAGCCACAGAATTATTATGCTTCCCCTGCTACAAACATCACCACCACTTACAATTTGTTTATACTGTGTGTACCATGTTGTGATTTTAGGTGATGTGCAATATTCAGATGTCTATTATTTATTGCCTTACGCTTGTGTTTTTTAAGCATTGACACATCCATTCTGCTGTGCATCTCTGCTTTTTATTTTTGCAATCTAAATGGTAAATGGGTGATAAAAACACATTATAAATGAATCATTGTTTTCTCATCTCTTCTGATGTGGTTGCCTGAATATATTCCAAAAATGACCATCAGATGTTCAGCAAAGAGAGCATAAGACAACCCTTCTCCATGTACCCTAGAAGGACGTATAGATGAAGAAGGTCCCCCACTTAGGATGCCTCTCTGATCCAGAATGGAGAGTCACACTTCGAGGTCAGCACCTGCTTTGTCAAACTGGGGCAGCATATCATACAGCTGCAGAAAAAATCCACTATTTTCCAGGATTGTTGGGATTTGGTCCCATGTTCGTCATCTAAATGGGAGGTGCCACTTTCCATACAAAAGGGATTACCTGATTAGACAACTTTATAGGCACAACTGTATTATTGTACCTGTGCATATCTATAGGGCAGCATGGTGGCTCAGTGGTTAACTTTACAGCGCTGGAGTCCAGGGTTTGAATCTTGCCATGGACAACATCTATAAGGAGTTTGTATGTTCTCCCCGTGTTTGCGTGGGTTTCCACCCACATTCCAAAGACATACTGATAGGGAACGTATATTGTGAGCCCTATATGGGACAGTGACTGATTATGTGGGTAAAGCGCTGCGGAATATGATGGCTCTATATAAGTAAGCATTAAAATATATATATATATATATATATATATATATATATATATATATATATATATATATGGCTATACTCAGAGACATAACTTATATCTCCCGAGCTCCACTGCAAAATCTGTAATGAGGCCCCTAAACACTATCCACCATTTAGAATAGTGATATATCTTATGTGGCAGACCTTTGGAGCCATCTCAGGTTCCAGGGCCTGGTAGAAACCACTATCTATGCACACTATATTGCTACGCCCATGGTCATAGTCTTTCATAGTGAACCAAATAATTGACATCACATTGAACTAAGCTTCCAATAAAAGTAAGGTAGACAATGTGTAATTCTTCTTATAATGGTTTACTAGAAGTGATATTCTCTGAAAAGAATGGATTTCAGGGCACCTTGGCCCCTTCTTCAGATCAATTAGAGTTCTCCAAGACACGTTATCTGTTCATAGGCTACAAGTTCTAATAAACCATCTCATAAGAAGAAGAATCCCACATTGCCTGTCCTACTTTTATTGGAAGCTCTGTTTTATTTGATGTCAGTTCCTTGTTTGGTTCATTGGACCAACTGAACTCCTGACTATAGTAGTTTTATGTTCCATCAACTGTAATATACTGTATAAGGATCCATATAATATGTTGCTGTATGGAGATACCATACCGCAGCATATGGATGCCCACGATTTTCACTCTACAGGTTCCATGAAGATGCCTTAAAAAAATAAAACAACTGCACAAATGCCTAAAATATTGCAGTAATAGATAAGAAGAGCTGTTGTTAAATATGCATTACTAAAACCAAAGCTGGCAAGCCAAAGAAAATAGAACTTGAGTGAAATTAATAGTGGAAGAGACTTGGCAAATAGCGATGTAGAGCTCTTGGAAATTCTATGCTCATGAATGAAGACGGGGAGGGTTTAAGTTGTTAACCAGGCGCAGTTACAGCCACCACAGCAGAAACACTAAATGAATGCTTGCATTTTCTGTGGAACGCTTCCAAGATATCTCTGAATAGCACTTTCCAGTTTTAGTTGGTGCAGCACATAAAAGGGGTTTTCCTACTAAAATCACCAAAGAATATGGGATAAGTGTTTGTTGTATTGGGGTACTGGGACATTTGGTGATCAATGAAATGGAGGTCCCATATTTTCTTGTGTGAATGGAGTGGCAGTGTACATTGGTCACTACTGTAACATTCACATCTATAGGACTAAGGGGATATTGTCACTCCTTAGGGAGAGACCACCATATAGGTGTGTGGAGACTTATTAAGCCTTTAGCACTCCACTTCGCAAAGGACCATGGGAAGAATATGCAAATCTGTCTTCCATGATGTAATCAGGAAGTCAGCTGCTGCCTCAGTGTTGCAAACCAATAGAGAGTGCTCACTGGAATGTGCAAGCCTGTCTTCCCTGATGTAGTTAGGAAGACAGAATTCCAGTGAAATAGCCCAATAAAGATTTGCTCCCTTTACGCATCATGCTCGACCTTCTAAGAGGCCTTTGTTTTGCAATGACTGGCAGAGATCTCTGAGTACAGTACTATTTCAGCCACCTACATGAATGTCATCTCCTGTAACAGAGTAGTGTTTGTGAGTATAATTTGCATTTGCAAGCAATGCTTTCACAATTACCAGCAATTCCAGATATAACACCACACTTGGATAAGCATGGAAGTTATATTACGAACATACTGTGTAAGCGGCCACAAGAAAATGGCTGCAGACACGTGCAGTCGACTTGGCCCAAAGCCTCATATCAGAACTGACTGCGCATGCCTAGGACTTTGAAGACCAGGCGAGAAGAAGACGCGGCGGAGAGGCATTGCAGAAGAAGATGGCCGGCGCTGGAGATTTTTCAAGCAGCATTGGGGACATCCTCAGTGCTGTTTGAACGCTGGGGAATGCCTCCAGTGCTGTGAGAAAAATCTTTTACATACCACAGAAAACCGGGAATATCACTGAAACAGCGCCATAGAGAACACTTGTAAAGGTAGGAGAAGAATAGCCTTTCTTAAGGCTATTCCTACCTGTTAGTCTATAAAAAATGGGACTCTAATGATAGAATCCCTTTAAGATTCTTTTGAAGCTGTAGAAATTGGGAGTTAATCTGATAGTCCGGGATAGATCATTCCAGAGAAGTGGTACAACTCGGGAAAAATCTTGAATAGGGGTGGGAGGTTCTGATAATAGAGGATGTTAGTCATAGGTCATTGAGTGAATGTAGAGCAAACGTTGGGTGATAGACAGAGGTGAAGGAGGAAATGTAGGGAGGTGCAGCATTATGGAGAGCCTTGTGGATGAGGGTGATAAGTTTATATTGTATTCTGTATTGAATTGGCAGCCAATGCAGTAACTGTATCACTTACCACGTTTTTCTATATCTTTGATTGCTTTCATTCACTCTGTTTACTTCTAGTGGATAAAAATCATATAGGGATGCTGTACAGTGCAGCATCCCTTATTGTGTGTGTATGCACATTGCACAGCAACACGTGTATAAAGTCTCAGTATCTGCATTTATTCTGTATATACTAACATTGTACAGTAACACTTCTCTAGTCCTGTATGATGGCTATAATGCTCCCCATTCCATATATAAGGACTGTATGCTAGGTGTATTTTTTAATATCTGCCCTTATTCTCTATATGTGGATGATACACAGTACCATCACTCTTGTCCTATATGCTGCATACAAGTCACTATCTGTTCATATTTCACTGAGAGCCTATAGTTATGTTGGGGCCTGTATTTATATTAGGTTGTGGGGCCTGTATTGGGTTGGGGGTGTGGTGTCTATACACAGGGATCTAGGAACTGTATTTAGTGTAAGAGTCTATATCTTAAGGTATGGTCTGGGGTATATCTTTATATTGGTGCCTATATTTTTATATTTGGGTGTTTATTCTAGGGTCTGGTCAGGGATCTATATTAATTACTAACATAATTGTAGTTTTGGAGGGGCCCAATTCTGACTTTTGCCATTGAACCGCCATGTCCTTTTATTTAAGGCCGGGTTCACACGGAGTTACGTGCCGCGAGATTTGGCACGTAGACGCCGCGTGACCCTTTGCGTGCCGTACACGCTCCCATTCATTTCAATGGGAGCGGGGAGCGTATGCGCCGCGCTAGTTTGCGGCCGTGAATAAATGCACGGCCGCAAACTAGCGCGGCGCATACGCTCCCCGCTCCCATTGAAATGAATGGGAGCGTGTACGGCACGCAAAGGGTCACGCGGCGTCTACGTGCCAAATCTCGCGGCACGTAACTCCGTGTGAACCCGGCCTAAAGGATATCTTTGTGTTTCATTATACATTATAAGAATTTCCAGTGATGGATTGTGGACTCGCTATGTTGCTCCAGTATATTATGTATCAATCTGCAGCTTATATTAAACACCTGAGCAGCACTCCCTATTGTGTTGGTGGAGTCATGGTATAGATACGCTACATTACTTATCCTGTACCGATCCTGAGTTATAGCTCTTATTAAACACTATTCTGCTGGTGGGGTTATGGTATACATCCATTACATTACTTATTCTGGACTGATCCTGAGTTATAGCTCTTGTTAAATGCTATTCTGCTGGTGGGGTCACTGCGTACGTGTCTTACTTATCTTGCACGGATCCCTATTTACAGTCGGTATTATACTCATCAGCTGTACTTACTATTTTATGAGCTTTCAATGACGCTTGTCTACCAATACCTTTAATTTAGGGTGAGGTGCGAGATGTATTTCCCATATTTTTTATCCAGAGTCAGGTGTAAAGATGATACTTTCCACTGAACCAAGATCAAAATACCAAAGCAAGTACAAACAAAATAGGAAAACTACGATTCTGAAGCCTGCAGAATTGTGAGTGCAGCTCTGGAGCATAACAAATGCTGTAACATAGGATCAAGTAATGAGATGCATTTACATGAATGACATACAACTTTTTTTGCAGATTAAAATGGGAGCTGAAATTACCGTATTTTTCGGACTATAAGACGCACCTAGGTTTTAGAGGAGGAAAATAGGGAAAAAAAATTTTGAAGCAAAAAATGGTAAAATATTTAATATATGGGAGTTGTAGTTTTGCAACAGCTGCAAGGCCACATTGACAGGTGACCCTGCAGCTGTACGGGGATGCATAGAGTGTTTTTTTTTTGTGGGGCCAGCTGTACTTTTTAGTTATACCATTTTGGGGAATATCTATTGCTTAGATCACCTTTTATTGAAAAAAAACCCGGTGGTTTATGATATATATATATATATATATATATATATATATATATATTTTTTTTTTTTTTATTTTTTTATTTTTTTATTTTTTTCTAGGGACAGGAGGTGATTTAGAACTTTTATTTATATTTTTAAAGCTTTTTTTTTTTTTTTTTTTTTTACTATTTTATTCCCCCCCGGGGGACTTGAACCTGCGGTCACTTGATTGCAAGTCCCATAGACAGCAATACAACTGTATTGCCGTCTATGGGACATTCTGTGTATTAGTATTACGGCTGGTCATAGAGACCAGCCGCAATACTAATACAGCAGTGACAGGCCTCGGAGCCTCATTAGGCTCCCGGCTGTCACCCGAACAGGTCGGCTCCTGCGATATCGCCGCGCAGGAGCCGGCCTGCAACTCTACAGGTACGGGGCCGGTGGGGACCGGCCCTGGGGGAGAAGGGGCCACCGATACTGACCCAGCATCCGCTGTACTAGAGAGGCGGATGCCGGAAAGGGATAGACGCCGGGGCCTGAGACATCGATGCCCTGCCCTGAATGAAGCCAGCGGCAGGGGGATGGAGGAGCAGAATAGCATCGCCCCTGCTGCTGGCTTCATGCAGGGCAGGGCAGCGATGTCTCAGGCCCCGGCGTCTATCCCTTTCCGGCTTCCGCCTCTCTAGTACAGCGGGTGCCAGGCGCCACATTCAGACTATAAGACACACCCTTCTTTTCCCCCCAAATTTGGGGGAAAAAAAGTGCGTCTTATAGTCCGAAAAATACGGTATATCCTTTCAGTATATATGTGGACTTTTTTCTGGCTTCAGCTATTGCATAGATTATATTTCTTGGCAAACCTTCCCATAAGTGACAGGCTATGTGTTGGAATTTAGAGCAAGAAGTTTCAGTAATAGATTTAATTCTCTGCCTTCGCCATGTTATAGATAACATGCAGATCAGATTACATTCAATAATGAAAAATCCACTAGAAACCCGACTTCAGCAAAATATTTCCATGGAAAGTAAGCAGGAGCTAAAGCAGGTTTAATGACAGGCCTAATCAATCAGTCGCTAAAAACCATGCTCCGTGCTCGCAGTCCAGGCATAATCAATCAATTCAATCATTAGAACATTGCCACCAGCTTTATATTGCTGGAGTTGTAGCCACAGAAAGTGAGGTTGCGGGATCAATAATCCCTGCGAGCCAAAGTAGCAGAAATACACAATAATGGGGAAATGCAGGGAGAACAGGACAATTTATGGAAGGAGGCATCTTGTGATGCAGATAGTTGTTATACACATCGCGTTTACTGCCTAACAGAAAAATGCTGCGTAAATAAATATGTTTCAGGACCATTAGGGACAATGTGAGACAACTGAAGACATTACATTATTATATCATATCATTTGTAATTAAAGTAGTTTTTATGAGACTTTTTTTCAGATAGGCAAAACGCGTTAAATGAATGGTTCTAATTGACACCACATCAAAATTTCCTGCCTTTTTGCAGAATTGTGTGAGCAACACAGTCCCTTTCACAATCATTTCCTTACTGGCCCATCCATCATGCACATGACTTAAGTTGTTACCTATGCCTAACTTCTTGCAGATATTGTCCTTGATTGGATATGAACCCAGGTCTCCAGTGCTAGCCACCATGCCGCCCTTATGATAGCAGTCTTTGTCTAAACTTTATGGACTTCCAGAGCAGCCAGGAGATAAGGCCTACTGACCATCACAAACATCGCAACACCGGACCTGGCTGATCAAAAGGTCTATAATTTGCACACAGTAAAAAATTATGACATCACAGGTGGGAGATTGCAGGCAATAGCTTGGAGGGTCAGGGGTCCATAAATATGATGTTGTTCATGATTTAAGAGTCAGATTCTGCAGAGCCAGAATTACAAACTTAAAACCAGATCTGTAAGTTATTCCTATTTATCTAACAGTGTTTGTATATCTTGGTCTTTGTATTATTACATCTTTTTATTGTAATGCACTGTATTTTTTATGTATAATACATCTAAAATGTAATAGTATTGTTCTTTGGCTCTTACATTCCCACATTTCCAAAGACAGTAAATATCGCTAACCGTGGTGTTTCTGTCCCGTGGGGCCCCAACCTAAGGCTTTCCAGGGCATCCTAGCTCCGGCAGTCTTCAGCATCTTTGGCCATCTTCCCAAAGTCTCTGCTAAGGCCTGTGATTGGTCCTCAGCAGGCGCGTGGCAGCGCACTCATGTCATTACACCGCTGCACCCCATGTGACTGCTGAGCCCTAATCACAGGTCTCAGTCACATGACGGAACACGCCGGAGAGGATGCTGAGCCCGGTTGTTGGTGAGAAAGAAAGATTATGAATGATAATCTGTTTTCCCTTAGCCCAAACAGCAGCACAACTGGGGTATTCCTGCCCCTATGAGCTGTTAGGACAGGTGGAATTTTTAATTACCTAACAGCTTTTGACCTCTATAAGAGGCCGGAAGACCTGCTCCTCCCTTGTGTTAGTAACAAGTATGATATACAGAGCAATCTATGCCAAGAGCTACACACACATACACTAAATCTGTACAATAGCACCTCTTAGGGAGGGAGCCTTGTGCTGCTGTTTGGGCTAAGGGAAAACAGATTATCATTCATAATCTTTCTTTCCCCCTACGCCCAACAGCAGCACAACTGGGGATTTAGCAAGTATTATCTCCCCTAGGGCGGGACCTCCTGGCAGGCTGATGCCAAGATGGAGTGCCCAAATGCTGTAGCATCGGCCGTACGCCAGTCCAATCTGTAGTGTTTGGCAAAAGTCAGCTGTGAGCTCCAAGAGGCTGCAGCACATATCTGCTCTAGAGAGAGGAACCGTGTCTCTGCCCATGATGTCGCCACTGATCGGGTGGCATGGGCTCGTAGGAAATCTGGAACAGGAAGATTCTGAGCCCGTAGGGAACAGCTGATAGCTTCTCTGATCCATCTAGACAGGGTTACCTTTGATGCTTTAGCGCCTCTATTGTGGCCAAACACATTAACCAGAAGATTCTCTGATCTTCGGAACGGTGCTGTACGATCCAGGTAGATACGTAGTGCTCTTACCAGATCCAGTGTGTGTAGCTTCTCCTCCTGCTCAGTGGCAGGGGAGGGAAAGAAGCCCGGTAGGGTGATCACTTGATTGGTGTTCTGAAGTGTGGGTACCTTCGGCAAGAATCCTGGGACGAACCTTAGCTGTACTCTGTCAGGAAAGAAAGTTATGAAAGGTTCGGAGGCTGCTAGAGCCTGCAATTCGCCAACCCTCTTGGCGGAGGTTATTGCCAACAGAAAGGTCACTTTAAATGACAGGTACTTCCAGTCCACTTCAGATAATGGTTCGAAGGGGGGCGCACATAGCCCTTGTAGAACCGCGGCCAGGTCCCACCTGGGGACAGGGGGCCGTACCTGGGGGTGGAGCCTGGCAGCCCCCCTAAGGAACTGTTTGACAAGAGGATCTTGTGATAACCGTGTCTCCAGGAGAGCAGATAGAGCTGACACTTGAACCTTGAGGGTGGCAGGTGCTAGTCCTCTCTCCAAGCCGTTCTGTAAGAACTCTAGGACTGCATCTCTGTCTGGATCGCGGTGGCTGCCTGTACACCAATCTCGGAATATCCGGGCGATCCTTTGGTAGCTCTGATTGGTTGCCTCTGCTCTTGAATGGGCTAAGGTACTTAGCACTCCCTGGGACAATTCTCTGTCTGCGCGTATGGCGCGGTTAGCCTCCAGGCAGTGAGGTTGAATCTGTCTAGGCCCAGGCACGGCCGACTGTTCAGTGACACCAGGTTCCTGACTGGTGGAAGCCTCCAGTAGTTCCCCCGACTCATAAGGATAAGGTCGGTGAACCATGCCCTTTTTGGCCAGAACGGCATGATCACTATTGCTGAAGTCTGGTCCTGCCTGAGTTTCGCCAATACCTTCGGTATCATCGGGATGGGAGGGAACACGTATGCCAGTTCGAACCTCCATGGTATTGACAGGGCATCCACAGCCAAAGGGTTGTCTTCCCGGTACAGGGAGCAAAACCTTTCTACTTTGGCATTGTGTTGGGTGGCCATCAGATCCACCTCGGGGAGACCCCACCTCCTGGTCAGGTAGTGGAAGATGTCCTGGTTCAGGGACCATTTGCCTGCAGTCGGCCGGCCTCTGCTGAGTTGATCCGCTAGGATGTTCAGGCGGCCCTGGATATGTACCGCGGCCAGCTGGGAGAGGTTTCGTTCTGCCCAGGAGAAGATCAGGTTGGTGACTTGCATGAGCGAGGGGGACCTGGTTCCTCCCTGCTTGTTGATATAGTGGACTGTCGTCAGATTGTCTGATCTTACTTTGACCGCTTTCCCTCGTAGAAGTGGTGCAAATGACAGAAGGGCTCGATGAACTGCGGTAAGCTCGCGCCAGTTGGATGAGTGCGTCCTCTCCCGCTGATTCCATGTACCTTGAACCGGGGTCTCCGCCAGATGAGCTCCCCAGCCTGTGAGGGAGGCATCTGTAGTCAACAGGGTCCAGGCGGGCTGGACCGAGGACTTCCCATCTCGCAGATGGGTCCACCAGGGCAAGGTTTGCCGGGTGCTGATGGTTAACTGGATTGGCTTCTGTAAACCTGAAGGACTGTGATTCCAGACTCTCAAGATCTCGTTCTGTAGAGGGCGCATATGCCATAGGGCCCAAGGAACTGCATCTAGGGCAGCGGACATCAATCCGAGGACCTTCATCGCCGTCCTGATGGTGACCTTCCGTGTGGAAGACAAATGATGTGCCGCCCGAGCAATTTTCCTTTTGCGAGGAGAGGGTACAGAGACCGTCATGTTGAGAGAGTCTAGAATAAGTCCCAGGAACTGAACTCGTGTTGATGGCACCATCACTGACTTCTGCCAGTTTACCAGCCACCCCAGCTTGTCTAGTAGAGCTACGACGGTCTGCACCTGCGTGGTAAGAACCTCCTTTGAATGAGCCTTCAGAAGCCAGTCGTCCAGGTACGGGACTATGAATATGCCTTGAAGGCGCAGGGCGGCAGCGACCGGAGCTATGACCTTTGTGAAGGTGTGGGGGGCGGAGGATATGCCGAACGGTAGGGCTGCGAACTGGAAGTGCGCCTCTTTCCCCTGTATGTCTACGGCAATCCTTAGGAACTTTCGGTGTGCCAGAAAGATGGGTACGTGGAGGTAGGCGTCCTTCAGGTCCAGAGTGACGAAGTGATCTCCAGGGTGCATGAAAGGTAGTACTGACCTTATGGTTTCCATGCGAAACCGCAGCCTGCGGATGAAGTGATTCAGATACCTGAGATCGATGATCATACGCCACTCGCCTGATGGCTTGGGGACCAAGAAGACTGGAGAGTAGACGCCTGTGCCTTGTTCTGCGCGAGGAACCATCTCTAGCGCGGCCTTGTCCACGTACTCCTGAATCAATCTCTCCAGATGAAGTTGTTTGGGGCCCTGAAGAGGGCGGGTTCTTACCATCTTCTCTGGCGGCTGGGAAACAAAATTAATTTTATAACCTTCCTGGATCATCTGGATGACCCAGGGGTCCCGAATATTCTGCCGCCAGGCCTCCACATAGTGGGAAAGACGACCGCCCACCCCAGGGGAGGGGGGGGGGAGTAGGAAGGGGGGTGTGTACTGAGAGGGAATTAGAAGGGGGCATTCTTACGGCCACGAGATGAGCCCCGACCTCTTCCTTTCCCGGATCGCCGCTGGCCTCTGGTGCCTCTTCGAGTGCCTCTTCCTCGAAAGGAGGTACTCCGACCTTCAAGGGGCTGTGGCAGGTTCTTGCTCTTAGAGTCGGCCCAGCCTTCCATGATGTGGTCGAGCTCCCTTCCGAACAGCCGTCCGGGCTCAAAGGGGAGACCACAGAGGCTATTTTTGGAAGTAAGGTCAGCCTTCCAGGGCTTCAGCCATAGGGGTCGGCGAGCCACAGTAGCCAGTGCCATGGATCTAGCCGCCAGACGGGTCTGAAAATGGGTAGCTTCTGTCAGGTGATCCACCAACAGCGTGATGTCGGACACTGCCGCGAGGAGATCATCACGATCCACGCCGGAATCGATGTCCTTGGCCAGGGATGACAGTTCTGCGCGTAAGCCAGTTGCTACCTCATTCGCGACCATGTCCAAAGAGGCCTGGGCAGAGGCGGACGAATATACACGCCTCAAAGATCCTTCGACTTGGCGATCCATGGGGTCCCTGAGGCCCGAGCCGTCCTCTGATGGAAGGATGGAGTGCCTTGATAACTTGGCCACGGCGACGTCCACCTTTGGCGGGGGACCCCACGCCTTTAGTTGACTCTCAGAGACGGGAAAAAGTGCCTTGAAGCGTGTGGATGGCGCAAAGGATCTCTCCGGGTGCCTCCATTCGCCCTCCATCAGGCTTCGGAGCATCTCCGAAGAGGGCCTGAAGGTACGAGACCTACGGCTAGAGCCTTCCCCGCCTTCCCGGTCTCTGATTCTTAGGGTCTTGAATACTCTGGACATTTTGTCCAGGGGAAAAATCTCCTTCTCCTCCTCCGTACTAGAAGACGACTCCACATCCCTGAGGCGCAGCTTTTCCAGAGGCGGCAGGGACAATTCGCAATCCAGCCGTGGCCTCTTGGCCAGGGAGATGGCTTCCATTCTTTTCATGGAGTCCTGGACGTACCCCTTCACCCAGGACACCATCTCTCGCATGGGAGTTGTTTCAACAGAGGGGGCCCTGCACCCCTGACAGAAGCGATATTGGGAGTCATCAGGCAGCGGCACTCTACAAGAAGCGCACGCCAGATGCTTCCTTTTGGAAGTAGCCTTCCTTCTAGGCGGAACAGTGGAGGAAGAAGAAGACATTCTGAGGAGGAAGAAAAAGGATACACTAACTACTTACTGCACTCAGAGATGCAACTCTCCAACCTCCCCCCCCCCGGCCATGTCCACCAAACCTTAGTCAATGAAGACAGTTCTCCAGCACAGAAATTGACCAGGGAGCTTCACCAACTGATGTGCTTGCAACCGGAGCGACAAGCACTAACTGAAGCTCTAAGGGGACTTAAATAGGCCAGGGGGCGGGGTTTTGCCCGGAGCCCCGCCCAAGGGGTAGGGGCTACAACGGAGCCAGAATCTCATGAAAAAAAGGGGAGGGGAGAAGACAGGGGGAGGGGGATCTGACCCAGGTATGGTCCCCAGGACCGGGGGACCCCCCTCCCGAACTACCATGCAATGCTCGTGTCTAGGGGTTGTTCTCTTCCCGTCCGCCGCGAGACCTGCGCACTGCGCATGTGCGGCGGACCCTGTTAGACGGCGGACCGGAGGAACCTGAGAAAGGTTCCTAGGTCTAGCATTCCTTGGGGAAAGCCCCGACCCGGCGCCCCAGTCGGACAGGAGCGTGCACGAGCCGGCAAGGTCCCCGCCGGGAGAAGGGGACCTCTGCTGAAAAAAGAGGATGTCCAGAAAAAGATCTTCTGCTGTCAGGTACCGGTGGGGGAGAGTAGTGGACCCCTATAGGAGGTCAGAACATCTGCTCCCCCCCTGACCACCTGTCCTGTCCCACAGGACAGAAAAAAACACAAGGGAGGAGCAGGTCTTCCGGCCTCTTATAGAGGTCAAAAGCTGTTAGGTAATTAAAAATTCCACCTGTCCTAACAGCTCATAGGGGCAGGAATACCCCAGTTGTGCTGCTGTTGGGCGTAGGGGGAATATGTGTTTATTATTTTCAGTCACCTCCCCTGGGCTAGTATCTATTGAAAAGGGGCCCAGTGACATGCCAGGGGCCCTTTTCATTTACACTATGTATAGTGGTTGTAAGCTTTATCTGTGTGCATTTGGACTACGAGGCATTGACTCCCCTCATGGATTGTAGCTTTGTGAGTGGATACTTATTCACTATTTTGCACCTGTGCAGTCCCCGCCATATACCATTTACCTGTCTGAATCCTGCAGTGAACCGTTGCTACTATCATCAGACTTCTCTTTCAGTAACTATATAGGGTTTTACCATAATCTAACATCAAATTATTAACCTTAAGAAACTGAGCCCTGCTCCATATATACAGCCAGCTGTTAAATATACTGACAATAGTTAGTGATTACATTTTCAATAATTGGAAAGAGACATTTTTAGTTTTTTGTGATTTTATTAAAAGATAAAGCACCCTGCGTACAACCATGTGTAGACACTCAGCGTTCTTTAATTGCACATTAAGCAGCCAATATGGCGAGCACTTGCTGTTGTGTTTGTTTAGTCCCTCTGTTTGAGATGTGCTCCATCAAGGAATATCATGAGCTCATTTTATGTAATATATCCCTGCAGTCCTTGGAAATCTCGGCTTTATCACCTAAGTCTTCTGTCATTCCTTCATCCCTCAATATCAGCCTCCATCTAACACCAAAGCGCCTGTTGTGAAGTGTTCTCCTTCTATATTAGCTGTTCCTGGGGAAGCTAGAAGATGGGAAAACATCCACATTATTTAATCATCAAGATCCAGCTTAGATGTTTCTCCTCTTTCCACAGAATCTTGTAGCGTTTGCTTTCCTTTGGGTTTCTCCTGGAACATTGCATATGGTGCTTTTGCTTTTTTTTATTTTATTGTTTCTCAATATTGGATTGTTATGGTTGGCCAGCGAGTCCCACCAAGCTGCGGGTTAACTGCATTGATTTCTTCATTTTACTTTGACCCTTATAGAGCTAAGACCCCCTGTGGTATTATAGCCTTAATGCAATTCTTTAATTTATTATTAAATTATTGCCTTTGATGCTTATACAGCTTTATTGACAAGCCCTTTGTTGTTTATTTCTCATCTGTATTGATCCCATAGAGCGCTTGCTGTTATTACCATCCTCTTCACATGCTATTGTTATCTTTGATTACTGCTATACCTGTTCATTCATAATGCAGAAACAAATATAGCATTGCTTTAGCTAGCATCATTGGAGTCATTATAGGCAATTATCTCTTTTTTTGTGCTGTTTACTTGTTTATAGAGGTTTGCCAGGACAAAAAAATATATGACTAGGGTTGAGCGATCGTGTTCGGATCAGATTCCGATCAGATTCCAATCGGTGATCAAGAAAATTTCTCGATCGTGATCGGAATTCCGAACACGATCTTTTTAGGTGGGACCGAGATCGGTGATCTTTTCCCACAATGCTTTGCTTAGGCTTTACACTGAGTATACGCTGTATACTCAGTGTGAAGGCTCCGCTGCAGGTCCATAGGAATGAATGGAAGCAGCCGACACACAGCCTTAACCCCCTGCATGCCGGCTGCCTCCATTTATTCTAATGGGAGACTAAACTAAACATCTGTAGTAGCTACTTACCTCCAGAGATGGCTGGTCTGGTGCCCGGTGTGTTCTCCTTCTGCCTCTTGCTGCCGTTCCACGCTGGTCTTCTCGCTGCCCCGCCTCCTTAGTGTTTAAAGAGCTAGGAAGGCGGAGCTTGTGGCTTAGGAGAGTGTGGGTGGGTACGGGGCGGGGAGATGTGACGTCTCCCCTCCCAGTACCCGCCCACACTCTCCTAACCCGCCCACACTCTCCTAACCTGGCAGGGAGGAGGCAGGGAGCAGCAGCGAAGCAAAGAAGAAAGAAGGACCGGGCACCGGACCAGCCATCTCTGGAGGTAAGTGGACACCAGGGGGGACTAAGTAGCCAGAGGATTAAAAAAAAAAATCCGCTGGCTACTTAGTGATTCACTACACAGCGTGGATTCTAACAATTGTTAGATTCCATGCTGTATAGTGAATAGGATTGCTTTAACCCCTTCCCGCCGATGGCATTTTTTGATTTTCGTTTTTCGTTTTTGACTCCCCTCCTTCTAAACCCCATAACTTTTTTATTTCTCCGCTCCCAGAGTCATATGAGGTCTTAATTTTTGCGGGAC
Organism: Leptodactylus fuscus; assembly: GCF_031893055.1. Classification (NCBI taxonomy): domain Eukaryota; kingdom Metazoa; phylum Chordata; class Amphibia; order Anura; family Leptodactylidae; genus Leptodactylus; species Leptodactylus fuscus. The sequence continues at coordinate 58,455,009 of NC_134270.1, forward strand.
AATTTTTTCTTCATGATGCCACCATTAATTATTCTATATAATGTACTGGGAAGCAGGAAAAAAATTCAGAATGGGGTGGATTTGAAGACAAAATGTATTTCTGCGACTTTCTTACGGGCTTTGGTTTTACGGCGTTCACTGTGCAGCCAAAATGACATGTCCCCTGTATTCTGTGTTTCGGTACGGTTCCAGGGATACCAAATTTATATGGTTTTATTTACATTTTGACCCCTAAAAAAAATTCCAAAACGGTGTTAAAAAAATTTTTTTCTAAAAGTCGCCATATTCCGACGGCCGTAACTTTTTTATACATAGGTGTACGGGGATGCATAAGGCGTCTTTTTTTGCGAGGCCGGGTGTACTTTTTAGTTCTACCATTTTCGGGAAATGTTATTGCTTTGATCACTTTTTATTCAAATTTTTATCAGAATTAAAACAGTGAAAAAACGGCGGTTTGGCACTTTTGACTATTTTTCCTGCTACGGCGTTTACCGAACAGGAAAAATATTTGTATAGATTTGTAGAGCGGGCGATTTCGGACGCGGGGATACCTAACATGTATATGTTTCACAGTTTTTAACTACTTTTATATCTGTTCTAGGGAAAGGGGGGTGATTTGAACTTTTAATACTTTTTATATTTTTTTATATTTTTTTTTACTTTTTTTTTTTATTTTTTTTTTGCATTTATTAGACCCCCTAGGGGTGTTGAACCCCAGGGGGTCTGATCACTAATGCAATGCATTACAATGCTAATGCATTGCAATGCATTGCAAAAAAGCATCATCTCTTTTGCAGGCTGTATACACCAGCCTGCAAAAGAGAGAATTTGCAGACCGGCTGGGAGCCTTTAACAAGGCTCCCGGCTGTCATGGCAACGGGGGGTCGGCCCTGGAGCATGGTCCAGGAGCCGGCGATCCCTGCCAAAATGGCGGCGCCCATGCGCCGCCGGGAAAATGGCGCCTCCGGCGCCTTTGACAGCAGCGCCGGAGGGGTTAATGCCTCCGATCGGTCCGGGGACCGATCGGAGGCATTAGAGTCGGTTGTCTACTGTTTGAAGCAGTAGACACCCGGCGGCTATGACGGCCGCCCGGCTCCCGGGCGGTCGCCATAGTTACAGACCCGACACGCGCCGTACTATTACGGCGCATGTCGGGAAGGGGTTAAAATCCAATCTCCGATTAATTAAAAAATCCCATTGACTTGCATTGCGATCGGAATTGGGATCGAGATCGGGTTCGAATGAAAAATGATCGGAAATCGGATTTTAAAATCGATCCTGAAAAGTCAAGATTGGCTCAACCCTATATATGACTTATACTTAGCATAGGTCATCATTATTATTTTGCCAGGGGTCCAAAGTCTGGCACCCTTACTGGTCAGCTGCTTGATGATGCCATGGAGCATGGACAATTGGCACTTCCTCTTCTCAGGCCATTGGCATCGTCTCTGTTGGTCATATGGCCATGCTGCAGCTTATTCTCATTCAAATGAATGGCATGAGGATGCCATACCAAGCACAGCACTGTACAATGCTGATGCCAGTGTCCATGCGTAGGGTCCACCATTGAAATTCATTCTGGGGGTCCACTATGCAGTTACATGTACTGTATATTCGCTGACACTTTGCAAATTCTTAAATTGATTAATTGTAAAACTGGTTTGTTACATATCTCCACTCCCGACTCACATCTGAGTTTGTCTAATTCTTATACATCTTAAGCACTTCCCTTGCAGAAATTCCAGAGGAGAAGAGGGTTTGCCTAATGGAAGTGTTTTTGATACACTTGTCTATGCTAACTATCTCTCCAGCAGCAGCAGCAGAAAGGTTAGTGGTGCCTATCTCGAAGAATTGACATAGGTTTTAAACAGCTGTCCTGTGGGCAAAAGTCCAGTCCCTGAAGGGCTACTACTCATCTACTATAAAAAGTTTAGACCTGACTTAGCTCCCCGACTCTCTTTGGTCTGTTACAAGGGAATTAACTCCCAAGACAAGCACGGGAAGGGCATATAACTCTCATAACTAAGGAGGGCAGATATAAGCCAATCTCTTTGCTAAATCTTGATGTCAAATTCTGGGCAAAACTATTGGCGTCAAGATTGAAAACACTACCACCCTAATTCAAGAAGTAGAATGGGGCTTCATATTAGGTAGAGAGGGAAAGGATAATACATTACCTTCTTCTTATCAGACTTGCCCACGATACCCACTTCCCTCTAGTCCTTGGAGGAGAAAAAGCCTTCGATAGAGTGGATTGGAGATTTATGAGGGCTGCTTTAGAGAAATGTATTATCCCTACTCAGTTTATTGATGTATATTCAACCTCATGCCTGCTTAAAGAATAATGGCACCCCATCCCCTAGCATTGATATTTCTAATGGTACGAGGCAGAGCTGCCCACTTTCCTCCACATTGTTCACACTGGCTCTTAAGACTCTTCTGCAGGCAGTCAGGCAATATTCAGACATTTAAGGAATAAGAATAGGTGAAAACACTCTAAGAGCAATAGCATTCGTGGATAACGTTCTTTTTTTTTATATCAAATCCGCAGTAGGCCTCCCTGCTATAGTTGACCTTCTAAAAGCCTATGGAAGGGACTCTGGATACAAAGCCAATTTGACAAAATACATGGTACTGAATATTACCCTCTCTCCTAGAGAAAAAGAGCGGATTCCTTTTATGTGGACTGATACAGCTATGAAATACTTGGGGATCCATCCCACTGCTGCACCAGGTGACCTGTATCAGAAGGATTTTCTACAACCTCTAGAGCAAATTAAACTACTTCTAGCTTCATATGGTAAACTCCCTCTTTCTTGGTGTTGAAGAAAGAACCGGTTACAAGTATATATCTTATATTGCCTAAATATGCTGCCGATTCATCTCCCATCCTCTTTTTTTAGGAGAGTTCGGAACATCTTTGCTTGTTTTGTCTGGAAGAAAAAAAAAACGAGGCTGGCATGGTCACGAATCACGCATAGAAAAATTTCTGGCGGCATAGGCCTATCGGATATACTCAGGTATTACAAAGCCGTGCAATTAAATTGGTGGACATGCCTGGCTGCCCCACTGAAGAACACACTAGCTGTCAAACTGATGAAGGAGCTGATACATCCTTCTACAGAACAAAGCCTGCGGTCTCACCCTTGTGCAAGATATAACATTTGATGAAATTGTGCAAGAATTAATTGTTTGAAGCATGAGTTTAGTCAGAGTACAATGAATATATCTGTCAGAGGATAAGGGATAAGAGTCCAATTGCTTTGTGCTCAAACACTGGGACGAGCACAGGATCGGTGGTCCCCTTGATCTGTATGGGTCTGTATTGGTCTTTCCCTCACTAAACTCTCCCCTCTACAATCCATTCTGAATGCAGCGGCCAGGGTCATCTATCAGTCTAGACCCTACAGCAATACCTCTGGTTTGCGTCAGTCACGACATTGGCTGCCTATTCATTACAAAATACAATATAAACCTATCACCCTCATCCACAAGGCTCTCCATAATGCCGCACCTCCCTACATTTCCTCCCTCATCTCTGTCTACTGAACAACCTGTACTCTTCATTCACTCAATGACCTAAGACTTACATCCTCTATTATCAGAACCTCCCACGCTCGTATACAAAACTTCTCCTGAGTTGCACCTCTTCTCTTGAATGCTCTATCCCTGACAATCAGATTAACTCCCAATTTCTACAGCTTCAAGCGCAAACTAAAGACGGACCTATAACAATGCCTAATGTAAACCCTTCTATACCGTAATTAGAATCCTGAAAATGAACCCTCCTCTGTTCCCGCTCCCACATTACCCCACACAATATGATGCCATTTCAGGCTAACTTTATATGTCCAGGCACCCTCTGCACATTAAAGATCACGACTGGTGACAGCTCATACAGTTTTATGTTTGTGTAATGACAGTCACCTCTATTACAGAATTGTCTGACCACTGTATAAGCAATGCCACCCCTGTTACCTCTTGTGTCACCCCCTTTACCTCATAGATTGTAAGCTCTTGTGAGCAGGGCCCTCAGTCCTATTGTGTGAAGTGACTATTTCTTTGTAATGGATCTTTTTGTCTGTACTTGAACCCTACAAACTGTACAGTGCTGCGGAATATGTTGGTGCTATATAAATAAAATGTATTATTATATTATAATTATTATTATTATTAGTATATATGCTTGATTTCTGTTCTTATGAATGCTTTAGGCCCCTATGGTCAGACCCTCAGCAATCAGACACTTATAAGTTATGGATAAGAACATAATCTACTAGACCTTTATTGGCTATGAAGGGGTCAGTCGGGTGTTCTTTGGGAGTCTATTTTTAACTGCAAACCTGCAGACCTTTTCTGTCTAGAGATTTCTGACAGGTCTGCACCAGATTGACAACCAGCACAGATTTGTATGTAGTCTTACTTATATTACATCAAATAAAAATAATTAAATAAATCAGCAGACGGGAACTGAACTTTAATGTAAATCATTGTTTACACAGTTGGCTGTGGAAGGGGGCTCCAAACTGGAGGTTAATGTTTAATATGGTGTACCCGGGCAGACATCCATTGCACAATGTGTTGACCACTGATGGGGCAAGAGGTTCTAAGTCTTATTAGTGTCTGCCTTATTCAGCCAGCATACTGGAAACAATGGCAGTATCAGCCAAAATACATAGAAACAAGTCTCCTTCTAAATGATATTTCTACTGTATTTGACTGCAGCTACTGCAATGACCAAGTGTGATCCACATTAACACATTATTAGCTCTTGCATCTTATTTAAAATCTGCAATTTCTTGACAAAATTGTTGATTAAGCAAGAAAGTGACTTAAAGAGTAATTCTAATTATACTCAGCCATTATAGGGATGATTTACTGCTATACATGCTAATGCCCAAGCTTCAACATTATTGCATCTAATTAAGTTCCACTTATAAGGAAAACTCTGCTACATTTCATAATGATAACATTAATAATAATTATACATTGTATTTATATAGTGTCTTCATAGTTACACTTCAAAGGCTCCCAGGAAGTAAATAGGCTTCAGCCCTGTTCTCCCGCACATTACAAGGGACTGAGCGAAGAAGAAAGTGCCGCCTAATGACATTATTAGCCAATTAGAGATGAGTAAGTGCGCTCATAAAACAATTAAGTCACCCTGGCCGCAATGACATAAGTGTCTTCTAAAGACCAAGGCTAGAATCTTCCCTGCTAGGATTTCTGCACCTAAACAAGTTAGAATCTAAAAATGTAACTATTTATAACACGTGAAGAGCAATGTATGATCTGTGGGCAACAGCTACAGTTCCCTCAAATGCTACTGTGATGTCTCAAGACTCTGTTGACCAATCCTTTTCATGTCTAAGAACACCCAATAAGAACAGATACAGGGCATGATGGGTAGAAATAATGTTGCAAAAGATAATGGGGGAAATCTACTAAGAACTGTACTTTCTACACTGGTCTTAATAGGATGAGCTTACTTTGTAATAAGGCACACACCCCGCCCTATAAATTAAGTTTATCTGCTGGCTATCCATGCACCTAAATTGAAATGTATGTAGCTCTTAGCTGGCATAGATTTCATTCATCAATCATGCCAGGAAACTGGAGGTAATAAATCTGCAGGCCACACCGCCATTTCAGAAGCCTAAAAATACAATTTGTGCAAATTTTTTTTGCTTTTTGAGATTTTTTCATGCCATTTTATTTTTATGTAGGTGTTGGTAAGTTTGCCCCTAGTATGTAATTCACGCAGGAACATAACTTGTGATGGTACAGAGTGTGCAGTTGCATCGGGGCGCAGGAATTATAGGGGTCCCATAAGACGTCTTTTTGTCAATATGAAGAAAGAAGTACTATAACATACCTCCCAACATCTGAAGAACAGAAAGAGGGACAAAATGTGCGGCATGCATAGCGCAACGTGGGAAATTTAGCTCCGCCCACTTTTATGTTGACTCCGCCCATTCTCATTAATTTTTCCTGTGCCTCCATACAATATAATCCTCCTACAGTCACCCATACACTATATGTCCCCACATTATAATGTTCCCTTCCAACTGCCCCACAGTATTAAGTCCCTCTCCTGGTGCCCAAGCAATAAATTAATGGCAGCTGAAGTGGGACAATAAACTGGGGGCAACCAGAGGGGGACATTAAACTCGGGCAGCTAGAAGCAGACATTAAACCGTAGGGGTAGCTGGAGGGTGACATTAAACTGGGGGCAACTAGAGGCAGACAGGTCCCCCTCCAGCTACTTACACGGTTTAATGCCCCCTCCAGTTGTCCCCAGTTTAATGTCCCCCCAGTTTAAGTGCCCCCCTTCATCTACCCCCAGTTTCATGTCCCTCCTCCATTTCACACCCAGTTTCATATCCCCTTTCATCTCTCCCCAGTTTCTTCTACCCCTCCATCTCTCCCCCAGTTTCATATCCCCCTTTATCTGCCCCCGTTTCATGCCACCCCTCCATCTGCCCCCAGTTTCATGTTTCCCTCATCTCTGCCCCCAGTATAACGTTCCCCTTCCATCTCTGCCCCTAGGTTACTGTTGACACACACCTTATACTACTAGTCACATCCAAAGAAGCATATACATGTCTTACACTAGTCACATCCAATGCTGTATTCTAAGACCTTGCACTAGTCATATCCATAGTGGCATTCCCTTGACACATGTTACCCTAGTCTCATCCAGAGCTGGATTCACATGTCATACATTAGTCACATCCAGAGCAGCATTTACATATCTTACACTAGTCACATTCAGAGCAGTATTTACATATCTTACACTAGTCACATTTAGAGCTGCAGTCAGATAAATTACACTAATCACATGTAGAGCAGCATTAACTTATCTTATACTAATCATATCCAGAATTGTATTAACATACACACAGACACACTCTCCACTCTGCATCTCACAACCCCCCTCCCCTCTCAGTGCCTTAGACGCATCTGTCCTTCTCATCCAGCATTGCATGGGATACTAAGACACGCCTACATAGTCACGTGACGTTTGATGTCACACAAGGTCCTTCAGATTACACTAGTATAAGCTTTCTCCTGATCACCTCCAACTCTTATCCCAGTTACAACCTCCTATCTGTTATAAGAGCAAACCTGGTTCCGCCCACTTTTATGTTGATCCATTCTCATTCATTTTTCATGTGCTCCCACACAGTATAATCCTCCTACAGTCACCCGTAAATTATATGTCCCCCCCTCCATCTCTCCCCCAGTTTCATATACACCCGGTTGTCCGGCTCGCCCGGACCTGGATCCACCCCTAGAAAAAGGGACGTAATGTGCGGCCATGTCTCTTTGTGCCCTCACACAGTATAATGTCCCTAAAGTCACACTAACATGATATGCCCCACATTATAATGTTATCCTTCTGCCAGTTTAATATCCCCATTCATCTTCCACCAGTTTAATATCCCCATTCATCTTCCATCAGTTTAATATCCCCATTCATCTTCCATCAGTTTAATATCCCCATTCATCTTCCTTCAGTTTAATACCCCGTCTCTTCATCTGTCCCCAAAGTTTATTGTCCCCCTCATCTGCCCCCCAGTTTAATGTTTCCCTCCATCTACCCCCACAATTTGTCCCCCTCATCTTGCCCTCCAGTTTAATGTCCCCCTCATAGGGCCCCAGAGTTTAATGCCCCCTTATCTGAAGCCCCAGTTTAACGTCCCCCTAATCTGGCCCCAGAGGTTAATGTTTCCCTCATCTTTCCTCCTAGTTTAATATCCCCCTCATATGGCCCCAGTGATTAACGTCTTCTACCTGATAACAAACATAAAACAAAACACTAACACTCACCTTTCCTCGCGCCCCTGCTGCTCGGTCTGCAGTGTTTTCTCCTGAAGTCTTCAGGGAGTAGCAGGCCTGATGTGAGTGACATCACATTGAGCCTAGATCTCCCAGGCCGCAGCACGCAGAGACACAGGAGATGTCTGCAGACGGCTTCTGCTTCACTACTGTATTCAACTCATCTGTGCCCTGTGGATGCAGATGAATTGAAGCTGGGACATACCTCTCACCAACCGAACAGCAGGACAGGACCGGGAGTTCTGGACTGTCCTGATGAATCTGGGATGTTTGTAAGGTAGTATTATACTAACAAATAGGAAACTGTTTGTAATAGCTCCTAGAAGAAGAAACAAAATGTCCTCTTGTAGCTATTTTATCAGTTAATTGCCATACTGAATGTAATATTTTGGCTATATTTAATCCTTCATGTGTTATGTGTTTCTTTACACTTGTTCTTTATACAGTAATTGCTATCCCTTCATCTCCATCTTCTTCTGAGTAATTTACATACAACAATTATATTTTGTTATTTATTTTGTCACCTATATAATTTTCTTTAAAGTAAATCTAACCTTTTGGATGACTTTTCAGGAGAAGCTGTTGTGGGGGTGCATGAGTAATAACACTATCTCAGCCCATCTCATCACTCCATGTAAGTACTAAAGAACATCATCACTAGAGGAGGAGGATCTTACTGGGTCCAACTTGCTGACATGTAGTTGAATTCCGCAACGGGGTGAAGGGTCTCATAGTCACGGCCACGTCAGGTCTTCTTTCTCCAGAACTGCTCTGAATGGGATAAATGGCGGTCGTGCCCTCCTCATCTCCAGTTCCTCCCAGCAGATGTTGTTGAAGAAGGGATGGTCTCTAATGTTGTTATTCACACCCAGTCGCTTCTCAGGATCTTTCTGCAGTAGTTCTATGAGCAGATGTTTTAGACTGGCATCCAACCAAGATGGAATCTCTGGCCCACGTTTGGTCATGTCGCGGTAATAGTAAAATGGGGAGCATCCTGTTGACATTGTGGACACAACAATCCCCAGGCTCCACCAGTCCACTGCTATGTAATATTCCTGCTTGAAAAGGACTTCAGGGGCCATATAGCGGCATGTGCCCTCCACTCCACGGATCTTGTTGGAGGAGGTGACTCAATCGCAGGCAATCCCCAGATCGATGATGCGGATGTGACCACTCCCGTCCAGCATGATGTTTCCTGGCTTTATATCTCTGCAATGAAAGAAAACAGATGACACATAAATAAAGATAGAATGGCTAATCTATCCAGGAAGGCAAAGACAGAGGAGACATGGTATGTACTACAGCAAAACCAGGTATCTGTCAGGACTCTAGGAAAGATGGGTATATTGTATCCATCATTACAATGGAAATTACATTTCTACTTAGGGCTCGTTCACATCTGCGTTGTTCGGTCCTTATTGCAGGTTTCCGTTTCCTGCATAAAACAGATGCAGGAGACGGAAGCCTGCAGGAGACTTTCTCACCCATTCATTTGAATGGGTTAGAAAGCTGTCCGGCCGTGCGCGGCAGTGAGCGTTTTGCGCTCTCCGCCGCGAAACCGGGTTTTATAATCCGGACACAGAGACGGACATGCACTACTCTGTGTCCGGATAAAAAAATCCGGTTTCGCGGCGGCCATGCAGAAGACGGAAACCATAGTACGGAGACATGAACGCAGGTGTGAACCCAGCGTTACCTGTGGACGATGTTGTGGCCATGGAGGAACTGGAGGCCGCATACCATCTGTGCTGTGTAGAATCTGAAAGACAGAGTGTAGTATCAATGACAGGACATGGCGCTGTGTATGGCTGCCTGTATCCCCTCCAGTCTCTGCAGTCTTCTATACCTGAGCTCTCATGTCACCCTGGCCTATACTTTCCACCCGTCAGTACATGATCAGTCATTTTCCCATCTCCTGATTTGTTATTTACTAACCTCACATTGTTGGTGTTCAGACTGCCGCACATTCTGATTAAATCCTCCAGGCTGCCGCCGGACAAATACTCCATGATGAAATAACATCTATCCTGGGACTGGTGTGCGGCATATAGATGTGAGATAAATGGACAGTCTTGGGTCTTCAGGAGTATCTGTCGCTCTCGTAAAACTGCTGCATTGTCCTCTGTCTTGTCCACAACCTTAACGGCCACAAAGGTATTTCTAGCAGGTAATGATGCCAGGACCACCTGAAGAAAAAGATGGAAAAGTCATTAGAAGTGGTCACATGGGAAGTTCTTATACAGGTATTACATGGGGATTTATAGTGCAGGGGTTTCCAGCGATTCTGCTCCCTATAACAGAGGGGAGGATTGAGTGGTCGGTCAGTCAGCTGGGTCCAGACCCTACAGCAGAAGTGGGCAAATATAATGTGGTGTCTGTGCTTTTGAACTTTATGGGGATGACTATACAGAATATTTGGAAACACATACCAGACTCTTCAGTCCCTGAGACCAGCATGCCATTACAGTGGATACCACTTTCTATCAGACTAGACCTAATGGGGGAGCTTATTACACTGCAGCTGAGGCAGAACTTGACACTCCAGTGTAATATCTGGGTCCCCTCAGGGTCCAGGACCAGTAGCTACTGCAGCGCCCCCTATAGCTACACACCTATAGAAAGGGCTGCTGATACCAGTCACACATATAGATAGTTATTGGAGGTTCTCAGCACTGGAGATATGATATATAAAGGAGTGAACAGGCGGCCATGACATTTCTGTACATCCTAGCATTCACTCAATTGGAAGAATCTGCTGTTAGTCTCTGATATGCATTACTTGGCTGATAACAGGAAACAATAACTTGCATTTAGTTGAACAGGAAATGAAAAACTAAATTATTGAAAAGTTTGTTCCATTATGGACACTTATCCCCTATCTGTAAAGCACCCACAGCCCCATAGAAGGGAATAGAGCGCTATTCATGCAATCACACTTGCACTCCATTCACAATCATAGGGGTCTGTTGGTTCCCCGTCCTCCTGATCACTGGGCGACGTGGAAATCAGGCCCCCATCAATTGGTCACGTATCCCCTGTCCCGTGGATAGGGAATGAGCATCCATAATGGGTCAACCACTTTAAGTTATCTTTCCCTTTATTAAAAAATAAGAAGTCATAAAGCTTATTTTGCCAAAGCTGCCCCTACCCAACACCTGATGGGTGGTGAGACGACTGATGTAAAAGTCAGGGTAGGGGCTGGATGTTCTGGAGTCCTGTCTACTGCCTGGTCTTGGCCCATCCTCCAATATTCTGGCTTCTCCTCCTCTCTTCTTCTTTATCTCTCTAGATCCAATCTCACTGCCATCTTCTCTCTTCCTCTTTCCATCTTCTCTCTTCTCCTCTTCTCTCTTCTCCTCTTCTTTCTTCCTATCTCCTTCTCCTCTAAGTCCAGTGTTCGCCATTCTGTGAAGTTCTTCAGTAATCCTGAAGTCCAGTCTAGTCGCTGCCATCGACAGTTGAGACTAAATGACAGTTGGTCATGTGCAGGTCACATGATGGCAGAGGTCACAGAATCCTCAGGTGTCACCTGCCCGCCAGTACTACATGTACCAGTTCTGCCATATGTGATGTGGGCATCATGACTGATAGTCTAGTGTCCAGAGGAATGGAGGACTTCATGGCTGGTTCTTCTAGTGCTGTATTATCAGTAGATGGGGCAGGAGATGTGACTCTATCTCTGGGTTGGCAGTGGTGCCCATAGTTCACTAGCAGAGACCAGTATTGTAGAATAAGTGCAGTTGTGTAGACATTCAATGATAGTCAAGAAATAAACCATAAACTCTACCTGACATGCACTGTACTATTACGGCGTATGTCAGGAAAGGGTTAATAGCACTAAAATCTCCATCACCAAGGGCACCGTGAAAGCTGGCAGTGCAGTATGTAATACCACCCATTTATGAGGACATGACTGGTCTAGGTATAGGACACCTATAGGACCTGCTCCATAATTTGCAGCTCTTCAATTTGGCCCTAACACACAGCCGCAAAAACAACGGCCATGTGTACTGGGCCCATTGAAATATAATAGTCCATACTTTTATCCACAATTGAGGATAAAAAGTACAGTCATGTGCATTACAGCTTAGATACTCCATGTGCCTCATATTAATAGCAATTAACCCTATCCAGTCCCTCACATTAACCTCCTGTGTGCCTCACATAAGAGTTACTGATATGTGAGAGACATGGAGGTAATAATGAAGTATCTTCATGATTAATACCCCCATATATATCGCACATCAGTAACCCTTATGGTGAAGTACACAGGGGGTTAATGTGAGGGACATGATGGGGTTAGTTGCTTTTAATATGAGGCACATGGTGTTACTAAAACTAAATGAATAACTCCAAATGCCTGACATTAATAGGCCTAGTAACCCCCTCCCCCCTCCAGCCTGTACCTGAGTGTTCTTTCTTTACTTTCACTTTGCTGAAGCTTCCTCTGCTCCCTCTCATGTGTGCAAGATGCAGGACAGCAGGGTCCATCTTCTGTATAGTGATAAGCTCCGCCTCCTTGGCGTCCTGAGAGCGCTGAGTGGAGCTTCCTCAATCAATAGCTGCAACTCCCTGCGATGGCTGCTGTCTATTAGGTGATGCTTCAGGTACACAGTGTGCTTCCGACATATACTTTCCTATACTAATAGGGAAAGTATTCCACCGACAGGGGGCCCCTGCAAGTGCTGGGCCCTCGGCAATTGCCCTGCAGACTAACCCGACCTGTGTTTTGTTAGGTCCGGGGCCTGCCGCGGGGCCCCACTGGGCGTTTGCCCGGCTCACCCAGCCCTGGTCATAGCTGCTTCCAAGTTGCAATGCAATCCCATCTGTTTTGTTTGTAAGATACAATGAAATCTGAGCAGGTTTTCTGACGTTGAATGAAAGCAAATGCTCTTATTCAATGACAGCAAGCACAGATGTAGCTTTACATGCCATATCCCATACCTATGCCGAAGGAAATTTACAAATTTTAATGAAATCAAGATAATTCATCTGTAATAATATCCTGATATACAAGCTATGCTGGATATAGTCTTCACTACCAACGTACTAAAAATCTGCCTACTTCTTGCATGCTCTTCATTATATGCTGTAACTGACATTCCCATCACCCGTATAGCCCTAGTCCAATCCATCCTGAACGCCTGTCAGAAGCATCTATCATTTTCATTACTCCTCTCTAACTGCTGACCTATCAAATCCCTCTGCCAACTCGCTCAAACTCTACAGTTACAGGGGTAAGACATTTAAAGCAACATTTCACCAAGTACTTTACAAGGGAGACACTGTCTAGTGAGACAGAGCAAGCAACATCATTATCTGATATGATTTACAGAGTTATAAATCCAGAACCACATGAAAGTACATAGAGGAGAAACATGTCTGCAGTGTATTCCGAGAACGGCGCCACAATAGTCCAAAGGTTCTTGTTGTTACTGCAGCTCAGTCTCATTCAATTAGAGTTAAGAAGCAATACCAAGCACATGCAGTTGTGGCTCTGTTTTGAAAAAAAGAAGCCATGTTTTTCTATTGCATGTGCCATGTGCATCACCTGATAGCCTCGCAGCAATAATGAGTGGTAGGTGTAGACCTTACAGTGCCGATGTCACAGGCAGAACATAATACGCCTTGCATGGAGGATAAGAGATATTTTAGTTATAGTCAAGATAAGGGACAGACATGTTATTCATTACTCAATGATCCAAAGCAATCTCCAAACTAACAAGCATGTAGCACTTATAAATTGGGATGATTTTTAGATAAAACCATTGCTTTTTGCAATATAACCAGTGACGGTCTGTATAAATGTATAACGAATGTATAAAAAATAACGGTCAAGCACCTTTCCCCATAAAAAGAAGACCGAATTAGACAGGAGTAAGGATGGGTGAGTAAAATATCAGCCATTGCCTTTTAGGAATAAACCAATAGGTAGCGGCCAATAAAAAAAAAAGCCACCCCTCAGTTTGTGCCACGAGGCGCCGCCTGAGGCCATTGCCTTAGGTCGCCTCATGACAGGTGCAGCCCTGTATAGTTCACCCCAAATCCCAAAAGCTATGTTTACTGGCCTCCCTAGGCCTTCACTTATTATACTCTGTAGTCTGAAGAGACCTCAAGAGTACAATAGTAGTTTGTACAAACCCTAATTTTAGATTCGAGTGAACTCAAATTTTTAAAAATTCATATTGAGAACCAGTTAAATCATCCCTATGTATGAGCTTTTCTCATTAAATAAAGGGGGAAATACACTGTGTGTGGGGTCATTTAGAGAGGCATTACACTTTATAGAGACCAGGAAAAGGGTTGTTAAACCGTGTGAGGGGAGTAAAGAAGGCATTATACTGTATGAAAAGGTGTGTTGTACCATGTGGGAGCCAGTAAAACTGACATTATACCATGTGGGGACAGGAAAAGCACATTATACTGTGTTGGGACCAGGAAAGGTTGTGTTATATGATTTGGGGGCCCGGAAAAGGTGTGTTGTACTGTGTGAGCTGGGAAAAGGTGCGTTGTTATACCCTGTGAAACCAAAAAAGGGTACATTATACAAGTAAAGGGCGCTCTATATAGTGTGGGAGCCAATAAAGGGCTGATCAGTGGGTGAAGCATTGCTTTGGCTTTCTGCTGTGGGGAGCTGGAGGGCTGGCAAGTGAATAGGAATCTGAGATAGAAGTCTGTCTCAATTCCTCTTCATTTTCCGCCAGCTAAACAGGCCCTTACTCTTTCCTGACCTCCTGAGAACTACAACCACCCGCAGCCCCAGATCCTCAGGTGCTGCTGAGAGTTGTAGTTTTATTCTTGCCAGCTCCTGTACCATTATGCTGCTCTATTGGCTGAGACATCATTCACAGTCATTTAACCCCTTAGATGTCACAGCCAATGCAGACTTAGTAACTTAGTAATTGCTTGGCTTAGGTCCTTTAGTCCTAGTGACACGAAATCTTAATGCTTCAGTATACCAAGACATTTTGAACAAATGCATAACTGCAACTGTTCTTTACAACAGTTTGGGGAAGGCCCTTTTTCTGTTCTAGCATGATGCCTAACCAGTGCACCAAGCAAGGTCCTTAAAGGTATGGTTGGGTGAGTTTCTCCCGGAAGAACTTGACTGGCCCACACAGAGACCTTTCCTCAACCCCATTGAACACCTTTGAATGGAACTAGAACAGAGTTTGCTAGACAGATCTTCTAATCCAACATCAGTGTCTGACCTCACAAATACTCTTCTTGATGATTTGGCAAGATTTCCCACAGACTCTCTCCAAAATTGTGTAGAATAGAGATGAGCAAATAGTATTTGATCGAATAGTAGTATTCAATCGAATACCTCCCTTTGCGTAGTTATTGGTGTACTTGGTTGAATACCACGTGGGAAAAATTTGATTCCCCTCCCACCTTCCCTGGCGCTTTTTTTTTTACAACAATAACTATGCAGGGGAGGTATTTAATCCAATATACTCGCTCATCTCTAGTGTAGAACGTCGGTTTAGCTGTTGTAGCTGCAAAGAGGCACTGACTCCATATTAATGCCTATGGATTTAGAATGGGATGTCATAAAAGCTCCACTAGGTGTAAGGGTGAATTCACACTGAGTAAACGCTAGCTTATTCTGAACGTAAAACACGTTCAGAATAAGCGGCGTCTAAAGCAGCTCCATTCATTTCTATGGGAGCGGGGATACGAGCGCTCCCCATAGAAATGAATGGGCTGCTTCTTTCACTCCGTGCAGTCCCATTGAAGTGAATGGGGAGTGCCGGCGTGTACGCTCCGGCATGAGCAGAGCTTGCCGTATACGCCGGCACTCCCCATTCACTTCAATGGGACTGCACGGAGTGAAAGAAGCAGCCCATTCATTTCTATGGGGAGCGCTCGTATCCCCGCTCCCATAGAAATGAATGGAGCTGCTTTAGACGCCGCTTATTCTGAACGTGTTTTACGTTCAGAATAAGCTAGCGTTTACTCAGTGTGAATGCACCCTAATGTGTAGGTGTCCGAACACTTGGGATACAGTGATTGTCTGACATCCTATTACACCCTGTCTCTGTATTAACCCTTGTCTTGCTTATAATAAGTTTATTGAAAAAGCAAGAAAAATATCAATTGTGATTACAACCTATTACCCATGAACGGATTAGTAATAAAACAGTCATGGATAATAGGTTGTAATTACAATTGATATTTTTCTTGCTCTTTTGCTCCATCAACTTGTCATACATTAGAACCTCTCAAACTATTAGCGCAGTGATCACATGACCTTTATATAACTGGATTATTCCAATGAAATTAATCATGGCTACTACTTTTGTGATTTTTAACGTTCCTCCTATATTCCTCCTTATCTTTTCTGAAACCATAAGGGTCCATTCACACAGAGTCTTATGGCGAGGAATTGAGCCTTGCTGAATTACAGCGTCTTCCTCACATGGACCACTCATAGGGCACAACCAAATTCTACACAGGGTGGTAAACATTTAAAAATAGTAACTTGAAAATATTCATCCTGGATCTTAATGATAAATAAAGGGTTAAAATGAATTTGCACACTATGATAAACTGGCATGACTCATGTTCTACATTGGATTACCAATGAAATATTATGTATTTTTAGCTTGCTCCATACCTAGCTGTGAAATGGTCCTTGGCGACAAGTCTCTATCACAGGCCTATAAGGATGGCGCTGTGGACAGCAGGCTCAGAACAGTGTTTGTCATGATGGTTAAGACAAAGGCAGGCTAAAAGATATAGCGAAGGTAGGGTCCCACTGGGATGTGTGGTATGTATCTGCTGGGTCTCAGCTGCATTCATTTAACACATCTGAATAAAACATTCCTGCAGATTAACACGGCACTTCCATCGCTGTGAAAATTTAATGAGAACTTTCTGCGGCGAATAATGATGATCCAGAGATCCACTTCGCATGTTAAGTCAATCTTGGCTTTAAACTCGCAAATTGAGAAAAATCAGCCGCTGCTGTTTGAACCTTTTATACTTGGTGACTTCGCACTATAGGATTGTGATTGCTTGTCACCTTGCTGCATGGATTATGGATGCGGAGTTGAATTTTTATGCCTTCCGAAAAGATTTACACAGCAAATCTCACAACTCTTCCATTATATAGACAATCAGGGAGAGATGAAGACATAACAATGCAGACTGCTAATTCTCTAGGAGCTCGTATCATTACTAGAGTCTTGAGATCTCTCATTTACTAAGAAGTAATAACATCTTAGAAGCTTAATTAAAAAATTGCTTCAGACAAAAAGTGGATCATTTGCTCAAGAAAACCAATCACCTTGCATGTTTTTAGTGCAGGTAACTAGAACGTGTCTCTTGTATACTTCTCTCTCTATATATATTTATCTATACTTCTCTCTCTATATATATTTATCTAAACAAATATATATATATATATATATATATATATATCCTGGCTTGTTTAGAATATGACTCAGATAATCATATGTACCAATCCGTAACCAACTAATAACATTATCAGAATTTTTGGTGATGAATAGGGATGAGCAAACACCGTTCAATCGAATAGATATTCGATCGAATATCAGGCCACGCACACTCAGCACTGCTACATCAGAGATGCAGCAGAGCTGAGTGTGCAGCAGGGTTCAACGCACACTCAGCACTGCTACATCTGAGTGCAGCAGAGCTGAGTGTACAGCAGGGTTCAACGCACACTCAGCTCTGCTGCATCTGAGATGTAGCAGTGCTGAGTGTGCGTTGAACCCTGCTGCACACTCAGTTCTGCTGCATCTGTGATGTAGCAGTGCTGAGTGTGCGTTGAACCCTGCTGCACACTCAGCTCGTCTGCATCTTTGGAGTAGTCTAGCTCAGCACACGGCCAGCACTGCTTCATCTCTGATGTAGCAGTGCTGGCCGTGCGTTCAGCTCAGCTGCATCTTCGGAGTAGCTGAGCTCAGCACACAGCCAGCTCTGCTTCATCTCCGATGTAGCAGTGCTGGCCATGCACTGAGCTCGACTGCATCTTCAGAATAGTCGAGCTCAGCGCACGGCCAGCTCTGCTTCATCTCCGATGTAGCAGTGCTGGCCGTGCGTTGAGATCGACTGCATCTTCGAAGTAGCCGAGCTCAGCGCAAGGCCAGCTCTGCTTCATCTCCGTTGTAGCAGTGCTGGCTGTGCGCTGAGCTCAGCTGCATCTTCGGAGTAGTCGAGCTCAGCGCACGGCCAGCACTGGTTCATCTCCGATGTAGCAGTGCTGGCCATGCACTGAGCTTGACTGCATCTTTGGAGTAGTCGATCTCAGCGCGCGGCCAGCACTGCTTCATCTCGCGCATATCGCAAGCTGACAGGGATCCCGACATAATACAGTGACTTGGGCATGTTAGATGCCCCCAGGCATGCTTCCCCTGCTGTCCCAGTTGCATTCCAGGGTGTTGGCATCATTTCCTGAGGTGTGATAGTGGACTTGTTGACTCTCCTGAGTCAAATGGTGAGATCCCCTGAAACGAAGCATTTTTCCCCATAGACTATAATGGGGTTCGATATTCGTTGGAATAGTCGAATATTGAGCAGCTATTCGAAACGAATATTGAATATCGAATATTTTCCTGTTCGCTCATCTCTAGTGATGAACATTTACAAATTTCACTATTTATAAATTTTACTTAAAATCGTAAATACAGACATCTACTCCCATTATAAAAAAATTGATGCAATTACCGCCAGTACGGCAGCTCTTTTTATCTATCCCACAGCAGGAATTCTCAGCACTCAAGGACTTTTCAGCCGCCAAAGCACAGCCATTAAATCATCTCTAGCAAAAGGAAAAGTATTACTAATGTATCTCAGGCTAAGGAAACTTCAAAACCCCTAGCCTTCATCCATCATTCTAAAACAATATTCAGCAGATAACACAGTTAGGGTCCCTTCGAGTACTGAAAAATGAAGAGGAATTTAAGGGGGTGTTCTGTCCCAAATTTCTCTCTTTTTTTTTTTCCAGTCCTGGGCTTTCCACCATGGCTTTTACTCGTTGAGTAGCTTTAGATGAATGGGGAGAACCACCAAAGTGTCTCACGTGGGTTCTGCATCTCAAACAGCCATGGAATCCACAGAAAGATCTAGTAGAATCATTATTTTTTCAGCACCCTTATTGAGTCTCTGCCTTCCATTGAATACAATCAACAAGAGGAAGACCTATGGTCTCAAAACAGGAGATCTGCGCATACTGGATATAGCACGACTCAATCCAAAAATTCTTATCCAAAATCCTTTAATTGAAACAATGGTAAAAAGGCCAGTACGACGCGTTTCAGTCTATCCCAAGCCCTTTACATTAAGTGCGATCAACTCATCACGTCGAACCAGGAACGCTCTGTGTCCTTTCTGTTTTCATTGAATGCAATCGGAGCCAGATTCAGAATCTGTCTCAAAATCAGCTCCAAATTCCTCCATCTGAATATACCCTTAGGCGGAGGGCCCAGGTTATGGAAATGACGTGGAATTGCAATGCAAAAAAAACACAGCATTTTGCAGAAGCAGCAAAGTGAATGAAATTTTGTTCCATCTCAATTAGACATTGTGGCAAAGAAAAACAGGAAGAAAAGTTGTGTTGTCAAAAAAACAGTGCATTATGGAAAACGCAGCATATTAATTTTAGCTGAAGAATCGTGGTCATTTTCGCTATAAAATTAATAGGGAAAGAAAAAAAGCATAGAAAAATGCCACAACAATTCAATGGAAAATGCTGCAGAAAAGAACGCAGTGCATTTTCGCTGCATTTTTTCTGCAGCTTCAGCTGCATTTCGATATGTGGGGCCTTAACCTTAAAGGGATCCTATCATTAAAACTCAATTTTTTCTGCCTACCACTTCTCTGCGCCGCCGTTCGGTATATAATCCGGTTTTCGTCGGTATGCAAATGAGTTCTCTCGCAGCACTGGGGTGTGCATACCGACGAAAACCGAATTATATACCGAACGGCGGCGCGGAGAAGACATCTAAAGGTAGCAGAAGAATAGCCTTTCTTCAGGCTATTCCTACGTGGTAGGCAGAAAAAATTGAGTTTTAATGATAGGATCCCTTTAAATAGGGTTTTCCAGTCAAGAAAATAAAGCTTAAAAGAGATAATCCTATCTCAAGGTTCATATTCAAACTTGTAGCTTTAGGCTAAGGCCCCAAGGGACGACTCACAGCTATAAAGTGCTGCTGGAAAAACTGCGGCGGCAATGCATTGTGGTTCTTCCTGCAGCGCTTTAAACAGAAACTTTGCAGAGTTTTCCTCCACAGACTTTCTGTTACAATTATACCTATGGGAAAACTGCTGGCGTTTCCGTAGGTTTAACTGACATGCTGCGATTTCCAAAACCGCACCGGTTTTAAAAATCACAGTGCCACAGTTTTTACTGCAAAGTGGGCATGGGGTTTGCTTGAATCCAATCCACTTTGTAGTTACTGCAAATCGCAGCATTTCCGACCCGGCCTCGGCCTTAAACTAACTCAAGGGTTTTACTGTTTCTCAGATACAGCTAAATCTCTCTTCTCCGTGGTTATAGCTGGTTGCCTAGGTTACAGACCTGCTCCCATGGTGAACTACAGCAGAGGGAAGAGGAGACAGGAAGGAATCTGAAATCCTAAGAAAACCCCTTTAGGCTAAGGCCCAATGTAAGGGAGCGTTCACACTACCGTCGGTGTCCGACATGTAGTGTCCGCTCCTAGTGTCCGCTCAAAATCAGTCACGGACACTAGGAGCGGACACTAGATGTGTCCGTGACACCTGTCATTCACTTGGATGGGCATCGGGTGCGTTCTTTTGCACTCCGTGCCCGTCCTTCCCTGTCCGCAAGAGAAGATGTCCGACTTCTCAAGCGGACAGAAGAACCCTGCATGTCGGGTTTTTCTGTCCGCTTGAGAAGTCGGACATCTTCACTTGCGGACAGGAAAGGACGGGCACGGAGTGCAAAAGAACGCACCCGATGCCCATTGAGATGAATGACAGGTGTCACGGACACAGATAGTGTCCGCTCCTAATGTCCGTGACAGATTTTGAGCGGACACTAGGAGCGGACACTACATGTCGGACACCGACGGTAGTGTGAACGCCCCCTAACAAAACACAGCTAAAAAAAAGTTGCAGAAAAAAACACAGCAAAAGTGCATTCTTTTCTGCAGCATCTTTCGTTGCATTTTTGCTGCCTTTTTCTCTGCTGATTTTCTTCCCTTAAAGGGCCTATCAGTGTCCCCACACTCAGTAGAACGTCCACGTCAGTGCTCTCATACACTCTATAATGGCCCGATGCCCCACCATCTTGGCTGAGCATGCTCAACCATTCTCCCCAGCTCTACTCCTAGGCTGGACAATGATCAGTGGGGTCCTGCAGCACTACCTGATGGTGGTGGTAGTAGTTTCCACTGAGGCACTTCCAGTTGGAGAGGGTATCTCTCTACTCTGACATGGTGTGATGGTATTCGGTAGGGCTTTCAAGGTTATGCAGGAAAAATCAGGAAGACAGTTGGAAAAAGTTGGAACTTTACTGAGCATCTAAACCGTGAAAAACAAGTGGCTTTCAAATGGGTGATGTAGTGTTCCAGTATTCAACTCACACAGCCATGGTCTTGGGAGAATGCCCAGTGATGTTAAGGCTTCAGTGCCATACTCCACTCTAACTCTAACTCCACTCCCAAGCTTCCTCCAGCAGCAAATACTGCAGGCTCTACCTCAGGGTAGTCCTGACAGGGGTCTGTTTACCTTATGGATGGTGCCGGGACAACACCTCTTGTCAATGGACTTCACTGCTCCTCTTGCCACAATGTCCAAAGTGCTGACAGATGGTATTCACTCAGGTCCTTCTTAAGTTGAGCCTTGGGCTGTATTCTTCCTCCTCAGGGGCTCTGTAGGAAACCGTTAAGCCTCAGTCCTCAGTGCTGGCACACTGACTCCAACTCTATGCTCTGCTCAAACTAGCACACTACACTTAGGCAATAACAGTTCCCCAGGATAACCCAGACGGACAAAAGACAAACACAATAAAATCAGGAGCACTCTGGGATGCTGCACATCAGTGCCCCCAAATGTAGTATAATGGCCCTCATACTTCAGTGCCCCACATGTAATATAATGGCATCAGCAGCCCCTGATGTCATCTCTGGAGGTCTGAGGAGCACGGGGAGCATGCCCCAGGGGAGGTGAGTAACACTGTTTTTATGTTTCATCACCTCCCCTGGGCCTATGCAAATTATACTTTTAATAGCTGAAGAGACCCCAGAGTATTATAATAGTTTGTGGGTGATGAACCCCACAAATTACCATTAGTAGCGTGTCTCTCACCGGGGATAGTTGGACATACACCCAGGGATACGCGTACTACACTTTGGGAACCACTGGTCAAGGCTGTAGGCTCAGAGCTAAATGCTTCAGCAGCCTCAATGTCTGTCTCTCCTGGACTCCATTCTGATAGTTCATACCTTCACTAAAATACTAGGACATACTTAATATACTAAGGGTGCATTCACACTGAGTAAACGCTAGCTTATTCTGAACGTAAAACACGTTCAGAATAAGCGGCGTCTAAAGCAGCTCCATTCATTTCTATGGGAGCGGGGATACGAGCACTCCCCATAGAAATGAATGGGCTGCTTCTTTCACTCCGTGCAGTCCCATTGAAGTGAATGGGGAGTGCCGGCGTATACGGCAAGCTCTGCTCATGCCAGAGCGTACACGCCGGCACTCCCCATTCACTTCAATGGGACTGCACGGAGTGAAAGAAGCAGCCCATTCATTTCTATGGGGAGTGCTCGTATGCCGGCTCCCATAGAGATGAATGGAGCTGCTTTAGACGCCGCTTATTCTGAACGTGTTTTACGTTCAGAATAAGCTAGCGTTTACTCAGTGTGAATTCACCCTAATACTGTTAAATAAACAGTGTAAACTTAGATTAGACAGATATATAATGTCTCGGATTTATCACAGTGGCTCCTACTGGATAATATAAATCGGAGCATCTTTAAACTGTTTTGCCTTAGGCCATATTGTCACAACAGTAAAAAATTAGAACACATTAATTACAATGTGTCTATTCACATGTTCGGTTTTGTTTTTTTGGCTGACGTTTTCATGGGCATAAAAAAAACTGATATGCTCTATCTTTGTCCATTTTCACACACAAAGATACCCAATAGACATCAATGAATCCATTTTTAATTGGCGCCCATCTTACATTTATTAAAAACAAATCAGTGGTTTGTGTCAAACAAGAATGAAATCCATTTTTTTTCACTGATGGAAAAACTTATGACACTTGGCCATGAAAAATGGAACAGATGAATAAGGCTGCATTCAGACTACCAAGGTGCAAAACATATGGATCCTCCATACATTTGAGCGTATGGAGGGATCCGTAAAAATAGTCAAAAATAGTACATGACCTATATCTAAGACTATTAAAATAACGGTCATGTGACTATCCCCCATTCAACGATATTGAATTCAATGCTGCGTTGTGGCGTCAGTTAAAAAAAAAGAATAACATGCGAATGTAGCTTAATAGATGCAATGGCCATTTTGCACAAAGGTGTCCATAGCCTTTCAAATTTCATTGATCAATCCGGACAAACGTCAGCATTTTTTTTCTGCTGTCCTTGTGATTTCTGACGGTCCGGTAATATTGAATTTTATCGCCAATAATAATTATCATAAAATAACATACGCACATTGCATAGCACTCCTACTCTCCGCTGAAAGGGGAGGATATTTTAGTGCCAGAAATTCATGTTGGATTGGATTCAAAGTATTTCATAATGTTAGCTGATTGCCCTTTCGGAAATTTACATATGCACTTACACTTTGTGTGTTGCTGTAGTCATAATGTTATTACATTCATATCAGCCTTTATGGATTTTTATATTTTAGGCTCTTTAATAAATGTGAGATCTTACTGCAGTTATATGGGTGGTGGTGAATTATGTAGTAATGACTAATTGAATATTTGCTTGTCAGCTACAAATTGTAGAACAATTTGCCAGTCTGATATTGTGCGGTGCTGTGTTCCAGCAGGCAGTAATTGTCATTTATCTGTGCTAGGAGTAAAAGTTATTGAAGTGCAGTCTCCAAGCAACACGAAGCCGTCTATGACATCTGCAGCCTGTCCTTGTGTAGGCCTCTCCTCCATGTGACGGCTATCACAGGCAGTAAATGTATCACCGTCTATAATAGAATAATTATGTGTTTTGTTCATATACAATCCATACTGCTTAGCATTCATGAGCCCTGAGGCTGTCAGTTCATAACACAGTCAATCCTGACCATTAATGAAAAAAAAATATTTGAGATTCAAAGCACAAGAACATAAAGTGCTCAGATTGTTTCCACAATGTACCTGCATTGTTTAACAGAGTACGGGGAAAATGAAATGCATGCCAGATTGATATAATGCGCCATTTTTCAAGTAAGCGCAGACTATTTATAAATATATTTTCTGGTTTTGAAAGTATGCATGAGAAGTTCAGCAACTTTCTGATATAATTTCCCTTTCTATTCCTTGGAGGGTTAATCCTTTAACCCCTTCCCGCCACGGGCATTTTTCAAATTTCATTTTTCGTTTTTGACTCCTTCCCCTTCCAAACCCTACAACCTGTTTATTTTTCCTCTCTCAGAGCCATATGAGGTCTTAATATTTGCGGGACAAATTTTTCTTCATGATGCTACCACTTATTATTCTGTACAATGTACTGGGAAGCTGGGGAAAAAATTCAGAATGGGGGGATTTGAAGAAAAAGTGTATTTGTGCGATTTTCTTACGGGATTCGTTACGATGTTCACTGTGCAGCCAAAATGACATATCATTTGTATTTTATGTTTCGGTACAATTCCAGAGATACCAAATTTATATGGTTTTATTTACATTTTAACCCCTTAACAAAAATCCAAAACTATGCCAAAAAACTTTTTTTCTCTAAAAGTTGCCATATTCTGACACTAGAGATGAGCAAACAGCATTCGATCGAGTACATGTTCGATTGGACATCACGCTGTTCGCACTGTTCGATTCCATACAAACATCGCGTTGAAAATGCACTTACAGTTCGATTCCCCTCCCACCTTCCCTGGCGCTTTTTCTGCACCAATAACAGCGCAGGGGACAGGAACTATGACAACAGAAGCATTGAAAAAACTAGGAAAAAGCCATTGGCTGCCGAGGACATGTGACCTCAGATTCAAACGAACAGGCGGCATCAGCTCCGATTCATGCTGTTCTTGCACTTAGTTACAGAGACATCTGCTGAGGGCTAGTTAGGTTTTAGATTCTGCTAGGCAGGAATAGCAAAGAAGAAGAACCGCAACAGCTCTTTTAAGAGCTACACTAAAGGGAGACGCTGAAACAAGCTTGGCACAGTGTCTACACACAAACGCTAAAGTGGGATTCACAGCAATTAAGCCAGGCTGTATCTGCGCAACCTAACTTTCTGCAGTGGGGATTAAGCTAAGTGAGATACACTGAAATTGTATGCCCATATACCCTATATACGCTTAATCCAGGGTTCAACAGTGTGTTCCCCCCCACACACCCCCCACTCGAAAATAAGGAGTATACACTGAAATTCTCAGCCCATATATACACTATATACGCTTCATCCAGGTTGTCACGGTGTGTACCCACAAAAAAATCAGTGGGATATACATTCTAATTCTCAGGCTATATACGCTTCATCCAAGTTGTCACGGCGCTTGTGCGCCCACTTTCGCAAGTCTACAGTAGCCGCTGCTAGCTTCAAAAATCTCCAGCAATGCCTACATCTGCCCGAACACCGGCTGGTGTGCAACGTCCCCACACGCTGGAACTCAACATATCATATGTTGAGCAGAGTGGTTAAGCAGCAGAGACCTTTGATGGAGTGCCATCTCCAAAACCCTAGGGTACCACAAAGTCAGCTGCCTCAGTTTCTCAACCATGAGTGGCCATGGATGGGAGACCATGTGAAATCCTACGGGTGTTTGAGGAGTCCTCCAAGAGGGTCAGCTGTGACAACGCACTTTGTTAGCATAACAATCAAAACTTGTATATGTGATGTGAGAATCCCTCATTGACATCAGGGATAACGCAGATCACACTGAGGAGTCAGGGATAGCAGCAGAACCGTCATAGCAGGAGAGTAGTTCCACACACCTGTCCGCTTCACAGTGTTTAATGACGGAGGAGGAGGAGGATGAAGATGTGACAGATGATATGATTGTAACACAGGAGGCTACCGGGGAAGTTCAATGCGTCCCATTCTTGCAGCGGGGATGGGCCGAAAGAGAGGAAGAGGAGGAAATAGAGAGTGACCTTTCCAGTGGGGGCAGCGAAGTCATGCCAAGTAACACTCTGGCACACATGGCTGACTTCATGTTGGGGTGCTTTTCAAGTAACAAGCGCGTAGTCAAAATAATGGAGAGCAACCAATACTGGATATTTGCAATCCTTGACCCCCGGTATAAAAATAACATCTCGTCTTTTATTCCGGTAGTTAGAGGCTCAACTCACTCCAAGGGCCAAAAACACTGCTGGTGCAAGGCTCAACTAAGTTAAGGGGCCTAAAACTCTGCTGGTAAGAGGCTGAAGTCACCTAAGGGCCTCAATCTCTGCTGGTAACTCAGCTTATGGGCCTCTAACTTAATTTGGAAGGGCTCACATTAAGGGCCAGGAAAGTGAATTTTGGAAGGTCTTACCACACGCGCGCGCGCGCGCACGCACGCACGCACGCACACACACACACACACACACACACACACACACACACACACATCCACATTATATAAGTAAGCATAATAAATAATTGAAATAAGGGAGGGGAGTGTGAGTAGTGGCCTGTCCTGGTGAAGCTATGGTTAGGAAATGGTCCAGTGTGGAGGAACTGGAGGAGGTGGATGGGTACTGTCTGGTGTAGAAACTGTGCCTGACCTGCACCCATGAGTTCATATCTGTACTATAAAGAATCGGTATTGCTATGTTTATAGACTGTGACCTGTGATGCTCAAAACATTGATTTAGGAAATGAATATTTTTTAAGATTAACACTCCATCAGATTATCAGAGGCTGTTAGACTGTATATTGGAAGCACAAAAAAAAAAGATTTGCGCAGGTGGAATCAGTGCTTGGATGTTAGAATAGCAGTTTGTATGTATTTAATGAAAAAAAATGTAAACCCTTGTCCTTGAAACCCTTACCTTGGGTGGGAATGTGGTTACCTGATTTAGCTGTTTGTACACCAAATTTATCAAATATGACTTTTTAAAAAGTCACATAAATTGTTGCGCTCTTTCTCCAGTAGGGGGATGGAGAGTGGAGTAGCATTTCAGAACATAACTGTTTGACTTGACATGACAGATTTATCAAACATCGTGTGACAGCTTATAAAATTGCCAAAAATTACACTGACAAGTCCAGCAAAACTGACTTTAAAATTCTTTTCCTGATAAATTGCTCCCGTAGTCTATTAGAAAGTTGCAGCACTTTGCATTAAACAATGATTATGGTCTATTCACACGCTGGCAGGAAATTCATCAGTGAGTCTGCTTTGCAGTAATTTGTGCCAAATTTATCAACAGTTTTTTGATAAATTTGGCACATGTTTAAAGGGGCTCTATCATTGGGAAAAGTCATTTTTAACTAATCACATCCTTGCATAGGCTTTGGAAAGTCTATTCCACACCTACCTTTAGTATGTAAATTGCCTCAGTGGTTTTTGAATGAGCCCGTTTTTATTCATATGCTAATGAGCTTCCAGCCAGCTCAGGAAGTTCCCAGCAGCACTCTTCTCTGCTATTCTTTGCTATCTGTGTGCAAGCAGGAAGTCATCAGCAGCAGCCTGTGCTGTATACACCCATAGGAAACAATAGCAAAGAGGGTGCACCATGGTGCACGGAGTCTAATTAGCATATGAATAAAAACGGACTTATTCAGAAACCACTGAGGCAATCTACATACTAAAGGTAGGTGTGGAATAGCCTTTCTAAAGCCTATTCAAGGATGTGATTAGTTAAAAATGACTTTTCCCAATGATAGAGCCCCTTTAAAGTATAACTCTTGTTTCACATTTTTTGCTACTGTTTCGAGAGGGTTTGTTGAATATTTGTAATGGAGTGGAAACGCTGCAATTTGCGAAATGCGTTATGTGTTTTTTCCCACATCGCTTTTTGCCTGCGACTCGCTACAGGATATGCTAATTGTGGCTGGTAGATGGCAGCTCCAATATTCAGACCCCTCCTACAGAGAAAAAAGCCCCTGTCTACTAATATGCATGACCAAACTTCCCCTGTCACCCATGAATAGAGAAATATCTTTCTCTTCTGCTGACTGTCCTACGTTGCAGAACAAAGATCAGGGACATCAATTCTTTTAGCTGGTGGGAATCCCATATGTATTTTCTTTTACATCATGTATTTATGGCATGGAGTTGTGGACAACCCCTTGAAGCACAGTTGTTACCAGTCTTGAGTAATATAATCCTCATCTCTTATATCTCGCTTATAATGACTGTTCTACCTCTTGCTGCAGAAAACACCTTTTTATATCCAGGGAGCATTTTTTAACTCTATTCTTCAGCGTCAGCATTAAATGTGACCGTCATTACCAGTTCTACAAGATTCAGCACAGTGTTAGATATGACATGATTTCCTTCCCCATGTGGCTTTCTAATGGAATAATACATTAAAAGAGGTACAAGGCATCAAACTTGTCAGAAGATGCTTTAAGTGACAGCGATACGGCTCAGCAGTCTTCGCAGGAGTCATCTTTATTAGAAAAGCTACACTTCATGTTTAATTCTCTAGAACAATAAGATGGAAGTCTTACATTAGTGGTAAAACAGCAATCAATATCCCTAGCACACTTGAAATCTCGCATATAGCAGAAAGCGTGTTATGCCTGCGTGACACCCGGGTGCTAATTCAACAAAATGGGCTTTATGAATGACAGCGACAGTCTCCCGCTGGAATAACCCAGCACAATAGGTTTTAATGAAACTCAACTAACCAGGAGAACCCCAGGGAAAGAAAAAACATTCCTTCCTGCGCAATAAATATGTAACATATAGGAAACTGCTAGGGTTACTCAATATATCAATATATGTGGACATGTGGAATAAGAAGAAAACCAAGTAGTAGTATTTGCTTGTTTTTCCTTCGTCTGGGGCAATGATTTAGTTCACAGTCCTACCCCTGTATATGAATTTTTCCGACAGGGTTGCTTGTATCCACCAGTGTTATTTAGTACCAACACAGCAAGCTCTGCCAGCACCCCCTTTTTTTTATTTATTTATTTATTTTTTTATAGAAAGGTTTCGGGAGTTTATCATCACCAAAATTGCTTCTAAACCTCTGCTTATATGCTGTTGCAGAAGCGGCTAGCGACATAGTAAATATACCATATTAGTATCATGCAGTTTTGTTGCTGAGACAATCATCTTTTACCCTTGGTTCTGATCTGTGTTTGATAAACCGTTCGGTGAGTCCGCATGAGGACCCCCAAACGGACTACCAAACGCATTTGTAAGCGGTGTGCAGTGAAAGCTATAATGGGGTCCGTGTGCACAAATCATGCAGACAGGAAAGTAGACCCCATTATAGTCTATGGGGATCTGTGTGCTTTCACTGCACACCGCTTGCAAATGCTTTCAGTAGTCCGTTCGGGGAGGGGGTCTCCATGCGGACTCCCCCAAACGGATTACCGACGCAGATGTGAACGAGGCTTGAATCAGTTGCAATATGTCATGGCAGAATTATTTTAGGCTGGGGCCCCACATTGCAGAAACAGCTCTTTTTGTAGCAGATTCTGTTGCAGTTTTTTGAGCCAAAGCCAGTATTAGATTGAATAGAAGTTAGAAGTATAACAGCTTTCTATATATTTCTGATTCCATTTGTAGCCATTCTTGACTTTGGCTCAAAAAACGCAACAAAATCTGCAACAAAAAAAGCTGTGTTTCCGCAACTTGGAGCCTTAGCCTGACTTTCAACATTTAGGCTAAGGCTTCTGCCCATATTTTTCCTCAATTTGTGGATGGGATTGCAGGGACTGTGAAATGCCACATTTACCACAGCATTTACGCCAGGTGGGGCCAAGGCCTTTGGCTAAGGCCCCTGTTCACGCCTGACTTTGGCTCAAATAACCGTAGCAAAATATGCAACAGAAAAAGTAGTTCCTCCACAACCTGGGACCTCAGCTTTAATCAGTTTAATTCTGTACAAAGATGCTGTTTGGAGAAACCAGACATGACAGAGTCTACCGGAACACCAGTTTTGACCTGTGGTCGCCACACATTGGCACCTGTCACTATTTATGCTACGGGGAAAAGAGGGGCTTCAGCAGACACTTCCCAGGTGCACCAAACAGCTCAAATAAATCTGCATTAAAAGTAGCAAGATTGTACTTTGAGGCTAAGGCGCCACGTTGCCAAAAAGCACTGCGGGAAAAACCTTGGTGGAAATGCATCACATCCTGCAAGGGGGACTTTTCTATGTTCCAGTTTCATTATCAAACCAGCGGAAACCACTCGGAATCCCGGTGGACCCCATTATAGTCTATGGGGTCCGTGCGTAACTGCTTTTTAAGCGTACAGACTCTCCTTCTTTCAGGTCCCCATTGTGGAACCGAACGTCGGAGAGCTGAACGCTGGTGTGAAACTAGCATAAGCTTTATGTTTCAGGAACAAAACATTAGAACTGTAAAATAGACAGGAAAGTCTGTTGTAAACTGCTGCATTGCAAGGAACTGCATCGGGACTCGTGTATAAAAATAGCATCTAAACGGTAAAATAAAAGCAATGTCTGAAATCCATGGCTCAGATCTGCAGGGGCTTCCTTGAACTGCTCTTTAATGACAAAGAAGCTCAGTTTCTATTGTAAGGAATTTCGCAGGCAGTAAGGTGATGACAGCCACTCCACTGTCGGTGTGGAGACCTTCAGATGTTTGGCGTGAATTCATTTATTTAAGATCATTAGCAGAACAGCTGCAGGGATTCCAAGCCATGAGTTCACCCGCTTCACCCTATACTAGGGCTCTATTGTGTGTGTCCAGATAACATCTCTTAATGAAGCAATTTCTAATTAGAATTACCATATGTATCTTTTCATAGGATATAGGAATGTTCACCTTTGCCCTAATATGATGTCATTGTTTTACACTTATTCAACAGAATATGCACATTAATCCATTACGGCGTCTCATTAGTCTGGCAGCATTGACGGAAGGAGCCCCATTATCTACAGTCCTATAGATCTGCCATGAGATTGTGCTCATAATGTGTTGTAGAAAATCATTAACGCAATACACAACATCATTCTTAACTATGCAAACAGTACCCAAGACAACGCAGCTGTTATCACCGAGAAAAGGGCTCATCTGGCCATATGAATCCTGTACAGGGGCTGCATGTGGCCAACCATTCAAAAGTATACACTTTTACCCACATTTGCAGACTGTGAAAAGCAAGGTGGAGAACGGTAGATGTGGCACCCATTAGGTGCAAGAAAGGGCCTTGTACCAACTGTGCATCACAATATCATCCATCTATGCTAGAAAAGTGATGTAGATGGGATAATAAGTTGCCCGTATTGATCCCATAAGGGTGTAATTGAAGTGTGGTAAGAAAGCTAAAAGCTGCTAAATTCAGATCCACTACATTATCCTTACTTGGATACATACTATTTCTTCTTTCCTAATTGAGAGACTCATATCCTAAGATCACATGAATGGGTTTAGATGCAGTACCAGGCACAGCCACATATATGAACATGGCACTGCGCAGAGTATAGTCAGTTGGATAAAGATGTGTTATCATCAGTGTGTCAATGCCAGAAATGTTACTAAACTGGAAAATCGTCCTGCCATCGAAAGTGGCATTTCTTGGCACCACAAATGAGTAACTTTTTTTTAGCAAAGTGTAGTCTTTTGTGATTCCTTATGACAAATGACTTCAATAGAGACTAGAAAGTCACATAACAACAGGCCAGTGTGAATGCAGTCTGTCTAGGATTACTATTATGCAACATAAAGATGTTGTTTTCGGATTTTCAAATGTAGATAAGCAATGAAAAATTATAAAAGGAGACTTTAAACATCTTGTCCGTGTGCTGGAGTCCTGCAGAGATTCAGCATGGAACTGCTTAGTGATTCCAAAGAATATGTACAACACAGTACTACGAGTATGGCATGTGTCATAAAGTACTGCAAGTCTAAGAATTACATTTTTTATGGAATTCTTCTATTGTACAGTGTGTGTGTGTGTGTGTGTGTGTGTGTGTGTGTGTGTGTGTGTGTGTGTGTGTGTGTGCAATGACACAAAGCATTTTAGTAAACTGACCTGTACATAATATGTATTCTACAATCTCAGACTGTTGTTTGATCCATCTTTATGTAATTTTTAAGACATATATAACAACTAGATTGCAACCTTCAGTTAAAAAATGGTATACAATCATTGAAGGAGGAGTTAACAGATCTTGGTTTGTCACCCCATTCGCCACCTTTTAAATCAATGAATGGAGCAGGGATCAATGCAGGCTAGGGCAGGTATGTCTCAGCCCATCACATTTACTATAACTCACACCAGAAAACTAGTGAAGAATTAAATTCTGGCACATGGGACCTTCCAGAGCCCTTAGAGAGGACCTTACATCACTTCTACCAACATCAACTCCTTTCATGCTGTAATAGCGCTGGTCCACCAATACCAGTGCAGTTGGATTTTCTTTCTGTAGCCCTCACTATTTCCAAGCAATTATTTCCATTAGTTTCAGCCGAACCATCCACATGATAGTAATTATCATATTGGGTACTGAAACAGCACTGACTGCTTAGGAAAGGTGTTGGCTACAGAAATGATTCCAGAATCAGTGAAGAGGCACCTACTAAAACGGGTAGGGGACCTTGGCTCTCCAGCTGCTGTGAAACCACAACTCCCAACATGCTCCATTCACTTCCATGGGAGTTCCAAGAAAAGCAGAGCAAATATGCATGCTGGGAGTTGTAGTTTTGCAACAGCTGGAAAGCCAAGGTTCCTACCCCTGTACTAAAAGATACAAAGAGATAGAGTCGATTGAGATGGTGAAATGTCCTCCTGAATAATTCTGCGGGATCTCACGCCAGAGAGAAAATTGATTAAAACTGGCATAGGAAATACCAATTAGAATAAAATCCCCTCCCCCCCATTGTGTCCAGACGCTTTAATAAATAAGAAAAGGGGACTCATCACCCACCAAATAGAGTCTGAGAAATACAGACTGACCAAAGATATGCAAGTATGGATATGTGTTAGGACTGTGAAACAGGTGCGGCCATGATATCAGGGTCACAGCTTCTTCCGCTGTAACTGTTCAGTCCAGCATGCATGGGGTTAATTCCCTTGCAGTCGATAGGCATCATCGGTCTGCTGACTGACACTGGCTGGCTGATCAGTCCCGCCTTCCCTCCATTTAAGGAGGCAGGTTTGGGCTGTTGGGTGCTGTAGCCTCAAATTCCACATGGTGCATAGCTGTGCAATACTAGGGAGGAAGGGAGGAAGGGAGGAAGGGAGGAAGGGAGGAAGGGAGGAAGGGAGGAAGGGAGGAAGGGAGGAAGGGAGGAAGGGAGGCTCTCCCCCCTTATGGGTTAAATTGTGGGAACCTTGTCCCTTAGTTATAATTGTGAATCTCCTACCTTAGGCAGGCTGCTACCTGTGGTACTCCATAGCAGATGGGTGCAGCCCAATAAGCTACTGGGAGCACACGGCATTAGTTTGGATTGTGTTAGTCTTGCAGTGCAGTAACTGCAAGACTTTATAATTCATTTAGCAGCTACTTTGTACAGCTGTGGGTGCTGCCCTGTGAGGTAACAGGGAGCACTTAGTTTGTGGTGTAGCCCAGCAGTGAGGTTAACTGTCAGGTCTTGTTCACACCAGTGCGCCCTGCAGTTCAGAGCCCAGTGGGCTCCGCAGGATATATTTATTTAGTTTTTTTTTTATATATATATCCTGCTAATCGTAACAATATGACGGATTTTCCTTATTAATCAAGCATTCATGCCCACAAAATGTGAGATGACTAAAAAATGACAATAGGGAGCAAAGGGGGTATTGGACGTAAGCTAAGATTATCAGTAATAGCTCAGACATTGTGAGACATAATATAGAGGATTATCCAATTGCATAAGTCACCAGAGTCTGGAATTCCCAAGAGTTCTGGAACAGAATTCAGGGTTGCCACATTGATATATTGTTGTGAAGTCAGCATGATGCAAAACTGACCACAAGGTGTTCCCTGGTGCTTTTAGTTTGCTGGCAAGAAATTATTGATAATACATTGTATTGATGGGTTGTGACTCACCTATCGTCTTCTTTTGTCTGTATACTATAGGTACGTAAAACCTCTTTTATGCCACAATTATCTTCATTATTGGTTTATACATTATGTTCATCTTACGCAGTACCCCAACTTTTTAGGTGATAATAAAACAAGTACACACAAACACACTGAATGAACTGTTGTAATAATAATATTAATTCCACTGCTATGGCATACAGAGGGCAGGTTGGGGACACATAGGGTACAGTGATGGCATACGTAGTGGACAGAATGGTGGCATCCAGGTGGCAGGGGGATGACATATTAAGTGCACAGTTTTCTAAAGTCCAATGTATTATTTCGGACAACAGTCTTTATTGCTACTTGGTCATATTTAATAACACAAACCACAAAAAAGGGTAAGTATGACATAATAAACACACTAATAATAAAAATCTCAAAAAATCTTTATTATAATAATTTAACACATACACAAAATAGGACGATGCAAAGAAAGCAAATGTACACATACACAAATGGGTATAATGGATGCCACAACAAATAGTGGTCCCTGTGAATACTGCTAGTTTCCCTCATGAGCCATACTAAAGTACAAAGTACACACTCTCGTATTATGTATTGAAATTCACATAGGTGAGTGTTACCATCATAAACAACTATATAGGACACAAATATAAATTCTGACTCCCAGTATTTTTATGTTCACCCCTAAGGATGAACAATAGATACTATAATATCAAAGACTACAGGTCCTATTAAGATTTATCTTACTTCCTGTATACAAAGAGCGGCGCATACATTGCCCTCAGAGGTCTAGTGACCACCATATGTTAGAAGAAAGACATGTTGCAAGTGCAAGAAGATTAGTATAGACACTCACCCATGGGGAAGGTAATCAGCAGATCACCAGGGACGGGCACCCACTACCCAAACCCCGACGCGCGTTTCGGCGCAGAGAGCCTTCGTCAGGAGGAGGAGGAGGAAACATACATGCTCCCTATTTATATGCCGGCATATAACATTGGGGTCCAATGGAAGCAGTCCCAGCTGCTCACAATAAACTCGCATCATTGCGAGTGTACGCCGCGGGCGAATGGCGGCGCATGCGCATGGTGGCACACGGACAGAACACATGACCGGGACCCGAGGTATCGCGGTCACGAGACCGTGATCTCGCGATGTTACGGCTCCAGCATGTGTTCGTGCGAGCGCCCACCAGGTGTTTGCGCTTTTTGTGGTAAGGACATGTGTTTATAGGGCGTAGAATACATAATGGAACTGATATATCTACGTTTATTTTGTGTTCCGATTTTGCTTTGTGTCTTACAATCTCATATTTAATAACACACCTTATGCAGATACCAAGCAATTATTGGGTTCCCCTCATATAACCTCATGCCTATATGTCTAATGCTTATTTTCTTGTATTTTTCAGTATCCCAATAAATTATATTTCTTTTCTTTAAAAATCTTAATAAAACGAACTTCAAAAGAAATACAGAAATATATGCAACAGGAGAATTAGCGCCAATGCCATGAAAGTCAGGGAGACATTACAAGGTTGAATGGCAATTAAAAAACCATCATACAATTGGCGTTATATGTTGATTAACTGACAGGGCAGCATAAATCTTTGTTAACTCCCTAGACAGACAACAAAATATTCATCAAAATTTGAGCAACCACTTTAATGACCAATTAAACCTACAACGTAATTAATATACTAAACAGTGTATATTAGGCACATGTTTTATATGAATCTATGGGCTTTCTTTATATCATTGTTTATTGTGCATATGTGAGTTTTGGTGGATTCATCATCTATTCAATGTAAAGCTGCTTTGTGGTTACAGATACAATAATTATAAGACCATTCTAATATACCTCTAGTATAGTGAGAACCCCTTCCCCTCGCAAAGGAAAGTACAGTCATTGCAGCCTTTCGCTCATGTCCACTAAATGTATTCCCCCCCAGTACCTGAGGAGTGGGCTGTGACTGTGACTCCCTCTCTACCCTTTCACAAGGACAAAATTATATAGTACAACAACATAAAAATATGGTTAGTCCCAGTACTGTGGTAAAACTTACACCATAGGCAGAATTACCACCATAGCCGCCATAAGAGCTGCTATAAGGCTCTGCTATTTATAATATCGCCACTGAGCCTCACCCCTGCCCATGGCCACCTCCAATTCTGCTTCTCCTTCAGCCCTCAGGAGATCCCATGTGTCGCACTAAACAGTGTTAACTACTTGATGTTCAACACCCAAGGAGGGCTGAAGAGAAAGCAAAGGTGACCATGGGCAGGAGCAGCCATTACCTACTGCAGTAATCCAGCAAGTAGCAGCCTAAAATCACTACAGGGGTCTGTAAGGAGGGAATTTACTATGTAAAGGTCAGTAAAGGAGGCAGCATACTGTACGGGAGCCAATAAGGAGGCAATAGACTATTGGGATGTGAATAAACATTATAACCAGCTTCCAACCTTCAGACACCTCCTAATAAATTAACACACAGACCTTGGGTGTGGTTAAAGCTGGGATTGGCCACAGCGTATTTATTATAATTTTAACAGATTATTAACAAAATTTACAAAAAACAACCCCTTCATTCCTTCTTCCTGTACGACTTCTCCAGAGGTTGCCCACTGGTGGACAGTGGACTTGTGGGCAAACTCCTCCCCACCGCGGGGCATGGACTTCTACCACACTGTGACAACTGCAAAACAGGAAACAAGAAACAACAAAAAAACAAAAAATCACCAGAAAAAAACAAAAAATCACCAGAAAAAAACAAAAACTGCACGGGTAGGGTGGGTGGTCAGTGTTCCCCAGGAGTCTAAGGCTTCCCAGAAAAGTCCCATTATAATTCTCCAAAACTAACTTTTATGGAGAGGGCTGAGCAGATGAGCCCCCGCTATAATCCCCCACACACACACCTGATGGAGACTATATTCATATAACTGTTAAAAAAAAAATGGCCGTGAAAAGGAAGCAAACTATATGGGGTTTTTTTTTACCGCCATTTTGCATAGATGACTGTATTGAGGGATCCTTGAAAACAGACAAAAATAGGACGTCTCTTATTTTCTGATGGTCCGTTGAAATGGACTCTCATATAAACAGTCATGTGAACAGGTACATTGATATAGCAATATGGTCTGTTGGCCAACACACAGCAGTTTTTAACATTCAATAATGTGAATAAGGCTGTACTATTATGTCCTATATCAGAATGAGGTTAAATATCAAGGTTAGGATTGGGAAGGTTTATGGTGGTGAAATATTAGTATTTGGGAGGGAGGTTTTGCTGGAGGCCTCTTTATGAAATGGTACAGTCGACAATATTGTTCCATATATAGTTATCCAATCTAAGGCATGTTAAAGTGGTATCCAGTGACCAATGGGGTCTGATGGATGTGTTCCAGTGGCTGCACAGTGTGAACACAACCTTACATTACAGTAGTCATGTTCAGAAGCGCAGAGCTGCAGTTGTCTCTAGGGCTTTTTCTGGTCTGTTTGCCTCCGTAGTGGCTTTAGGTGAATATTGATTTCAATCTACCGCCATTCATTGCGATATTGGGGCTGATTTCTTTATTGCTGCTGTATTGCATGTTCTCCTGCTGCTTCTCTGTGTGGTTTGCAGACAGCGCTGTATATACACGGCCACAGGTTCCTACAGTATGAGGGCAGAATTACGACATTATTATTATGATTGCTTTTATTTATCCTTGTTGCCTTCAGGGAATAGGAGTAGGACAAAATAATTAGGTTACTGATGTTGGATCATGAATGGAACAAGGTTTACTACTATCTTCTATGTCAGCTGAAGGCATTTTTACTCAATGATTACAGTGAATTGCTTTAGTTTATGGCCTGCTAAAGGCTTTATCCAAGAATAGCCAAGGAAATGCCTACATATACATTACACGTTATCTGTATCCCACAATTCATTAGATGAAGTAAAACTTGTAGGTATCTACAGCAGCTTATAGATTCTAAAGTAATAATTCATGGGATAACCTGAGAAGTTATTTACAAACAAATCAGAATGACATCAAATGTAATAATTCTTATCTCACGTATCCCCAATCATGCTTTTTCTGATTCTACTCCAGTTCCCTGCTGGTCTCTACTTCCTGGTCCAACTAGTAGCAGCCAACCTAACAGAACACTGGCCATAGCTGGGACCCTCCAACCTAGCAGAACACTAGCCATAGCTTGGGACCCTCCAACCCAGGGCCGCCATCAGGAATTTTGGGGCCCCATACAGCCTAAGTGTCTGGCCCCCCCCCCCCCTGCCATTTTTGCTTTGCGCGCCGCGGGAAATTTAGCCCCACCCACTGTTATGTTGACTCCGCCCACTCATTAATTTTCCATTTGCCCGCACACTGTATAATCCTCCTACAGTCACCCGTAAATTATATGTCCCCCTCCGTCTCTCCCCTAGCTTCATATACACCCTTCATCTGCCCGCAGATTCATGTCCCCTCCATCTCTGCCCCCAGATTCATGTCCCCACATTTCTGCCCACAGATTCATGTCCCCCCATCTCCATACCTCCCAACTTTTGAAGAACTAAAAGAGGGACAAAATGTGTGGCGCGCTTAGCGCGCCGCAGCAAATTTAGCCCCGCCCACTTTTGTGTTGACTCCGCCCACTTGTTAATTTTTCATGTGCCCGCACACAGTATAATCCTCCTACAGTCACCCGTAAATTATATGTCCCCCCTCTATCTCTCCCCCAGTTTCATATACACCCTTCATCTGCCCCCAGTTTCATGTCCCCCTTCCATCTCTGCCCCTAGATTCATGTCCCCTCCATCTCTGCCCCCAGATTCATGTCCCCCCAGATTCATGTCCCCCCTCCATCTCTGCCCCCAGATTCATGTCCCTCCATCTCTGCCCCCAGATTCATGTCCCTCCATCTCTGCCCCCAGATTCATGTCCCCACAGTGTCATGCCGTCCCCTCCTTCATCTGCCCCAGTGTCATTCCGTCCTCTCTTTCATCTGCCCCCAGATTCATGTCCCCACAGTGTCATGCCGTCCCCTCCTTCATCTGCCCCAGTGTCATTCCGTCCTCTCTTTC